>NC_086448.1:40832383-41151849 GCF_028390025.1 Pseudophryne corroboree
TTCTGTTATTCCATTAATTTTAATATTTTCTCCTCTAATGAGGAAGTCTCAGTCACGGTTTGTACTACCTTAACCTTCTTTACCGTCTTCTCCCTCATTTCAATCAGTACTTCTTCTTGTTTTATTTCTTTTAATATCTCGTTGAATCCCGGTGGTGGTTCCTTTTTCTCAGAACACCTCAACTTCTGTGCTGCAGGATCAGTTATTAAAGCACCTCGTAATACCTGTCTCATGTGACTTTTATCTACTTCGTCTCGAGTGATTCCTTTTTTTCTCCACTATCTTATACAGTAGTTTATCTACTATTATAACATAGGCCCTAAGTTTCTCGCTAGGCTCTTGGAACGTGTGGTGTAATCTTGATAAAAGGTCCCTACGTCTTCCATAGTGCCGTACGCAATCCAAGGCTTCGAGGTAGGTCTCCAGAGTGGCATTTGGATTACTTCTCCTGGCTGCTTGTATTATCCCCATAGCAAGGCCTCGTAGACTCTCCACCACTCGTTGTCGCTTTATTTTATCAGGACATTGCCATTCCTCTGCTTGTTGAACGGCGGCTTCTTTCCATGATTCATAAGGTTCTTCTCCGGTGGGTACGGGTACGATACCAGAAAATATCCTCAACCTCCGATAACTCCCTTCGTAATGCCATCTCTCAAGTTGGGAGACCACCCGATCTACCATGGTCTCGAACTGTCCGCCATTCACATTTGTAGTAGTGTGTCCATTTCCACTGGCTTCTCCTCTATCTACTCCCTCTGGCGAGATCACGGCCGAGATGGGTGTACTGGTGGTATCTTCTTCTCTGATAGTAGGACCAATTATGGACCATCTTCTTCCTGTTTCTTCATTAGCTATTATCATTAATGGTATCAAATTCACGTCTAATTCTTTATCCGTTTCGACCAAGACAGCAATCTTCTTTCCTGCTTCGTCATCCCACTTGTCTACTATATTTGGTCTTATTACGCCGTACAGGGTACTCACTTTTCTTAACACAGTTTCATCCGAAGTTTCCGATAACTCTCCTCCTACTCTAATACACTTTCGGGGGTTTACCCCCTTCCTCTGACACCAGTGGTAAATGTCGTCTCCAGTTAGTCCTTCCATTGTTTCTGATTAAAGTAATTATTTCTACTAAGACTCACTGGTATCTCAGCAGTGCCTCCATTAATGTAACCCTGGTTGTGAATATCCTTTCTGACGGGTTACAATAGGTGTGCCTCTACCCAAGCTCTATCTCAGTGTATGCAGGCTTGTTTGGGTAAGCCCAATTAATGCATGTAATGCATGTTATGTTCACGGATTCAATTATATACAGTTTAATATTATTTACCTGTTCTCTCTTTTAGTCATCCCGTCTTCTCAGATCAAACACCCGGAACAGGATATATGGTAAGCACATAGAATTTAATATTATAACTTTAATCAGCTTCATATATTACACCAACAATATCTTGGAACATTTACTAGGATACTGAGGTATTATCAGTCAAACAATCAAGTAAAACATATATTTTTACTCATATCACTTACAATATTATAAGAACAATAACCTAAGAGTGACCCGGGTACTCTGAAGTCTATAATGAGCTCGTTGGGGCACTTAACCTGACTGAGGGTTATTATTGTAGTAAGACAGGGGTTGTATCACAGACCTTATCTCATCTCTCTGTAATAGGCGTTTATGTCTCTCTTTTCTTCTAGTCTGATCCTGGTTAGGTGTTTCTCAAAGATTTGTATATCCACTTTCCCTCTCTTCCATTACATTTATAATCCATATGTGGGGTTGGGATAACTGCTGGTATATCAATTTCACTATCCTCCCTAGGTCGGGTTAGTGTAAAGGAATAACCAATTTAGATATATACTCCAATAATACTCCCGGTTTGGAGGGGTTTTAAATAGTTTATGGAGTAGTATTTCGCTAGTCTCTGTATTGAAACTTGAATTTATAAAGTAACCTCCTCTCCGTTCCTCTTTTTCTATCTTTGAATTAATGACAGGGTGTAGGTATAAGAGGTGTATTTATCTTGTTCTTATCTAATTCAGTCTCGACTCAATACAGCACTCGATCTCTTTTATTGTTTCACATAGAGACTGTAATAGAGTCTCTCTAGCTTCATACAGTTGTCTCTGTAAAGTAGCTTTTGTTTTAGCAGGGATTCCACTAGGGGGAGCCTTTGATTCATTAATATAGAGACACCAGGTGTTATTCCATGGGAGGATATATTATGTGAGGGAGGGTGTGATTGAAGTGAGAGTGTACCAATCCCACCTCATCTATTTCGTAGTCTCTCCCCCGACTCCTCCTCATATGTGATGCCGCTCCTCCACGTCTGTCCAGTGGCTTCCGTCCCGGAGCTCCAGCCTCTCCTTCCGTCTGCTTCACTCCCCTCTGACGCACTCACATCAACGATCACCCGGGGCTCTGCAGCGATAGCCAGGCACACTGGTAAGGCTATTCACTTGCCTCCACGCTCCGCTGTGTCCGCAACTCGGTTTTCGTTCTCCGCCTCGGTGCTCCCCGCTCGGCTCCTCCTCGTAGCAGCGACTAGAGTCCCTTGATAAAGACCTATGCAATAGGTAGAAACACAATGGTGATTGCAGGACTGAAAGAAGGAGATAGGAGAGGACTGAGCTGTTCCAGTACAGCGAGGTGCAGGGTATTCCCGGGTTTCCCTGTGCCTAAAAAACCCGCAAGCTGGCTTTGAACTGTTTACACAGTTCAGACTATCTGGTAATTTCCTCACCACTCCCAACCCCAGCCTGATATGCTGCTATTCTGACAAAATCACTGTCATTTAAACTGCTGCTATACTTGTCTACATGTTTTTAATGTCTATTAAATTGTTTTATATGTAAGAAAGACTAAACTGTACATCACTATATGTGCATTATTTTTCTCTTTCATATGGCATTTGTATGAGTTTTCAAACAACTTCGGAACCTACAGTATTGAGACGTTACTCTATTGTGGAGCGCAGGATAAGTCCCTTTTCTCATTTTTTTCTGTTTGATCTCTGCTCTCTGCGGTCTCCTCCTGAGCTACCGATACGTCCAGGCTCTCCTCCGCAATGCAGCTAAATCCAACGGTTAACCCCTCCAACAGTCTCCGGCTCCCGTGGCTTCTCCTGCTCGCGGTATATCCCTCAGCGGTGCGAGGGCTTCTAGCAAGTTCTCTCCATTTCCCCTCCCGCGAGTCTCTTTTGTATCTATATACATTTTCTTAGTTCATTATATATTATATTACTACCATATATGATCCCCTATTACTTTGTTATACACACATTTGATTTATACATTTATTTACATATATGGCTTTATTTAACCAGGGGGTTACAACTGTATGTGGACATCTGTATGCATCACACACTTGTGTGTGTGTGTGTGTGTGTGTGTGTGTGTGTGTGTGTGTGATTTTCAGTTAAACATGCATGTAGATCATACTTACCTATTCTCCCGCAAGTGCCGGGAGACTCCCGATTCTTTGGGCAGTTCCCGACCCCACGAGTGGGCAGTTCTCCAGCATCATGCCCGCTTCCTAGTGAAGTGGGCAGGATGAGGAGTTTCCACAGAGAAGTTCAGTGCGTGTATAGAGGGGGTGGGGCTTAATTACGCAAATTTGTGTCATTAAGGCACCGCTCCTCCTCGCGGACCTGTGAGTCATGGCCCTTTGGGGGTGGGGCTTAGTGACTGACAGTCTAGCCCTGCCCTCTCTGGTATTCTCTTGGAGAGGTGACTTTAAAAGTCGCTAAGTATGAAGTAGATTGAGGTGCGCCAAGGGGAAGTTACTAATTACCATGGCCCAGGTCTGATCGAGGGGCCCAGTGGGGGCCCAGGTCCCCCCATACCTGACGGCACCAGCAGCAGCTTATTTCCTCAGCCTAGCACGCTTAAAAATAGTTTGTTCTGCATTTTTCTCTTAGGGTGCATGGCCACGCCTCCTGTGATTAGGCCACGCCCGCTGAAAAGTACCTGGGCCCAGTCCGGCTCTACACTGCCCTGAGTAGAGCCACATTGACTTTGTTCTAAGTGAAAAAAATTTTTTTTAAAGATAATCTGTACCCGTTTCCCATGTACTGTATATGCAAAAAATATGTTGGAGGCTAATTTCTCTCAGTTGTAAGCATAGGTGGCGATTTATATTTTTGCTGGTGGGTGCTCGACAGGAGGTGGCAGTGGGAATGAACGGGCAGCCGTGGCAGTGACTAATGCCCATTACACATTATGCAACACACCATAATGCCCATTAAATGTTATGCAACACACCGTAATGCCCATTACACATTATGCCACACACCGTAATGCCCATTACACAATATGCCACACACCGTAATGCCCATTACACAATATGCCACACACCGTAATGCCTATTACACAATATGTCACACATCGTAATGCCTATTACACAATATACCACACGCCGTAATGCCCATTACGCAATATGCCACACACCGTAATGTCTATTACATGTTATGCTACATACCATAATGTCTATTACACAGTATGCCACACACCGTAATGTCTATTATACACTATGTCACACACCGTAATGTCTATTACACATTACGCTACGCACCGTAACACCCATTATGCATTATGCCACACACTGTAACGCCAATTACATATTATGATACACACAGTTATGGCCCTGACACCATTTTATGCCCACACCCATATAATGCCACTTAGATTGCTAGGGGTCTCCTGTGCGTTGCCAGGGGTTTCATGCGCGTTGCTAGGGGTCTCCTGTGCATTGCCAGGAGTTTCATGCACATTGCTAGGGGTCTCCTGTGCATTGCCAGGGGTTTCCTGCATGTTGCCAGGTATTACCTGGCCGCTGCCCAAGTAAAGTTAGGGAGGGTGGGTGCGGGCATCAGTTGTTACTGCTAACCCCCGCAGTAGATTGAGATGCGCTGGGGGCTGCGGAAGCGCGCGTCTGTATCATAGCAGTGTAAAAAAACACCCTCTTAAAATGCCCGCCGCCGAGGAGAGGGGCGCTATGGGTCAAATGTGTAGCGTCTGTCTCCTTCTCGGCGGCGGACATTTTTGGTTGTTTTTTTACATTGCTATGGTGCTGAAGCACTTCCGCAGCCCCCAGCGTGTCTCATTCTACTGCGGGGGCTGTGGGGGCAGGGGCAAGCTCTACTGGCGCAGCAGCTGGTTCAGTGGGTGCTCCTCGCAGTCCGTGGGTGCTCGGGCCCGGGATCACCCACGGAATCAGCGCCTATGGTTGTAAGACTACTGTCTGTTATTCAGCACACAGAAGAATCACTGTATAACAGGAAACTCCCTTCCAGACACAGACAAGCTAAACCAAATCTTGCCTTGCATTGTGGAAGGGCGGTGAAATATATATTCTTAGAATAGAATCACTATCCTTCTGCAAGGATACTCTGTCTGAGAAGTGTATTCTTGTTACTCATAAAAGTTCAATCTCGTGTAATGTAATAGGCCATATACAACAGACAGCAAACAAATAAAGCCAGTAACCGGCAGCCGATGTCAGTCCCTTGGTGACACACACGGAAATGTCATGTTTGTTCTACAAGAGAATTGCTTCTTCTCAGCAACCTAAATTACAAAGGATGCTTCTGCATTAAAGAACATGATGCCAAAAACAGGGATGCGTATTAACTGTTGATTTAGAATAACATTAAGAGGTAATGGTACGAATAGACTCACACTTACTGTAGATTAGTGAATTATACACATAAACAGGTGTTGTTTTAGGTTTTCATGCATGTAAATACAGTATGTGTTCTACCAGACTGAATAAAGAAACTCTATTGACTATGGGGGTCATTCCAAGTTGATCGCTAGCTGCATTCGTTCGCTGTGCAGCGATGAGGCAAAAAAAGGCACTTCTGTGCATGCTTATGCGGCGCAATGTGCACGCGTCGTACTATTACAACGAATGATGTCGTTTCACACAGGGTCTAGCAAAGCTTTTCAGTCGCACTGCTGGCCGCAGAGTGATTGACATGAAGTGGGCGTTTCTGGGTGTCAACTGATCATTTTCAGGGAGTGTTCGGAAAAATGCAGGCGTGGCTTGGCGAACGCAGGGCGTGTTTGTGACGTCAAAACAGGAACTGAACAGTCTGAAGTGATCGCAAGCGCTGAGTAGGGTTAGAGCTACTCAGAAACTGCACAAAAAAAATTTGTAGCCGCTCTGCGATTCTTCCGTTCGCACTTCTGCTAAGCTAAAATACACTCCCAGTGGGAGGCGACATAGCGTTTGCACGGCTGCTAAAAACTGCCAGCAAGCGAACAACTCGGAATGACCACCTATTCAGAGATGAACGCAGATGGTTGCATACGCAGCCAGATATGCGTTCACCTCCTCACATGCTGGGGGCTGCCCAGCGTATATGAGGCCACCCTCTGACGTCACAGCTATTAGATTACAGAGGCATCGGATCTAAGGTTGACCCCTGACAGCGCGTGAGGTGTCAGCTGCCTTTTTTTTTTTTACGGAGCGGCTGCATGTGACACCAGGCAGCCGCCCCAAAAACGGTTCCGGCCTGCCCATCTTTTACCGGCGCCGCCCCGCAACACTGTAACCCTGCCCCCTGCAATCCCCGCGAAGCCATGATGTGGCCACTGCGCATGCACAGTTTGCCGCCACCAGCAAACTGCGCTGCAGGCCGCATCAGCGGCGGGGTCTCACTCTGTATGTATAGTATATAGGGCCCAATTCAGAGATGATCACTGCTGTGTGTTTTTGCTCAGTGGGCGATTATCGATCGACTGCGCATGTGTAAGCACCGCAATGCGCATGTGCATCGCCAAACAGTGACAAGCTGGTGCGAAAATTTGGATCGCACAGCCATTCGCAAGCTAATTGACAGGAAGAGGCCATTTGTGGGTGGTAACTCTCCGTTTTCTGGGCATGTCGGGGAAAACGCAGGCGTTCCAAAGCATTTTCAGGGCGGGTGTGAGGCGTCAGACTGCACACACTGGAAAAAACATTAGCTGGTGAGTGAGTTGCGAATGGATTTGCAGCTGTCCAGTGACTGAGGAACATTTTTTCGCACAGCGTACACATGCGATCGCACACTTGCATGGGGCGAATTTACACTCCTCTTGGGCGGCGACTATCTGAACGCAGGACAGCAAAATTAGCAGCACAGCTATCAGATCTCAATCGGGCCCGCAGACGCTAGGGGGTATATTTTCTAAAAGTTGATTTGGGTTAATGTTGATCGATTTTTTGGTCGATGTTGTGTTTTAGCGTCTAAATCACACATTTACTAACAGATGATTTTTGACATTGTTTAAAAAAAATGTCAAAAATCATGTTAGTAAATGTGTGATTTAGACCCTGAAACACAAAATTGATCAAAATTCAACCCAACATCGATCATAAATCGTTCAACATCGACCCAAATCGACTTTTAGTTAATATACCCCTAGGTGTCTGAGGACACATCTGTACCTGACACCAAAAACACATCAACCATTTTTGATAAATATCTTTATGTACTTGGTTGCCAAAGCATTTTTAAATGATGTGCAATACAGTGATAAAAATGTAAATAAAAATAAATATACATATAAGGGATGATTCTGTGTTGAGAACGAAGCAAAAATGAACAAGTAACTTTGCGTCTGGACAAACTGAGGTCATTCAGATCTGATCGCTGCTGTGCGTTTTCGCACAGCGGGTGATCAGGTACTAACCGCGAATATGTATGCACTGCAATGCACACACGCATTGGACAACAACAACGGGCATCGCTGGTCAGTGGCGGGATGGTGCGAAAATTCTATTCGCACAGGCGTTCGCAAGGTGATTGACAGGAAGAGGCCGTTTGTGGGTGGTAACTGACCGTTTATTAAGAGTGTCTGGAAAAACACAGGCATGCTAAAGCGTTTTCAGGGAGGGTGTCTGACGTCAGCTCCGGCCCCGATCAGCCCGTTCTCATCGCACTGTAGGAGTAAGTCCTGGGCTGCGCAGAGACTGCACAAAGTGCATTTTAGCAGCTCGCGTACACATAGGATCGCACACTTACACGGTGAATATACACTCCCCCTGGAGGCGGCGACTATCTGATCGCAGGACAGCAAAATTAGCAGCCAAGAAATCAGATCTGAATGACCCCCCCATGATGCAGTGCAGGAGTGCAAATATTATTTATTTATTTTGCATGGAGGGTAAAACTGGCTGCCATTGCATGTAGCCCACAGATACTGGGCAGCTTTATTACTACACTGCAATTTAGATATGAGTTTGGGCACACCCTCCCAAATCTAACTCTCTCTGCACATTTTAGATCTACCCCATCCCTACAGTGCAATCTAGATAAAAATTACAAAGGTGTCTATTCATAAAGCAGTGAAAAGTGTGGAGAAGTGAGCCTGTGGAAAAGTTGCCCATGGCAACCAATTAGCATTGAAGTAACATTTATTATTTGCATACTATACAGTTGTACGGAGCAGCTGATTGGTCGCCATGGGCAACTTCTCCACCGGCTCACTTCTCCACACTTTTCACTGCTTCATGAATAGACCACAAAATCTGCACTTCCAAAGAAACAAATATCTCAGAGTTGACTAAACAGAGAAAAGATTTATTAAAATATAAAAACATAACCAGTAAATATCCATGATATAGCATCTTGCATGTAGCTTCCAGCACAATTCTTTATATTAATTACCTACAGTATGACACATACTTAGAAATTGTTTACAATGAGTTTTGGATTTCATGTACGGTCTTTGTGTAATTTATATCTCGTTATCAGTCACCTTCTTCTTTTGCTTACCTTATTGGATTCAGGTACATTGTATATGAGTATATACAGTAGGTATCTCATGTACAACACAATTCCAGAGAAACCTTCATTATCTCTTCTTATTCCACTATTTTCCATTCCTTATAGATGCCCTCCTTTATTTGAGCCTATCTCATCCACTGTCCTTTGCTACTTCCTGCACACGATGGACAGCAGAAGTCACATTGCACACTTCCCAATCCGCTCTGACTACACTTCTGTACATATGACTGTCTCTTTGTTAGAATCATGGTGCCCAACCTGCAAGTCACCCAGAGCTGCAGATACTGCCTGATCCTCAGAAAACCTGCTTGTACCTGATTATTGAAATTATTCTATTTGCTGACGTGGACTGTTTTGAGCTTTTCTGATTGCCTGTTTTCCTGCCCTCGACCTATTTCCTGAAGTGCCCTTGTCTGCAGATTGGCCCAAACTTGGACTGTTGTTGGTTACTCTGCCTATCTGCTTGGCCCAACTACTTGCTGAACCATGGATTTTGCATGTTCATTCCGAATAACGACATCTAGTACTTACCAATGGTGCCAAAACCAGCAAGCATCCCTGGTGCAAACCTGACCCCAATTACAATCTGCACCCTTGGGCTAAGTAGCGTCAAATCAGAGTAGTTACTGTCACATTGGGAAATTCTTGTGAACCCGAGGGTAACATTGGTGATGATTCAGTAATTGCCGTTTTATTCAGGAAACTTGGTGGGTGAATGTAGCTCTTGCACATGTGGTAATATATGACTGGACACTGTCACACGCCAGAGGCGGGGGGCAGGTGACGTCATCAGACTGTTCCGCCAATCCAGCGGTGGCAGGAGATTCAAAGTCAGACGCCGGACAGAGCCTCGGCGCCTGAGTATCGTCTTTCCCCTGAAGTGGATGTCAGCGCTCTTGTTCCCGGCGAGAATCTCTGAAGCTGTATTCCAGTGTCTCCGGCATTTCCAGGTGCCAGTTCGCTGCACAGGTTACAGCGTTCCCAGCGGCTGGTGTGTTTCTCTGTGGTCCAGTCACCAGTGCTCCTAGGAATCAGTGTGGGCTGTGGGCCCTAATCACTGTTCTCAAGTTCTACAAATCATCAGCGTCACAGTCACCGTTCACAAGTTCTACGAATCATCAGCGTCTTAAACCACTGCACTTAAGTTCTTCAAATCATCAGCGTCTCAGTCACCATTCTCAAGTTCTACAAATCATCAGCGTCTTAAACCACTGCACTTAAGTTCTTCAAATCACCAGCGTCTTGATCTCCGTTCCCAAGTTCTTTAAGTCATCTGTGTCTTTAACCACCGTTTACAAGTTCTACAAATCATCAGTGTCTTTTAAAACATCGCTCACAATTTCTTCAGTCACCAGTATCTTTAACATTGCTCACAAACCCTTCAATGGGCCTGGACATTCCCTCTTAAGTTCTCTTTATGCTATATGACTTTGAGTTGTTCTTATCCTGCAATAAAGCTCTTCAATATTTCACCAAACCTTACTGTCAGAGTCCTGCATGAGGAAATCCTATATCAGGCCACCCCTGTTCCGGCCCAGTTGTGGTTCTTCTTCCCAACCATCGGAAGAATCCCCGAGTTCACAACACCCTCAATCTAGGTCAGTGACAGTATACTCAGGCCCCATGGACCCGGGGAATCGGAACCCAGAGGCAAGCACCATGCAGGACCTGGTTTCCCGAGTACAGAGTCAGGAAGCAGCACAGAATCAGGTAATGCATTATCTCCAGGAATTATCTGGCCGGCTGGATCAAATCCAGACTTCTCTGGCTTCAGTGGTTTCAGCTCCAGTTCCAGTATCCACTCCAGTGGTTGTCTCTAGCAATGTTCCGTCCTCGTCTGGAACCAGATCACGCCTTCAGCTTCCTGCTCCTCCTCGTTATAA
The DNA here is from genome assembly GCF_028390025.1 of Pseudophryne corroboree. Classification (NCBI taxonomy): domain Eukaryota; kingdom Metazoa; phylum Chordata; class Amphibia; order Anura; family Myobatrachidae; genus Pseudophryne; species Pseudophryne corroboree. Next base: position 40,843,047 of record NC_086448.1, read on the forward strand.
CGGGAATCCAAAGAATTGCCGAGGTTTCCTCAATCAGTGTGAGGTACATTTCGAACTCCTTTTACATAACTTTCCTACTGATCGGTCTAAAGTGGCATACATTATCTCTTTGCTTGAGGGTTCAGCGTTGGAGTGGGTGTCACCGTTATGGGAGCGATCAGATCCGTTGGTTTCTAGTTATACCAACTTCATCACGTCCATCCGAAGGATCTTTGATGAGCCCGGCAGGACGACCGCTGCCTCTGCTGACTTGCTCCGTGTTCGACAAGGCTCTCGTTCAGTGGGACAGTATGTGATTAATTTTCAAACCATAGCTTCAGAACTGTGCTGGAATAATGATGCCCTTCAGGCTGCTTTTTGGAATGGGCTCTCGGATCGTTTAAAGGACGAGTTGATCACTAGAGATCTGCCAGATTCCTTGGAACAGTTGATCTCACTCAGTGTAAAGGTGGATCTTTGCATGCAGGAACGAGGTGGTGAACGTAGTCGGTCAGATCGGTCAAGATTCCGATCTCTTCCGTCTAAGCAAACAGTTATTCCAAGTCCAAACGAACCCATGCAGATTAATCGGTCTCGGCTGTCCCCAGAAGAACGTCAGCGTCGTCGTGAGGGTAGACTCTGCCTCTACTGTGGAGCTGCGGATCATTTTCTCAAGTTTTGCAAGTCTCGCCCGGGAAACAGGCAGTCCTAACTTGTTCTGGAGAAGTCGAGCTAGGGGTTTCTTCTCAATCTTCTCCGACAGTGGACTGTTTACTCTCTGTGTCTCTGTTTTCTGAGTCAGTAGTCAAAACCGTTAAGGCACTGTTGGACTCAGGGGCTGCGGGGAATTTTATTTCCCTTTCCTGTGCCCTGAATCTGGGTTTACAGTTACGGTCGGTCGAACGACCTATTACGTTGACTGCTATTAATGGTACCCAAATTTCTAATGGTCTGATTTCAAGTTGTACAATGCCAATCAAGCTGCAAGTGGGAGCTTTGCATCAAGAACATCTGGAGTTCCTTGTGATTCGGGAGATGCCTCACGATCTCGTTCTTGGTCTTCCTTGGCTCAAGTTTCACAACCCTCACGTCGACTGGAGGTCGACACAGATAATTTCTTGGAGTCCATTTTGTCATTCAAATTGTCTCACTCCTGTCTACCCGCTCCGTGTATCTTCCAAGTCGGATGAAGGGCTTATTCCAGAGGCTTATCGGGAGTTTTCAGATGTGTTCTCGGAACAGGCGGCCGATCAATTACCACCGCATAGACCCTGAGACTGTCCTATTGAGCTCATTACGGGGAAAATGCCACCTCTGGGTCACACTTATCCTTTATCTGTACCCGAGACTCAAGCTATGTCGGAATATATCAAGTCTAATCTGCAGAAAGGATTCATCCGCCCCGCTACTTCCCCGGCGGGAGCAGGTTTCTTTTTTGTGAAGAAAAAGGACGGAGGCCTGAGGCCATGTATCGACTATCGTGGTCTAAACGATGTCATCATTAAGAATAAGTATCCTTTGCCGCTCATCACGGAGCTTTTTGATAGAGTTCGCGGAGCCCGAGTCTTCACCAAGCTCGATTTAAGGGGAGCTTATAATTTGATACGTATCCGACAGGGGGACGAATGGAAGACGGCCTTCAATACTAGGGACGGGCATTATGAGTATATGGTAATGCCGTTCGGCCTCAGCAACGCCCCCGCCGTCTTCCAGGGATTCATTAATGAAATCTTTTGGGATATGTTATACCTAAATGTAGTGGTATATTTGGATGACATGATATTTTCTAAGAATCTCACTGAGCACAGAGTACAGGTTAAAGAGGTACTTCTTCGATTGCGAGAGAATCATCTATACGGCAAGATTTCCAAGTGTACCTTTGAGGTCCCTTCTATCCCATTTCTTGGTTACATCATTTCGGGCACGGAGCTTCGTATGGATCTGGAGAAACTCTCTGCCATTCGGGACTGGACTCAGCCTCTTTCCTTGAAAGCGGTGCAACGATTTCTGGGGTTTGCAAATTACTACCGGAAATTCATAAAGGGTTTCTCTACCATTGTGGCGCCTATTACTGCCCTAACCAAGAAGGAGGCAGACCCAAGCCATTGGTCCTCTGAAGCTGTAGCAGCGTTCGCTCAGTTGAAGGCAGCCTTTATGACCGCTCCGGTACTTCAGCAACCAGACTTTTTAAAACCATTCTTTTTGGAGGTTGATGCTTCTACGGTAGGCATTGGTGCCGTGCTTTCGCAGTATGCTCCAGATGGGAAGTTACATCCATGTGGTTTCCATTCTCGCAAGTTCTCTCCTGCTGAATGAAATTACACCATTGGAGACAAAGAGCTTTTGGCAATAAAATCTGCCTTGGAAGAATGGAGATATCTTTTGGAAGGTGCTAAACACCTAATTATGATTTTCACTGATCACAAGAATTTGCTGTATCTCAAGACGGCCCAGTGCTTGAATCCCCGTCAACCTAGATGGGCGCTCTTCTTTGCCCGATTTTCATTTGTCATTAAGTACCGGGCTGGAACTTTTAACACCAAGGCTGATGCCCTATCCCGTTCCTTAACGGCTTCGGATTAGGAGAATTCCGTTGAAAAGGCTTTGATTCTCAGTCCAGTTTCTATTTCAGCGGCTCCCACCGCGTTGGGCCCTCCTTCTGGAAGAATGTCTGTGCCAGCTAAATTTCGACCAAGATTGTTGCAGTGGGCTCACATTTCCAAGTTTTCTGGTCATCCTGAAGTACAAAAGATGTGGGAATTTCTACGTAGATCTTATTGGTGGGACACTATGAAGAAGGATGTTCAAGATTATGTCAACTCGTATCCTCAATGTGCTCAGCACAAAATTCTTCGTCTGCCTTCTGCGGGGTTGCTGCACCCATTGTCCATTCCTAAGAGGCCTTGGACCCATATCAATATGGACTTTGTTACTGAACTGCCCCTCTCTAAGGGTCATAACACCGTCTGGGTAATTATTGACCGTTTCTCTAAGATGGCACATTGACCCGTTGACCGGGTTACCATCAGCTTCTAAGTTGGCTTTGTTATTTATCCGGGAACACTTCCGCACGGGTTACCTCTGGAAATAGTCTCTCACCGGGGGGTACAGTTTACTGCAAGATTCTGGAGAGCCCTCTGTACGGCCTTACAAATAAAACTCAAGTTTTCATCCGCTTACCATCCACAAACCAATGGGCAAACTGAACGCGTCAATCAAGATTTATAGACTTTACTCCGTGTTTATCTCTCCCCCTCGCAAGATAATTGGGTGGAGCTGTTGCCTTGGGCCGAGTTTGCCCATAATCATCTTTACCACTCTTCGACTGGTGAGTCTCCATTTTTTATTAATTATGGATTTCATCCCCAAGTTCCAGAATTACCCATTTGTCCTCCGGAAGAAGTTCCTGCTGCAGCCTCTACGCTCCGGCACTTCAGTCAAATTTGGAGTCGAGTTCATGCTAACCTCAAGAGAGTCTCCGGCCGCTATAAGTTCTTTGCGGATAGGAAGCGACGGGCAGCTCCTCAATACAAGGTTGGTGACAGGGTATGGCTCTCTACCCGCAATCTCCGTTTAAAGGTGCCCACTATGAAATTCGCTCCGAGGTTCATTGGTCCTTACCCGTGTTACAAGTCCTGAATCCGGTTGTTTGCAAATTGGGATTGCCTTCCCATCTCCGGATACCAAATTCCTTTCATGTCTATCTTCTTCGCCCTCTTGTTTTGAACCGGTTTCATTCCAAGTCCCCAAGGCCAACCTCTGCAGAGGCTGAAGATGGTACGGACTTTGAAATCAAAGCTATTCTTGACTCTCGCTATCTTCACAAGAATCTACAGTATTTGGTGGAATGGAAAGGTTTTGGCCCCGAGGAAAGGAGCTGGGTCAAGGCTACTGAAGTTACGGCTCCCCGACTGGTGCTGATCTTCCATTCCAGACATCCAACAAAACCTGGAAATTGTCCAGGGGCCACTCCTGGAGGAGGGGGTACTGTCACATGCCAGAGGCGGCGTTCGCCGCGCTTACCCCTGCATGACTGCTGGTCTGTGTTGCGGTCTCCGCCTTCGGTGGACCACGGGCTCCGGCGTCTGGCTGGCGCAGCTCCCGGCGGTTCTCCAGGGCAGGGGCACCGCCATGACACCCGGCATCACGTGGGCGGGGGGCAGGTGACGTCATCAGATTGTTCCGCCAATCCAGCGGTGGCGGGAGATTCAAAGTCAGACGCCGGACAGAGCCTCGGCGCCTGAGTATCGTCTTTCCCCTGAAGTGAATGCCAGCGCTCTAGTTCCCGGCGAGAATCTCTGCAGCTGTACTCCAGTGTCTCCGGCATTTCCAGGTGCCAGTTCGCTGCACAGGTTCCAGCGTTCCCAGCGGCTGGTGTGTCTCTCTGTGGTCCAGTCACCAGTGCTCCTAGGAATCAGTGTTGGCTGTGGGCCCTAATCACCGTTCTCAAGTTCTGCAAATCATCAGCGTCACAGTCACCGTTCACAAGTTCTACGAATCATCAGCGTCTTAAACCACTGCACTTAAGTTCTTCAAATCATCAGCGTCTCAGTCACCGTTCTCAAGTTCTACAAATCATCAGCGTCTTAAACCACTGTACTTAAGTTCTTCAAATCACCAGCGTCTTAATCTCCGTTCCCAAGTTCTTTAAGTCATCTGTGTCTTTAACCACCGTTTACAAGTTCTTCAAATCATCAGTGTCTTTTAAAACATCACTCACAATTTCTTCAGTCACCAGTATCTTTAACATTGCTCACAAACCCTTCAATGGGCCTGGACATTCCCTCTTAAGTTCTCTTTATGCTATATGACTTTGAGTTGTTCTTTTCCTGCAATAAAGCTCTTCAATATTTCACCAAACCTTACTGTCAGAGTCCTGTATGAGGAAATCCTATATCAGGCCACCCCTGTTTCGGCCCAGTTGTGGTTCTTCTTCCCAACCATCGGAAGAATCCCCGAGTTCACAACACCCTCAACCTGGGTCAGTGACAGACACTGAACAGGAGGTGAAGCTGACTGCTGAAGGAAGCTACAGTATTGAGGATTGCTAATGTAGTAGCAGGTACCAACAGATATCCAGGAATATAGATCTAGAATTGACTGTACACTTGAACCGGACTGGAACCGACAGAACAGGAAATTGAGTCAGGCTGGTGGAAAGGATCTGCTGAATGGGCCGCATCTTAGAGTTGGTGGAACATTAGTCATCTGATCACTTGCAACATGGCAGTACCCAGAAGCCGGAGGTTGTGGTAAATACTGCGGTGGTGCCTTCAGGGCGAATCGGGGTCTGCTGCCAACAGTAATGGGGATATAGGGGGAGAAATCAGGATTGCCCGCAGGACATCCAGAGACAGACTGACCAGTGTGCAGGTAAAAATCGGAGCGCTAGACTCTGTGGCCTGACAGTTACTTCAGGAGCTACCAACAGTCATGGGGTCATTTAGACCCCGCTGCAATAGCAGCCCACAGCACAGTTTGCCAGTGGTTACATACTGCGCATATGCAGCGGCATCACAGTGGCTGCGCGGCCATGTACATTGCAGTCACATCCCTGATGAATGCGACAGCGATGTGATTGACATGCGACGGCGTTGTCTGGGCAGGATTATGGCGTTGTGGGGGTGGTGCAGAAAAATGGGACTGGGCCAGGATGTCACCCGCAGCCGCTCCGGAAAAAAATGTCCGTTGACCACCTGACAGCGCAGTCAGGGGCCAACCTTAGATCCAATGCATCCGCAATCTAATGCTGGGCAGTCTTGTCCTGTGCTGGGCGAACCCCAGCATGTGCAAAGATGAACACAGATCTGGCTGTGTAGGCAATGCTCTGCGTTTATCTCTGAATAACGCCCTCAGTTCACTGTCCTACAGGAGTTAGCAGAAGTCGAAACATAAATTTTTGTTCCTCCTCATTCTATAATGCCTCCTAAGTGCCATTCTGCTTACTATTGTCAAACATACGATCAGTTGTAAATTTACTGTTTTGATATACCACTATTGGGGGTCATTCCGAGTTGATCGCTCGCTAGCAGTTTTTAGCAACTGTGCAAACGCTATGCCACCGCCCACTGGGAGTGTATTTTAGCTTAGCAGAAGTGCGAACAGTTGTATCGCAGAGCACCTGCAAAAATTTTCTGTGTAGTTTCAGAGTAGCTCAATACCTACTCAGCGCTTGCGATCACTTCAGACTGTTCAGTTCCGGATTTGACATCACACACCAGCCCAGCGTTCACCCAGCCACGCCTGCGTTTTCCCTGGCACACCTGTGTTTTTCCTAACACTCCCTGAAAATGGTCAGTTGCCACCCAGCAACGCCCACTTCATGTCAATCACTCTGCGGCAACCAGTGCGACTGAAATGCATCGCTACGCCCTGTGAAAACTAGGGATGTGCACTTGAAATTTTTCGGGTTTTGTGTTTTGGTTTTGGGTTCGGTTCCGCGGCCGTGTTTTGGGTTCGACCGCGTTTTGGCAAAACCTCACCAAATTTTTTTTGTCGGATTCGGGTGTGTTTTGGATTCGGGTGTTTTTTTCAAAAAACCCTAAAAAACAGCTTAAATCATAGAATTTGGGGGTCATTTTGATCCCAAAGTATTATTAACCTCAAAAACCATAATTTCCACTCATTTTCAGTCTATTCTGAATACCTCACACCTCACAATATTATTTTTAGTCCTAAAATTTGCACCGAGGTCGCTGGATGACTAAGCTAAGCGACCCTAGTGGCCGACACAAACACCTGGCCCATCTAGGAGTGGCACTGCAGTGTCACGCAGGATGGCCCTTCCAAAAAACACTCCCCAAACAGCACATGACGCAAAGAAGAAAAAAAGAGGCGCAATGAGGTAGCTGTGTGAGTAAGATAAGCGACCCTAGTGGCCGACACAAACACCTGGCCCATCTAGGAGTGGCACTGCAGTGTCACGCAGGATGGCCCTTCCAAAAAACACTCCCCAAACAGCACATGACGCAAAGAAGAAAAAAAGAGGCGCAATGAGGTAGCTGTGTGAGTAAGCTAAGCGACCCTAGTGGCCGACACAAACACCTGGCCCATCTAGGAGTGGCACTGCAGTGTCACGCAGGATGGCCCTTCCAAAAAACACTCCCCAAACAGCACATGATGCAAATAAAAATGAAAGAAAAAAGAGGTGCAAGATGGAATTGTCCTTGGGCCCTCCCACCCACCCTTATGTTGTATAAACAGGACATGCACACTTTAACCAACCCATCATTTCAGTGACAGGGTCTGCCACACGACTGTGACTGAAATGACGGGTTGGTTTGGACCCCCACCGAAAAAGAAGCAATTAATCTCTCCTTGCACAAACTGGCTCTACAGAGGCAAGATGTCCACCTCATCATCATCCTCCGATATATCACCGTGTACATCCCGCTCCTCACAGATTATCAATTCGTCCCCACTGGAATCCACCATCTCAGCTCCCTGTGTACTTTGTGGAGGCAATTGCTGCTGGTCAATGTCTCCACGGAGGAATTGATTATAATTCATTTTAATGAACATCATCTTCTCCACATTTTCTGGAAGTAACCTCGTACGCAGATTGCTGACAAGGTGAGCGGCGGCACTAAACACTCTTTCGGAGTACACACTTGTGGGAGGGCAACTTAGGTAGAATAAAGCCAGTTTGTGCAAGGGCCTCCAAATTGCCTCTTTTTCCTGCCAGTATAAGTACGGACTGTCTGACGTGCCTACTTGGATGCGGTCACTCATATAATCCTCCACCATTCTTTCAATGGTGAGAGAATCATATGCAGTGACAGTAGACGACATGTCCGTAATCGTTGTCAGGTCCTTCAGTCCGGACCAGATGTCAGCATCAGCAGTCGCTCCAGACTGCCCTGCATCACCGCCAGCGGGTGGGCTCGGAATTCTGAGCCTTTTCCTCGCAACCCCAGTTGCGGGAGAAGGTGAAGGAGGAGATGTTGACAGGTCGCGTTCCGCTTGACTTGACAATTTTCTCACCAGCAGGTCTTTGAACCCCAGCAGACTTGTGTCTGCCGGAAAGAGAGATCCAAGGTAGGTTTTAAATCTAGGATCGAGCACGGTGGCCAAAATGTAGTGCTCTGATTTCAACAGATTGACCACCCGTGAATCCTTGTTAAGCGAATGAAGGGCTCCATCCACAAGTCCCACATGCCTAGCGGAATCGCTCCCTTTTAGCTCCTCCTTCAATGCCTCCAGCTTCTTCTGCAAAAGCCTGATGAGGTGAATGACCTGACTCAGGCTGGCAGTGTCTGAACTGACTTCACGTGTGGCAAGTTCAAAAGGTTGCAGAACCTTGCACAACGTTGAAATCATTCTCCACTGCGCTTGAGACAGGTACATTCCACCTCCTATATCGTGCTCAATTGTATAGGCTTGAATGGCCTTTTGCTGCTCCTCCAACCTCTGAAGCATATAGAGGGTTGAATTCCACCTCGTTACCACTTCTTGCTTCAGATGATGGCAGGGCAGGTTCAGGCGTTTTTGGTTGTGCTCCAGTCTTCTGTACGTGGTGCCTGTACGCCGAAAGTGTCCCGCAATTCTTCTGGCCACCGACAGCATCTCTTGCACGCCCCTGTCGTTTTTTTAAAAATTCTGCACCACCAAATTCAAGGTATGTGCAAAACATGGGACGTGCTGGAATTTGCCCATATTTAATGCACACACAATATTGCTGGCGTTGTCCGATGCCACAAATCCACAGGAGAGTCCAATTGGGGTAAGCCATTCCGCGATGATCTTCCTCAGTTGCCGTAAGAGGTTTTCAGCTGTGTGCGTATTCTGGAAACCGGTGATACAAAGCGTAGCCTGCCTAGGAAAGAGTTGGCGTTTGCGAGATGCTGCTACTGGTGCCGCCGCTGCTGTTCTTGCGGCGGGAGTCCATACATCTACCCAGTGGGCTGTCACAGTCATATAGTCCTGACCCTGCCCTGCTCCACTTGTCCACATGTCCGTGGTTAAGTGGACATTGGGTACAACTGCATTTTTTAGGACACTGGTGAGTCTTTTTCTGACGTCCGTGTACATTCTCGGTATCGCCTGCCTAGAGAAGTGGAACCTAGATGGTATTTGGTAACGGGGGCACACTGACTCAAGAAATTGTCTAGTTCCCTGTGAACTAACGGCGGATACCGGACGCACGTCTAACACCAACATAGTTGTCAAGGCCTCAGTTATCCGCTTTGCAACAGGATGACTGCTGTGATATTTCATCTTCCTCGCAAAGGACTGTTGGACAGTCAATTGCTTGGTGGAAGTAGTAAAAGTGGGCTTACGACTTCCCCTCTGGGATGACCATCGACTCCCAGCAGCAACAACAGCAGCGCCAGCAGCAGTAGGCGTTACACTCAAGGATGCATCGGAGGAATCCCAGGCAGGAGAGGACTCGTCAGAATTGCCAGTGACATGGCATGCAGGACTATTGGCATTCCTGGGGAAGGAGGAAATTGACACTGAGGGAGTTGGTGGGGTGGTTTGCGTGAGCTTGGTTACAAGAGGAAGGGATTTACTGGTCAGTGGACTGCTTCCGCTGTCGCCCAAAGTTTTTGAACTTGTCACTGACTTATTATGAATGCGCTGCAGGTGACGTATAAGGGAGGATGTTCCGAGGTGGTTAACGTCCTTACCCCTACTTATTACAGCTTGACAAAGGCAACACACGGCTTGACAAATGTTGTCCGCATTTCTGGTGAAATACTTCCACACCGAAGAGCTGATTTTTTTGGTATTTTCACCAGGCATGTCAACGGCCCTATTCCTCCCACGGACAACAGGTGTCTCCCCGGGTGCCTGACTTAAACAAACCACCTCACCATCAGAATCCTCCTTGTCAATTTCCTCCCCAGCGCCAGCAACACCCATATCCTCCTCATCCTGGTGTACTTCAACACTGACATCTTCAATCTGACTATCAGGAACTGGACTGCGGGTGCTCCTTCCAGCACTTGCAGGGGGCGTGCAAATGGTGGAAGGCGCATGCTCTTCACGTCCAGTGTTGGGAAGGTCAGGCATCGCAACCGACACAATTGGACTCTCCTTGTGGATTTGGGATTTCGAAGAACGCACAGTTCTTTGCGGTGCTTTTGCCAGCTTGAGTCTTTTCAGTTTTCTAGCGAGAGGCTGAGTGCTTCCATCCTCATGTGAAGCTGAACCACTAGCCATGAACATAGGCCAGGGCCTCAGCCGTTCCTTGCCACTCCGTGTGGTAAATGGCATATTGGCAAGTTTACGCTTCTCCTCCGACAATTTTATTTTAGATTTTGGAGTCCTTTTTTTACTGATATTTGGTGTTTTGGATTTTACATGCTCTGTACTATGACATTGGGCATCGGCCTTGGCAGACGACGTTGCTGGCATTTCATCGTCTCGGCCATGACTAGTGGCAGCAGCTTCAGCATGAGGTGGAAGTGGATCTTGATCTTTCCCTAATTTTGGAACCTCAACATTTTTGTTCTCCATATTTTAATAGGCACAACTAAAAGGCACCTCAGGTAAACAATGGAGATGGATGGATACTAGTATACTTATGGATGGACGAGCGACTGCCGACACAGAGGTAGCTACAGCCGTGGACTACCGTACTGTGTCTGCTGCTAATATAGACTGGATGATAATGAGATGAAATCAATATATATATATATAATATCACTAGTACTGCAGCCGGACAGGTATATATATTTATTATGTAATGACTGATGACGGACCTGCTGGACACTGTCAGCTCAGCAGCACCGCAGACTGCTACAGTAAGCTACTATAGTAGTATGTATAAAGAAGTAAGAAAAAAAAAAACCACGGGTAGGTGGTATACAATTATGGATGGACGAGCGACTGCCGACACAGAGGTAGCTACAGCCGTGGACTACCGTACTGTGTCTGCTGCTAATATAGACTGGATGATAAGGAGATGAAATTAATATATATATATATATATATATATATATATATAATATCACTAGTACTGCAGCCGGACAGGTATATATATTTATTATGTAATGACTGATGACGGACCTGCTGGACACTGTCAGCTCAGCAGCACCGCAGACTGCTACAGTAAGCTACTATAGTAGTATGTATAAAGAAGAAAGAAAAAAAAAAAAAACACGGGTAGGTGGTATACAATTATGGATGGACGAGCGACTGCCGACACAGAGGTAGCTACAGCCGTGGACTACCGTACTGTGTCTGCTGCTAATATAGACTGGATGATTATGAGATGAAATCAATATATATATATATATAATATCACTAGTACTGCAGCCGGACAGGTATATATATTTATTATGTAATGACTGATGACGGACCTGCTGGACACAGTCAGCTCAGCAGCACCGCAGACTGCTACAGTAAGCTACTATAGTAGTATGTATAAAGAAGAAAGAAAAAAAAAAAACCACGGGTAGGTGGTATACAATATTATATATATATTATATACAATTTTATATATATATATATATATATATATATATATATATTAAACTGGTGGTGACTGGTGGTCAGGTCACTGGTCACACTATCAGCAACTTGCAAGTAGTACTCCTAAGCAGACAATCATAATATATATTATACTGGTGGTCAGTGTGGTCACAATGGCAGTGTGGCACTCTGGCAGCAAAAGTGTGCACTGTACGTTATATGTACTCCTGAGTCCTGCTCTCAGACTCAAACTGCTCCCCACTGTCAGTGTCTCCCCCACAAGTCAGATAATATACAGTCACACTATCTATCACTTCAGCAAGTAACTAGTACTCCTCCTAATGCTCCCCAAAATTACTACTGTGTCTCTCTCTACTGTCTCACTCTCTTCTCTATAAACGGAGAGGACGCCAGCCACGTCCTCTCCCTATGAATCTCAATGCACGTGTGAAAATGGCGGCGACGCGCGGCTCCTTATATAGAATCAGAGTCTCGCGATAGAATCCGAGCCTCGCGAGAATCCGACAGCGGGATGATGACGTTCGGGCGCGCTCGGGTTAACCGAGCAAGGCGGGAAGATCCGAGTCGCTCGGCCCCGTGTAAAAAAAAATGAAGTTCGGGCGGGTTCGGATTCTGAGGAACCGAACCCGCTCATCCCTAGTGAAAACGACATCATTCGTTGTGTCCGTACACGCAGAACTGCTGTTTTTTAGCCTGATCGTTGCGCTGTGAACAAATGCAGCTAGCGATCAATTCGGAATGACCCCCAATACGTTATACTCTCTTGTGCAGACTTCACGTGTGCTGTGCAATTTTACAGTATTTCTCTGTGTTGTGTCTCCATCAATTGCCTATGCAAGCGGCTGTATTAGAGGTCCAGATTACGGATAGGGTAGAAATACTTACCAGAACTCTGGAGGATCGTAGGCCTGGCCATAAAGTGACAGTCACATGACCATCAGGCCCATAAAATGCAGCTAGATCTACAACAGCCACTAGGAAAAGGTAAGTCACCACATGGCCATCAGGATGAAATGTCAACATTCTAATGTCAACATGTCATCCCTATCTACATGATGAATGTCCATATAGTCAATTTCAACATTATGTCCATGTCAACATTCTCATGATGACTTAGCGAATGTTGACATTATTACTGTTGACATTTCGTACTCTACCATATGAACATTATTATGCATTATCATGAATATTACAAAATATTAATATCTTAACATATCCAGTAGGCATCCAATTTTGTAGAATTGCAGCCACTGGCAGGCAGGCACGGATTAAGCTCTTGGGGAGCACAGGGCACCCAAGACAGGGGGAATCCCCCCTCCTGCCAGCAATCATTCCCTGGATGCAGCCGCCGTGCAACTCCCACCCACGTTCCCTCCACCACCCACCCAACTATGCACTCGCCCAACCAGCACAGCAACAGGAGCTGTTGGGGGAGGGCCCTTACGCTGCAGGGGGGAAGAAGACTCCAGGCTGCCGGGGAGGGTGGGTTCCACATGGGGAAGAATACAGTGAGTATGCACACCCCGGCGGCTGTACGATGTCCTGCATGCGGTTGTGTAGCACCTCCTTCCCCCTCTTTTCGGACCGCACAGCCGCGGGGACTCATTCAGGCAATCTCCAGTCTCCGCTGCTGCTGGCGGCGGAGGCCGGAGAGGGGATCTAGCACCATTGCAGCCCTGGTCGGGAGGCCCCTTGAGGCCCTGGGGTACTACCCTACCCCCTTAATCCGACTCTGATGGCAGCATGCATGCTGCCAAATTAAATCAGGAAATAGAATAGAGTTTTTGAAACAACTATATTCGTCTATACTTTTAATTTAAAAGTCGATAAAGATCTGTGTTTACGTTACTGAAACAAATGTGTTCATTCTATATGCTGCGATTTGATACTTTTCACAAGCACCTGCACTGACAGACGGTAATTATCAGCTTGTCACATCACACTAGACATTGAGGAGAAACCATTAATACTGTTTTCTGAAAACAATAAATAAAACATGCAACTGCAATAGGTATCTGACCAGTGGCAAACGCAGGATTTGCATGGGGGGGTTTCCAGAACTGGGCGGAGCCAATCACGGGGGTGCGGACTGAGGTGAGTCAGTATATGCTGGGTCCGTAAAACTGGTGTGTCTGTATGTATATATATATATATATATATATACACACATATATCTACACACACATATATATATATATATATATATATATATACACACACACACACACATACACATATACATAGCATATTAAACATGCATACATACACACATATATATATATATATATGTACACACACATACAGTACACACACACACATATATATATATATATATATATATATATACACACATGTATTTATATCTATCATATGTGTGTGTGTGTGTGTGTGTGTGTGTGTGTGTGTGTGTGTGTGTGTGTGTGTGTGTATATATGTATGTATGTATATACATGTGTATATATGTATGCACATGGATATATATGTACTATAATTAAAATAAAATAAACTTTTATTGCACTTACAAGTGCCACCAGGAAGACAGCAGGCTGCAGAGGACTCTAGACAGCCATTAATAATACTCATGCAGCTAAAAAATAAAAAAAATATATATATTTTTTTTTTAGTGGAGGGGGGTTTCTGGGTGCTCGGAAACCCCCCCTGGGTGCGCCACTGCTGACCATTTATATTATGTCGAGGGATTATCCTTTGTCAGTCACTCTGAAAGCCTTGTTTGAAAAGCTGTTAGCTTAGAGCAGGTGACTCACAATTCTAAATCATCCGAACGTTGCAGATGTAAAATATTTTGAAAGAAACAATCAGGTTACAATTGTTGGTTGTTCTACTTCTGAATGGCAAGGAATTTGCAAGATTTCCTCCCTCTGCTGTCTGTTTATTTATTTATTTATTTTCACAGATTGTCAGTAAAATTGCACAGGTGTTAAATAATGGCTGCAAATTAGTTTCCTGAAAATTAGTTACTGACTGCAGCGCATTATCACCCAGAGACACATTGTCTACTGTTAAAGGTTGAAAACACCTTTGACAACAAGCATCTTGCCACATCTGCATTTGGTAAATACAGTATCATCTTAAGAAGTGACTGGGACCCAAATCTGACAGTGTAGATTTGTAATTAGTACAGTCCTGTTTGTACAGTGTGACCTCTTGTACGGCAGACTTCCACTTTCAAACCTTTATTTCATTTGCATGGGCAATCAATGTCCCGGAGGTAGCAGTAAAGACAGTAGCGGCTCTTGCCACGGGAAAGCAGGCTATTTGCCTGGGGTGCGCTACCCCGAGGGCGCCGCCACCGCCATGGCAAGAGCCGCTACTCCTGACCCCCTCTCACCGGCTGCAGCAGGCGCCGTGGGCGCCCGCTGCAGCCGGCATCGCTGACTGACGCTAGAGGTCATATTTGACCTCTAGTGTCAGTGCGGCGATTCTATGGGAGAGACGTCATGATGTCTCTCCCATAGAGAGGAGTCGGCAGCGGCCAGAGACAGCAGCAGCAGCAGCAGCGGTCCGGAAGCAGGAGCAGGGCTGGTAAGTATTGTTTTTTTGTTTGTTTTTCTTGTTTGCAAGCGGCGCTGCTACAGGGGGCACAACTACTAGGGGCACAACTACAGGGGGCACATACTGGGGCACTACTACAGAGGGCACTGCTACGGGGGAACAGCTAGCGGGGGCAAATCAACGGGGGGCACAGCTACTGGGGGCACTACTACAGGGGACACTGCTACAGGGGGCAATGCTACTGGAGGTACAGCTAACGGGGTCAAATCTACAGGGGGCACAATTACTAGGGGCACAACTACAGGGGGCACAACTACTAGGGGCACAACTACAGGGGGCACATACTGGGGCACTACTACAGAGGGCACTGCTACGGGGGAACAGCTAGCGGGGGCAAATCAACTGGGGGCACAGCTACTGGGGGCACTACTACAGGGGACACTGCTACAGGGGGCAATGCTACTGGAGGCACAGCTAACGGGGTCAAATCTACAGGGGGCACAATTACTAGGGGCACAACTACAGGGGAACATACTGGGGCACTACTATAGGTGTCACTGCTACTGGGGGCACAGCTACTGGGGGCATATAAACTGGGGGCACAGCTACTGGGGGCACAGCTACTAGGGGCAAATCTACTGGGGGCAAATCTACTGGGGGCACAGCTACTAGGGGCAAATCTACTGGAGGCACAGATGCTGGGTACACAGCTACAGGGGGCACAACTGCTGGGGGTAGAGCTACTGGAGGCAGGCACATCTACTGGGGGCACAATTACTGGGGGCACAGCTACAGGGGCACAGGTGCAGGGGGATAACTGTGGCCAAGCCCCTTCCCTATGAAGAAGCCACGCCCCTATTTTTACCGCGCGCCTTCGGTGCGCACCACCTCTACTTTATCGTGTGTGTGTGTGGGGGGGGGGGGGGGGGGGGCGCTCCACAGGAAACTTTCGCCCTGGGCGCCACAAGGTCTGGAACCAGCCCTGAGTAAAGATACATGTCATTTTTTGTAGTTATCCCTGAAATGCAGTATAATGGGTAAAATGATGTAGGGGATTGGGAACAACATCATGGCAGTCACAATCTCAACAGTCAGGATGGCAACAGTGGGCAGATCCCAGATGGATCCTGGTAAGTATTTTAACCCTAACCTTACCCCTATCCCTAACCCTCCGCTCCCACAGCCTAACCCTGACCTTTCCTTCCCACAGCCTAACCCTAACTGTCTCCTCCCATTGCGTAACCCTAACTTCCCCTACCCCTACAGATTAACCCTAACCATCCCCCTAGTGCCTAACCCTAACCCCAGTACTTACCGTTTGTATTCTGACTGTCTGGATCCTGCCTGCCGGAATCCTGACTGCATCCCGGTGTGGGACATGTATGAAGAATTGTTGTAAGGATGGGAAATGGGGTTTTGAACTTGCAGATGGGAGTTACAGTACTGTACAAGTGTTTTTATCTCAACTTTTCTGAAACTTATATATACACTTTAAAATCAGTTTAATGTACCCCAATATACTCTAGATACTTCTATTTGCTGTAACACATCACTTGACACCATTTATCAGCCTCCAATATTTTGTTTTTAACCACGAACAGTCTCCTTGACTGTCTTGCTATCATATCTGACACTTTTTGGGATCAGAATGATTTCTCCACTTTTTCTTGCATTTTAACCAGGTCACACGCTGTAGAATTAATGTGGTACATTACTTTGCTACCCGCAATTTGCCTTTAACAATATAATTGCATGGATCGGTGGAGAATGCTTGATGAAAATGACATGTGAGGGTAAATTTACTAAGATGGGAGTTCTATTTAAGTTGGGATGTTGCCCATAGCAACCAATCAGATTCTACTTCTCATTTATCTAGCACCTTCTAAAAGATAATACCTGGAATCCATCTTAAATAGAACTCCCATCTTAGTAAATTTACCCCGTGAAGTCTGCAATGTCCTACTAGGAAACTCCTGGCTAACTGGATTCGAGCCATAGTCATTTTGCATCCATGGGAAGTTTTGTTTGTCGCTAGTGGGAGGGTCGTGATGTAGTCACGATCCCGGCGGTCAATGGTCACTCCTTATTGGGGCTTCTCACGGTTAATTTTTTCCCATTTTGTTTACTGCGGTTCATGATAAGAAAAAGAAAAGAAAACTGCATATTTAAATAGCTTCTACTGGCGTCTTTGCCCGTGCCTCCTGGTCACAACTCACGTGCCGCCTAAATACAACTCTGCTTATTAACTCCATTTCAAGTGAACGCAGGTTTAAAGCAGCTTTGACCCCACCCATTATCTGCTGCGCGCATGGCGCCACACCCCTCTCTTGCATTGATGATGCCAACAAATGTTGTTTTTGTTACTGCTCCGCTTTAACTTAACTCATCACGCTGAAACAAAGTACAAGTTATTTGTAGATATTAGTGTCAAACAAAATGATGCCATTTTTATGAAAATACACATACATCTTTGCTATATCTCGCCATGTATGACACGGTTTTGCATGCCATAGAGTCAGAGATTTATTCATGCCTTGTGATTTTTCTTAATTTGCTTCTTTAATATGTTTCTTTATACATATTCTATTATGTCAAACAAAAATGTTAAAATCCATCCACTCGCTGCTCGTGAAAAACAGCTTAGCCGTGTGTTGCATGTTGTGCCAAATTGAGCAAAATAGCAAAGATGTAAGTGAACACATCTGTAGGTTCGGTAGTTTTTGCGCCAACTTGGAAAAAACAGACAAAGACAACGTTCTAATAATAGTAGAATAGATAAAATAATTAAACAGCGTTAACTCCACCAGTCAACAGAAGGTACATATCTCTATTTCTGTGTGCAAATCTTTGGTAAATATATACAATATGTAAAGGTACAGTAACTGTCAATCACTCCACTCTCTGCTATAGTTTTTGTATATTCTGTATGTTTAGTCTATAAGTCTTAAATGAATTGGACTTTGTTCTAACATTATTATGGCAGTTACAGATGGGTGCAGAAAAAATAGTGGGGATATAAATGGAGATTACAATGGGAATTGAAGCCAAATACAATGAAGAATATAAAATGGGTAAAGCGTGAGACTGTAGAGCCACAGGGGGAGGCATGAGGATATAATGACACAGCAGGAGAGACAATGGGAAGGCATAAGGCTGGGGAGCCAAGGAGGTTTCATGAGGCTGGAGGGACATTGGGAGGGCATAAGGCTGGAGAAACAAAGGTGACAAGGGTGGGGCATGAGGCTGTAGAAACACTGTGAGTGCATAAGGGTGGAGAGACAATGATGGGGCATTAGGCTGGAGAGATACTGGGATGCATAAGGCTGGAGAGATGATGATGGGGTATGAGGCTGGAGAGACAGTGGGAGGGCATAAGGCTGGAGAAACAAGGGTAGGTCATCAGGCTGGAGAAACACTGGGAGAGCATACCCAGAAAGACTAAAAAATCTCAATATGTATAGTGTGGAGCAGAGAAGGGAAAGGGGGGACATGATGGAAACTTTCACATATATCAAGGGTTTTAACAAAGTCCAGGAGGAAAACATTCTCCAAATGAAGAGAAGCAATAGGACACGAGGACATGCACTGAGACTGGAGGGGGGGGGGGAGGTTCAGGGGAAATTTGAGGAAAAATGACTTCCCAGAAAGGGTAGTGGACAAGTGGAATAGCTTCCCATCAGAGGTGGTAGAGGCTAAGACTGTAGAGCAATTTAAACATGCATGGGATAGACATAAGGAAATCCTAACAAAGAAATAAGGCTCAAATAAGGCAAACCAAGAAGGAGCACCTAGATCTCTGTGCACAAGTGCTGCTAGTGATACTGTGTTTCAAAAAGAGGTTTTTCCAACCCTCCACCAATACTTCACATACACAAAATAGAAATACAGTTACACCAGCGCAACAAATAATTTGAAAAGATACTTATTCCTATACTGAGGAAGGTAGCATCAACTCTCCTCTCAATGGCAAAGCATGAAATATGAAAGAGGAAATAAAAATAACATAGTATAATACTGTTTTTTTAATTGATATAATGATAACAATAAAACAGTCCCAGCCAGGGTTGTGATAAAAACAATTAATTAAAACAATTAATGACACTGATTGGTATGACCACAATTTGCTAGGTGGTATATGCAATTACCAAATGGTCTGAGAACTGTTTCACTAGTTCTCAAACAAGCATGCAGCGTTCCATAAATACAGGCAACAGGAAATGGCAAAAGACTCCTTAGCAAGAAGAACAGGCGCTTATTGTGAGATTACTGCACCAAGCAGCTGCCACAAAAACAGGAGGGTCACTCCTGTGTTACACAAAAAAAACAAGAAATATTTCGGCAGCGCTACTAATGAAGTGATTGGAATGAAACAATTTTAAATAGCATAACATTTTATTAAAAAAAAATAACATTAATAGATTTTAGCAATTAATCTCCTACAATTTATGAAGATAAATTAAAATACATTCACCACATTCAGTATTATTCTGTAAATAATTGGGTCACTTGGTGTCTGTTCCTGTAAGGTATGCCCAGATATGTCCACTAATCCCATAGAGGTATGATTATGATAGCACAGTTCGGTTATTTGGATAGTTACCGGTCACCACTTTTGAGGTGGAAAGGCTTCCATAGATGAGAGTCCATGTTAGATTTGAAATGTCCTCTTTTGTGTTGGTGAGTGCTGGAAAAGTCCTCTGGTTGCTGCACAGCAAATTGGTAGTGGATCCGGGATTGGTTCAGACACACGTTGGTGATCTCCAAGACTGAAGTGGTGTAAAACAGCGGGGTCCTAACGCGTTTCGCTGCTCCCCAAAAAGTTTAGCAGCTTTGTCAAAGGATACCATACAGTGAATGAATGGGGTTTATATACCCTTTCAAATGAGGAGAATTGATAACACTTGTGCAAATAATCAATCCAATCACTTCATGCAAGATTCAAAACACGTATAGAATATAGGAGGCAGACCTATTGTATAGACTTGATGCAGACATTACTCTAAGTTCTGTTATTATAATCCAATATATATATAGATCTTAATGTATCTTGCTTTAACTAGATATAGGCCGTTTTTCAGCCAATAGGCAACAATGTTTTTTTATTTGTTGCTATAGTAACTGAAGGTTAAATAACTCTATTGGTTCCTAAGATTGATAGACTTAAGCTGCAACCATTCAAAAACGGATCTATTGATTGGTGAGATAGCGGTCACATGACCGCAAAAGTCAATGACACATTCTGACAATATACATCTCCATTGGTTGATGAAGTTGACAGACTTAAGGCATAGCCTATCAAAATCATGCCTTTTAATTAGTCAGTGGTGGTCACATGTGTACATGTATCAGTGACGCATAAACATAGTTTTTATTCGATGTTCCCCACGTCCCGCCCGAGTCGCGTGACGTGCGCCGGTCACGCGACCGAATCACATGACACCCCGACACGCTACCAGGTGCAAGGACATGGGACAACGATTTTCTACTTCTTTCCTGGTCACGTGACCAGCGCCGACCACGTGACATAGTCACGTGTTCCGGCGCTGGCCCGCAACCAGGAAATGGACATTTTCTAGAAGGGAAAGGGAAACAGGGTCTATGTCCAGAGGGGGAAAGTTCAATACTTTGCAATCTTAAGATAATCATTCCACATTATATTTTACATGAAGAAGAAAGGGAAAATCATCTATACAGTTACATAGGGAGAATCACAAGAGAGAGAGAGGTAAAAATTACATCACATAACTAAAGTTGTTTATGTCCGTAAGACATATTTATGATAATAAGATACCATCTCCATTGGTTGATGAGGTTGACAGACTTAAGGCATAGCCTATTGGAATCATGCCTTTTAATTAGTTAGTGGTGGTCACATGTATACATATATCAGTGACACATAAACATAGTTTTTATTCAATGTTCCCCACGTCCCGCTCCGAGTCGCGTGACGTGCGCCGGTCAAGTGGCCGGATCACATGACACGGCCCCGACATGCCACCAGGTGCAAGGACATGGGACAGCAGTTTTCTACTTCTTTCCTGGTCACGTGACCAGCGCCGACCACGCGACGAAGTCACGTGTTCCGGCGCTGGCCCGCAACCAGGAAATGGACATTTCTAGAAGGGAAAGGGAACAAAGTCTATATCCAGAGGTGGAAAGTTCAATATTTGGAGATCTCAAAACAATCACTCCACATTATATTTTACATGATGGTAAATAACGAAAAAGGGAGGTAAAAAATCATCTATATAGTTGCATAGGGATGATCACAAAGGAAAGAGAGGTAGGGATTACATCACATAACCAAAGTTGTTTATGTCCTTATGACATTTTTATGGTAATCCTAAAAATATTGTATAGAGAAATTTTATAATACTACATTCAATTCTACTGCCTCATTCAGTCCTTCAGGATAGATGGAACCTACTTTATGCATCCAATAGATTTCCTGTTTACAGAGAATCTTGAACCGATCTCCACCTCTGCTAGTGGTTGGTATACGTTCCACTCCTACTAGCTTGAGGCTTCCCGGATCTCCATTATGATGGTCAAAAAAATGTTTACCTACACTATGTGTCAAATTTTGATTCAGAATATTCCTTCGATGTTCTAAAAATCTAATCCGCAATTTCCTGGTCGTACGACCCACATACTTCTGATTGCAACTGCAGGTTAGTATATAAATGACATAGGAACTATTACAATTAATAAAGCTTTTTATATCCCAGGGATTCTGATGACTCAACTTTATTTTTATTTCCTGTACATAATTGCATGTAATGCATTTCTTTCCCCCGCATTTATAATTTATAGAATCCCTTTGGTTTAGGTGGAAGCCAAGAGAGGTTATCTTCCCGTTGTGTGGTTTTTTCTTCATTTTTAAGGAAGCTCGGAGCTACTGTAGTTTATTTTTTAGGGATAAATTCTTTTTAAAAATAAAAAGGGGATCTGTTGGTAGCTCTTCTATCAATGAATGATCCTGTTTAAGAATATTATAGTTTTTTTTAATAATTCGTTTAATTTCAGGGCACTTGTTGTTATATGTAGATATGAATGCTATTTTATTATTTACTTGTTTTGGAGTTTTTATCTTAGGTACTAAGAGATCTTCCCTCTCTAAAGAAAGCACTTCTTTGTAAGCTGACTGGAGAATCGTAGTTGGATGGGTTATCCATCTGTTCAAAAGCATCCAGCATTAATGCAGCTTGTTTTTCAAAATCTTTTTTCTCTGTGCAATTTCTCCGAAGTCGGATTAGTTGCCCTTTCGGAATATTTTGTTTCACCGGTGGGTAGTGGGCACTTTTAAAATGCAAATATGCATTAGTGCCCACTTCTTTTATATAATTAGTAGTAATAATAGTGTTATTTTGAACTGTTAGGGTCAAATCCAAAAAGTGAATCACGGAAGGGTGAAACTTGTGAGTGAACTGTAAATTGCAATCATTGTGATTAAGGTGATCAATAAAAAGAAGAGCTGATGAAAGGTCCCCATCCCAAATCATAAATAAATCATCAATGTAACGCCCATAGAGGACCAGGCTCGCACCAAAGTCGCCCCCCCAAATGAGGGTGTCCTCGACCTCCCCCATATAGAGGTTGGCATCCATTTTTGAATGGTTGCAGCTTAAGTCTATCAATCTTAGGAACCAATAGAGTTATTTAACCTTCAGTTACTATAGCAACAAATAAAAAAACATTGTTGCCTATTGGCTGAAAAATGGCCTATATCTAGTTAAAGCAAGATAAATTATGATCTATATATATATTGGATTATAATAACAGAACTTAGAGTAATGTCTGCATCAAGTCTATACAATAGGTCTGCCTCCTATATTCTATACATGTGTTTTGAATCTTGCATGAAGTGATTGGATTGATTATTTGCACAAGTGTTATCAATTCTCCTCATTTGAAAGGGTATATAAACCCCATTCATTCACTGTATGGTATCCTTTGACAAAGCTGCTAAACTTTTTGGGGAGCAGCAAAACCCGTTAGGACCCCGCTGTTTTATACCACTTCAGTCTTGGAGATCACCAGCGTGTGTCTGAACCAATCCCGGATCCACTACCAATCTGCTGTGCAGCAACCAGAGGACTTTTCCAGCACTCACCAACACAAATGAGGACATTTCAAATCTAACATGGACTCTCATGTATGGAAGCCTTTCCACCTCTAAAGTGGTGACCGGTAACTATCCAAATAACCGAACTGTGCTATCATAATCATACCTCTATGGGATTAGTGGACATATCTGATCATACCTTACAGGAACAGACACCAAGTGACCCAATTATTTACAGAATAATACTGAATGTGGTGAATGTATTTTAATTTATCTTTATAAATTGTGAGGAGATTAATTGCTAAAATCTATTAATTTTATGGTTTTTTAATAAATTGTTATGCTATTTAAAATTGTTTCATTCCAATCACTTCATTAGTAGCGCTGCCAAAATATTTCTTGGCTTTGCAGTCTAAGCAGGACCCGCACACGAAAGGTTTAGGAATATCAAAAATGGTCTGGAAAGTCATGCACTTTCAGACCATTTTCGTAGATATCATGATTGTTCCCCCACGGCCATTAGACATTTAATTGGCATTCAGTGGGTGAAGGGACATTGGAGAAAAAGAGATATAGGTGCTCAACTGGCAAAAGCAGAAATGAAAAGAATATATGACCTAGGAACATTAAAACCGGGTGGTTTGAACACTGATTTTGAGATAAAATGGTTCCTTTAAAATCATCGTTGCCAGTAATTTTCTATTAAAAACCTTTTATTAATCTCTTCTTGTCTCTCTGTCAGTAACAATCTATATGTTTATATCACTGGAAATGGTGGTGGAATGTCATGGTATTCACTGTAAACAATCATTTTTAATACTAGATCTAACAACAGTTGTGGATATAATACTGATAAAGTAAACCATTTGTATTATCGCTAGGTCCGTTCAACTATGCGTCGCCGTGGCAACGGGACGTGATATACAGGAAACGGATGTGGCGCTAGGTCCGTTAAACTACGCGTCACCGTAGGAAATGGATAGGATGGCCCTAGCGCAAATAGTCATGGGACATGTAGTTCTTTAATGATTAGAGACGAACGCGCTGGGACCAATTAGGACGCAGCGGGAGGTTTTTAAACACCTCCGAATGGACTGAAATTCATTCACTGCTGAGGCTTACCTTGAGAAAGACCCCGGTGAGGGTCGGAATGCGTGGGTGCCGCTGCTGCTGGGGACCGGACAATTTGGAAGGTGGATGTGATGGAAGGACTTGGAGCTGCAGCCCAGGATTTTTTCTGATCCAAAAGCATTTAAGAACTGAGCGCTGCCCGTTCTTTATTACAAACTGGTAATTATCCACCTGATGAATTTGTCCAGGAAACCCCAATTTTCATTCATGCATTTCCTGTTGCCTGTATTTATGGAACGCTGCATGCTTGTTTGAGAACTAGTGAAACAGTTCTCAGAATATTTGGTAATTGCATATACCACCTAGAAAATAGTGGTCATACCAATCAGTGTCATTAATTGTTTTAATTAATTGTTTTTATCACAGCCCTGGCTGGGATTGTTTTATTGTTATCATTATATCAATTAAAAAAACAGTATTATACTATGTTATTTTTATTTCCTCTTTCATATTTCATGCTTTGCCATTGAGAGGAGAGTTGATGCTACCTTCCTCAGTATAGGAATAAGTATCTTTTCAAATTATTTGTTGCGCTGGTGTAACTGTATTTCTATTTTGTGTATGTGAAGGCTCAAATAAGGTTTGAGATGAAAATATGGTTAAAAAAAAGGGCAGACTAGATGGGCCAAGTGTTCTTATCTGCCGTTACATTCTATTTTTCTATGTTTCATAAGGCTAGGGAGCCACGGATGGGGCGTGAGGCTGGAGAGACATTGGGAGGGCATAATTCTGGAAAAATAAGGGTGGAGTATGAGGCTTGAGAGACACTGGGAGGGCAAAAGGCGGGGGAGCCAATGATGGGTCATGAGGCTGGAGATACACTGGGAAGGAATAAGGTTGGGGAGACAAGGAATATCAAGCTGGAGAAACACTGGGAGGGCATAACACTGGAGAAACAAAGGTGGGGCATGAAGCTGTAGATACACTGGGAGGGCATAAGGCTGGAAAAACAAGGGTGGGGCATGAGGCTGGAAATACACTGGGAGGTCAAAAGGCTGGGGTGCCAAGGATGGGGTATGAGGCTGGAGAGACACTGGGAGGGCGTATTACTGGAGAGACAAGGGTGGAGAATGAGGCTGGAGAGACACTGCAAGGGAATAAGGCTGGGGAGAAAAGGAACATCATGCTGGAGAAACACTGGGAGGGCTTAAAACTGGAGAAACAAAGGTGGGGCATGAAGCTGTAGATACACTGAAAGGACATAAGGCTGGAGAAAGAAGGGTGGGGCATAGGTCTGGAAATACACTGGGAGGCAATAAGGCTAGGGGGAAGGGGATGGGGAATGAAGATGGAGACACTGGGAGGGCATTAGGCTGGATAATCAAGGGTAGGGCATGAGGCTGGAGAAACACTGGAAGGACAAAAGGCAGGGGAGCCAATGATGGGGTATGAGGCTGGAGAGACACTGGGAGGGCATCATTCTGGAGAAATGGGTGAGGCATGAGGCTGGAGAGAAACTGGGAGGGCATAAGGCTGGAGAGCCAAGGATGGATCATGAGGCTGGAGAGACACTGGGAGGGTATATGACTGGAGAGACAATGGTGGGGAATGAGGCTGGAGAGGCACTGGAAGGAAATAAGGCTGGGGAGACAAGGAACATCATGCTGGAGAAACACTGGGAGGGCAAAACACTGGAGAACAAAGGTGGGGCATGAAGCTGGAGATACACTGGAAGGGCATATGGCTGGAGAAACAAGAATCTGGCATTAGGCTGGAGAGACACTGGGAGGGCATAAGGCTGGGGAGACTAGGATGGGGCATGGGGCTGGAAAGATGCAGGAAGGACATAAGACTGGAGAAACATGGGTGGGGCATGAATCTGAAGAAACACTGTGAGGGCATATGGCTGGGGAGACTAGGATGGGGCATGATGCTGAGGAAACACAAGGGGGCTTGATTTCATAGAGAACACTGAGGATGGGGCTGGAGAGACACAGAAGTGATGAAACTGCCATATATAATGTACAGAATCGCTAGCAATCTTGCCGAATAATCAAACATACTAGTTAAATATATTACTAAGAAATCTTTTAGTATTGTCAAATACTGTAAATGTGTTTTTTAATTTATGTATATGACCAAATTTGCAAATAAATCTTTCTTGATTTCGCTCAGCAAATTTCACACAAATACATAAATCCGGGTGTAGTATGGTATGCCGGCGGTCGGGCTCCCGGCGACCAGCAAACCAGCGCCGGGAGCCCAACCGCCGGCATACCGACAGCGTGGCGAGCGCAAATGAGCCCCTTGCGGTCATGGTGGTGCGGTACACGCGCCATGCTATTTTATTCTCCCTCCAGGGGGGTCGTGGACCCCCACGAAGGAGAAAAAGTGTCGGTATCCCGGCTGTCGGGATTCTGGTGCGGGTATACTGTGCGCCGGGATCCCGACAGTCGGCATACTGAAGACCACCCCATAAATCCACGATACCCTTGTTGTATTTCTTAATCTTTGTATTGATAACTAATGCTAGATTATAATGTTAGTTTAGGAATGTGTGCTATATACAAAGTGCATATGTAACAGCTTATGTTTGCGCACAATTCCTTTTAACCTTTTAAAACCTTATCTTTTGTTTATTATTTTTTCATTTCATTACTGGAGATTGTAGAGATGAATTATGAGCCTATTCTAGTTTTCATCGCTCATCTCTAAACGTCTATTAGAGCATGCAAGTATCTCCTTCCTACCCTACGCACGTAGCATGAATTCCTCCTGTCTCCATTGCCTGCGCAATCAGTAAGAGACTGGGCGTTTGGAAGGCTCACTTACAATATGTTCTTAACCATGGATGTTTTTTACTTTTTTGTATATTTTTGTATGACTTTATTTTTGCTCTACTTAAAGTTAAAAGTTTCCGCTTACAAAGGAAAATATATACTTTATTGAACTCTAACAGACCTAGTTGAATTTTGCATGACTAGCAAAGAAGAGGCCCTCTATTGAGCCATTCATTTTATTGCTTTTTAGACCTTCCTAGAAGCATTTGAGTTGCTGCTTAATACATAAAAGCTTAGTGAGATTATTTGTCTTTTATGCCAAATAGCTGCATTAGGTCCTGTGCTCATTCAGCAGTAGTGCACTGCCTAAATGCAAGTATTAAAATGGGTATCTGCTCACACTATTTGCTTAATTGCAGCCATAAATCTGATTTGTGATGCATCCTCACCAATTACAATTTTCATTTTGCTTTTTATAAATGTTCTCTTTTCTAATAAACGTGCCTTCAGACAAGAACGCCGTTATAAAAGCAAGCCGCAAAAAAAATCAAATGGGAGAGAAGGAGCTGTTTCAGCAAAGCAGAAAAAGGTAACGCTTGGCGTAGTGTTTGCTATAGTCAAACTGTCAGGGCTAGCCTGCAGGGCATTTCATCTAGAAATCATTGATATAAGCTCTCTTAGATGGCACAGTATGAGGTGACGTGATTGGTGTGCAACTTTCAACTGACCTTTGAATAAATGAAAAGTCAAAACTGCATTTAAATATTCCTTTTTATCCACCACTACTTTCAAAGTCTTACTAAATTGCATTCTTGTAATAAGTGATACGCTTTTTAAGCTAATGAAAAACATTGGGTTATTTAAAGTCTTGACCCAAGCTGTCACATCCAAATACCCGACAAAGCTCCTTTTATGTTGCATACCCATAAGACCCTGGATCATATATTTCCAGATGGGAAAAAAAATGACTATTACATATTTCTAGTCAAAGGGCTCGTCTAATAAAATGTTGGAATGGGAAGTATAATTATACAATATATCTTGCCATTAAGATAAATGTTCATGCTGCTTAAATAAAAACATTTAAATTAAATGGAATAAAATTCCCCATTCATTTTACTGCACAGTTTCTTATGAAATGATTTGCAGACCGTGTCACATCAAATCCCAATGCATGTCTGTTGGTTTGCAGAAAGAAATATCTGTGAAAGATTATTGTGGTGGATCTTGAAGGCTCTTACTGGGGGTGGTCCGGTAATGAGGCAGAATAAGACAGTTGACTCTGGGCAAAAGAATTTTGGGGGACAGCAAATTCAATTTAAAAAAAATTTTTTTTTGAATGAATAGTACAGATGAAAATGATGTTTATGGATATTATACAGGGCATCAAGTATATGTCACAGTACACCGCAGCTCCTGCTGTTGCTCTTTCAAAGTGACGTGCTATTTAGTGGTCCATTTTAGCTAACCGAGGCACTAAAGACTTCTCAATCTGTATTGTCATAGTGGCCAATGAGTAATCATCTGGATATGAGATTAGGGTTGTAAATATTACGTAGATCCTTTATCTAATGAAGTCATACAACTGTGTTATAAGGATATTTTTTTTCAATATGTTTCAGATGTGCATTAATTCTCTAGACCAGAAGTTCTCATTCATGGTCATCAAGGCACCCCAACGGTCCAGGTTTTAGGTATATCCATGACTCAGCACAGATGGTTACATCTAATTGGCTGAAGTACTAATTAAGTCACCTGTGGCCAAGGATGGATAAACTTAAAACCTAAACCATTTGGGTGCCATAAATAACGCGCTTGTAAACCTCTGCTCTAAACATTAATGTAATAGTTTTAATATTTAATAAATAGGCCTTCTCAAACAGCCCTAATTTCATTTAATAGCATTAACATTTAATGAACAGACCATTTTTCACCCAGCCAACCGGAACAGTAATTTAATAATGTCCTCATTTAATAAATAGGCTTACCACCCCCAAACTGCCATGAAATTAAATGAACAGATTTTCCCTAACCTTCCCAATACAGGTTGAGTATCCCATATCCAAATATTCCGAAATACGGAATATTCCGAAATACGGACTTTTTTGAGTGAGAGTGAGATAGTGAAATCTTTGTTTTCTGTGGCTCAATGTACACAAACTTTGTTTAATACACAAAGTTATTAAAAATATTGTATTAAATGACCTTCAGGCTGTGTGTATAAGGTGTATATGAAACATAAATGAATTGTGTGAATGTACACACACTTTGTTTAATGCACAAAGTTATTAAAAATATTGGCTAAAATTATCTTCAGGCTGTGTGTATAAGGTGTATATGAAACATAAATGCATTCTGTGCTTAGACTTGGGTGCCATCGCCATGATATCTCATTACAGTATGCAATTATTCCAAAATACAGAAAAATCCGATATCAAAATACCTCTGGTCCCAAGCGTTTTGGATAAGGGATACTCAACCTGTATTAAGTTGGCAACGTTCAACTTTCCCCAATTAGTCTTGACATTAAATTATAAGATTGCACATTTTAAAATAGTCACTAATATATATTAATATCCCTTATCAACCCCACATTACATAAATAGCCCCATTTAAAAAATAAAATAAAATCCCACATAGCATTATTATCCTACAACATCCTCTACATAAAATGAATACCCTTTAATATACAGTATTAATGCATTTCATCAGCCCCTACATAACATTAATAACAAATCTCCACATAGCATTAATAACCCTCAACACAATTACCTACTCTGTAATGCTGCATAAAGCAATTATTTCTTCTCATAATATTACAATCTCCACATGAATAAAGGAGAGGTCATGTGAAGAAGGGAAGCAATGAGACAAGGGATACAAGGAAGGAAGGAAAGAAAGAAAGCAAGCAGAGAATTGGGGAAGAGAAGTGTATAATGTAGCTAGTCCCAGGGGATATATGAGTAACCAGTAAGACTACTATAAATTAACACTGGCAGGGCAAGCCATCCCTTTAGAACTGATAAGTCCACACCACCCATAAGGAAGTTTACTATAGTCCAATGACAGTCTCACCTCCCCCTTGAGTTTAGTTTTTTAAAACAATATAAAAAGTTTTAACTATGACTCAGAGGGCCCAGTGATATCATGTGGGCTGCAAACCTACAAGAAGAACTATGGCCTATCTGCTCCTGTGTGTGTTTTTGGGCATTATTCCCAGGTCCCCTGCCCTATAAATAAATTGACTAGAATTGGTAGCCTGTGGTCATATTCCCAGTAGGACTGCATTGGTGTGGTAGGCATATGGCTTACTATAAATACAATAGGTTTTGGAGAGTACACCAAATGGCGCAAAGCAGCTCGGGTGTTTGAGGCTCCTAAAGAAATGTCACCACATTTAAACACAGAAAATACAAAACAAGAAACGCAGCCACACAATGAGCGCTAATGTGAGATACATTACTTGTTATTAATGAGAGCAATGTCCTTTGTTGTACGATCTCCTGTCCTGAATAGTGTTCAAAAGGAGGACTCCACTCATGCAAAAGAATAAGCACAAATAACAATCCAATGTGTAGTATGTCCAAAAAATTTATTTTGTAGAGACAGGAAAGTTGTCACAATGGAGGCTTGAAGCGTACCCCACTCACACGAATAGGGATAATTGTAGACATATAAAGGTATCTTTCACCGGAAACTTCTCAAACTCTCAAAATTAGATGAAGTCCCAGATAGCCCCGTGGTACATGAAGAGCTTGGATGGTGCAGGTATAGACACATGGTTACTCTGTGTAGAGCATACCCAGACTCACAAGATAAATGTTAGCAGAAAACACATCAAGGTATCTTTTGTAGGGTGTGGTATAACGTACCCTAACTCACAGTTATTGATGTAAAGTTCTCATAAAGGAATCTTTATGTGGACAACCTCATTTTTTTCAGGAGGTCAATCAAACTCGATTCAATGATTTTTTAAAAAATATAACAAAATTTATTGGATTACACATCAATCCACAGCGGATATATAAATCCATATAAAAAATTGACTAGGAAAGTCAAAATACAAAAAGGCAGCTGCAAGAAGTAAAACCAATATAAAACCTGTGATTAAAATTACTCACACTCCACAAATCAACGCGTTTCGGTCAGGTGGCCTTTATCAAGATGTACTGGAGTGTGTCTGAGACTAGATATTTATAGGACCATTTACCAATGAAAGTGAAACATGAAATGACCTCACATAATTGCTGGGGACTGATCTGGTTTAGATCTTAAAACTAATTTATTCCTTTATTTATTAACTACTCACCTCTCTAGGCATTAAGTGAGGGCTTATCACAGATAAAAAGTGTTACTTCTTAAATAAAATCCATCACATTGGGAATTAATACAACATATTTAACACATTTCCCACACTCGCGGACTGGACGTTCCGGCAACCGGGAATTGTGGGAAAAGTAGTCCACCATTAGAATAATACAACTAGCAATGTAGTGACGCACTCCAGATAACTGGAAGTTCCGGTAACCAGAGCTTATGGGAAATGTAGTTCCATCCTATCACATTACAGAGTTCCATTGTATTGACAGCCCAAAGTTTATCTTTCGCCGGGGCCGATGGAGAGTGTAGTCCACTCGTGGTGTCACATGGCCAGAAGTCATAGTGGCCGGAAAACATCTCACTGACTCCAATGGATCCACACTTTCCTCAATGCATTCTGAGAATGGTAGTTTTGCCGGACTCCAATCTGGGGTATCCATAAAGTTACTATACTTAAAGAAAACCTCAATTACTGCCAGATTCAATACAGATTCTTAAAGATAGCAACACTTAGTATATAAATCATAAAACCATTATACGGTATATAAAATAATTTTAATCCAAAATAGATTCATTTTTTGGACATACTACACATTGGATTGTTATTTGTGTTATTCTTTTGCATGAGTGGAGCCCTCCTTTTGAACACTATTCATGACAGGAGATCGTACAACAAAGGACATCGCTCTCATTAATAACAAGAAATGTATCTCACATTAGCGCTCAGTGTGTTTTAGTGGCTGCTTGTCTTGTTTTGTCTTTTATATGGCTTACTATACTTTAAAGGCGCCTAAGCAATTATGAGGTTACCTTTTGCAGACTAGGCACACAAACCCTCTAGATCCCAGGGTGTGAAAGTGAAGTGGAGACAGTCTGCAGATGAGTTTTGTGTGTCATTGATTGCATTTACTTGCATATATTGTTTTGTTTAAATTGATTGTATTGATCACCTTTTTTATGTCCATGTAAATTAGACAATGCCTGTGGTTATTTAATGCAGCTAGAATAATGCTTATAGCATAGCTACATAAACTAGTTGTTGGGTACAGGGTACTTAACATCACTGTGAGAGTTCTCTATATTTTTTAAAGTGGCAATCGTTTACTTCACAATATCAATAGGTTTTGCCATGTAAATGATTGCCACTTAAAAAAAAAAAAAAGAACGCTCACAAAATCTCTCACTTTGATTCTCACACCATATTACATTTCCCCAATAGTGTATTAGTTTCCAGTCAGATCTGAAAGTTCTTCTTCTGTAGGTTAGAGAATGCTTTAAACTCTTTAATGGTATTGAGAATGAGTGATTTTTCCTGATGACAAACTAATATGGGGGCAGATGTATTAAGCCTAGAGAAGGGATAAAGAAGTGATAAAGCAGTGATAAGTGCAAGGTGATAACGCGCAAGCCAGTCAGCTCCCGTAATGATTGGCTGGTACGTTATCACCTTACACTTATCACTGCTTTATCACTTCATTATCCCTTCTCCAGGCTTAATACATCTGCCCCACAGTTTGAAATGTTGAAAAGCAACCATTGCTGTATGGTAATATTTTGATTCACAAATGGTTTTGAGTGTCGCCCCTTCGCCTGCATATATTGTTACTTTTGAGGGCGACAAACCTATTTCTACTACAATGAAATGCGTCAGAACTGTACAGCTGTACCTGAAATTATCCCATGAACAGTTAAGCACTTATTTTTATGTTTCTTGTACGTGTGCTACTTATTATTTGTTTTTATGTTCACAGTGTAAAATAAAAATTGTACCTTTTGCTAAAAATCTAACCCTAACAGCCTCTTGTAGTGATACCTATCTGGGAAATAAATATCCTTAAAGCAAGGTTATGGAACTTTAAAGGTTTTTAATGGTTCTTAATACAGTGCAAGTTTATATACCAGCGCACACTATGTTTTATTTCTTTTTACCATCTATATGCTGAAATCTATGGTTGGTCATGTGACCAAAAAACTTGCAAAAAGATAAGCAGAAAAACTTTCTTACTTTGTTTTCTGACATGAGCCTCTGCTTCTCATCTATACTGCAGGTGCAAATTGTTGCTAGGTGACTGGGACATCTAAGTAGAAGCGGATTGGCCATAGGGTCTACAGCAGGGGTGGGCAATTATTTCAGCAGAGGGGCCACTTGACACTTTCCTGTCAGTATTCGAGGGTCGCACACAAAATAACAGCTCCCCCCCATCCATGCGCCAAAAATATAGGGACGTGGCTTCGTGTGGAAGGGGCGTGACCAAAAAATCATACAGATTCATATTAGGCTGCACAATAGTCTCCATTATTTAAATTACGCCACACAGTAGCACCACTTACACACATTACACCAGGTAGAGCCCCCTTTTACATTACAGCAGGTAGAGCTCCCTTTTACACATTACGGAAGGTAGAGACCCCTTTTACACATTACGGCAGGTAGAGCTCTCTTTTACACATTACGGCAGGTAGAGCTCTCTTTTACACATTACAGCAGGTAGAGCTCTCTTTTGCACATTATGGAAGGTAGAGACCCCTTTTACACATTACGGCAGGTAGAGCTCTCTTTTACACATTACAGCAGGTAGAGCTCTCTTTTACACATTACAGCAGGTAGAGCTCTCTTTTACACATTACAGCAGGTAGAGCTCTCTTTTACACATTACGGCAGGTAGAGCTCTCTTTTACACATTACAGCAGGTAGAGCTCTCTTTTACACATTACGGAAGGTAGAGACCCCTTTTACACATTACGGCAGGTAGAGCTCTCTTTTACACATTACAGCAGGTAGAGCTCTCTTTTACACATTACGGCAGGTAGAGCTCTCTTTTACACATTACGGCAGGTAGAGCTCCCTTTTACACACTGTGGGGGGGAGGGTTTGGGTTAGGCTGCGGGGAGGGGAGGTTAGGGTTTGGCACTGCCCTCGGAGGGTTAGGGTTAGGCTACGGGGGGAAGGGGCCTAGGTTTAGGCAGTCGGGGGGTGGTTAGGGCTAGGCACCAAGGGAGGAGGTTAGGTTGTGGGGAGGGAGGGTTAGAGGGATGGGGAGAAGGGAGAACACCCCTTACTCACCCCTGCCAGTTTTGAAATATCGGGATCCCAGCGTCGGTATTTTGACCGACGGGGTCCCAAGCGGCGGTGAATCATACTGATCCAACACATACACAGAACTACATATACATAGTTACACAGACACATATACAGAGCTACAGACACATATACAGAGCTACAGACACACATACAGAGCTACAGACACATATAGAGTTACACAGAGACATATACAGACACATACACAAAGTTACAGGCACATTATCATATACAGTTACACAGACATAATTAATTTATGGTCCCTCATACCTTAAATTAAAGACTGTCATTGCATGAAAACTTTGACTGCTTTGGAAGTCCATCATCCTACGTAGCTGCCATGCATGATAAAGTGCAGGAGCATCAGGGCTGTGCTCCGTGCTGGGTAGCCCGGCCCCCTGCAGGGACACTACTTCCTCCTTATTCCTTCCTTCTGATAATCAGGGATGGCCCATTGAAGGAGGGGGGCCCAGGACACATGCCCCGAGAGACCCCTGCTACTGAGAGCCCACCACTCTCCACACGGCAAAGCAGTCCTTCCCCCTTTCTCAGAGGCGAAGCTTTGCCTGGCTGGTAGCAGGGGGAGGAGGAGCTGCGCTGACAGGGAGTAGGGGGGAAAGATCACATATGGGCGGGATGTACTGTACGACACGCACATTATCCCGCAACTTGTCGGGTACAGACCAGTGTTAATGGTGCCAGGGGCACTGACAACTGTGAAGGGACCAGGTAATATAAGGGGGCGTGGCCAATGCAGTGATGTGTGGCCAGCCCCCTCCTTTGAAAATATTTAAAAAGTTATGTTTCTGTGCAGCCGCGGAGCGGGCAGACACACTGGACAAGGGGGAGGGTAGTGGTGCTGGTTGAGCAGCAGGTGGCGGCGGGGATGGCTGCTTGGGGGAATTGGCAGACGAAATCGCTCATCTCCCCCCCTCCCCCGCTCGTCAAGCAGGGAGGGAGAGGACACTGTTGCAGCTGCCTCTCCCCAGCGCAGCACACAGTAGCGGCTCCATGCCAGCGCTGTCTACATTGGGGAGGGGGGGAAAGGTCAGCAGGACCTTAGTACATCCAGCCGATAGTGCAGGCTGTGGCTAATAGAGCCGCGCTGCCGCAGGCATCAGTTCTCAGCCGCTGCCGGTGACCTAGGCTGGAAGCTGGCCGGGACAATGACAAGCGGCCCTGTCGGGCCGCTTGTCATTGCATGCAGGTGGGAGGCAGCGGGCCGGGCAGGATCGGTTCGCGGGCAGCATCCGGCCCGCGGGCCGTATTTTGCCCACCCCTAGTCTACAGGGAAGATTCCAGGTGGGCCGACGCACCCGTGGGGCCTGTTTTGTTTGAGGACATGTGGTCCTATTTATAGACATTATGAATAAGATGCCAAACAATTTGCATATATGAAAATTACTTTGCCACTTAGCCTGTGATTGCAGATGATCTAGTGTATGCTCTGTCTGCCTGCTTGGCTGACATATAAGATTGAGTGAATAGTGATTGGGATACGGTTGGTGTAATAAGCAAGAAAATATATATTTCTAAAGAATTATATAGTTTCCTAAATTCTGAAGGTGTATCATATAATTGGGTTCAGTATGGTATGCCGGCGGTCGGGCTCCCGGCGACCAGCATACCGGACAGCGGGAGCCCGACCGCCGGCTTACCGACAGTGTGGCGAGTGCAAATGAGCCCCTTGCGGGCACGGTGGCGCACTACGCACGCTACGTTATTTTATTCTCCCTCCAGGGGGGTCGTGGACCCCTACGAGAGAGAATAAGTGTCTGTATGCCGGCTGTCGGGATTCCAGTGCCGGAATACTGTGCGCCGGGATCCCGTCAGTCGGCATACTGAAGACCACCCCATATAATGTGCTCATAATATTTAATTTTATTTCCTTTTAACTTCCCCTTGATGCTGGACATGCCCACTATCTGGTAAGTCTTGGGGGGGAGGGTGCTGCTGCCATGGCCCATGGCTAGACCTTACACCTCTGGTGCTGCCCATGTGGGGCCACTAGTACAAATTTTTCCAGGGCTGCTTTTTGTTCCCAATCCACCCCTGCATCTAAGTACTTATGGTCGGGTGCTTACCAATGGTCGCTAGGCAACAGAGATGCCTGGCAGTTGCAGCAGGCACTGGGGCTGTGCTAGTAGGATGTGCAGTGCTTCAGCTGCATAAGATTATTAAGTAAAGGGGGCCTGGCTGAGATAGCCTCTGGATTGGTTCCTCTACTTTTTATCTTGCAGTCAGCCCTGCCAGGACTGTGAATTATAGCTTTTGCCTGCAGCATGATCCTCTGGTCTGTTTTCCTGGTGTGTGTGATCCCCTGCTAGTTAGTGGTCCTGTTGTTTCTTGTGAAGATATCCTGCAAGCTGGTCCTGCTCCATCTCCAGCATATTCTGCAAGCTGGTCCTGCTCCATCTCCAGCATATCCTCCAAGCTGGTCCTGCTCCATCTCCAGCATATCCTGCAAGCTGCTCCTGCTTCATCTCCAGCATATCCTGCAAGTTGGTCCTGCTTCATCTCCAGCATATCCAGTAAGATGGTCCTGCTCCATCTCCATCATACGTATCTGCAAGCTGGTCCTTCTCCAACGCCAGCATACAGTATCCTGTAAACTGGTCCTGCTCCATCTGCAGCATATCCTGCCTTTTCTAACTCCAGCATATCCTATAACATGGTTCTGCTTCATCTTCAACCTTATTCCTGGGTTTGCTGGTTTGATCTCTATTCCTGCAAGAACCCAGCACATCCAGTAGAGTTCTAAACTCCAGTCTATATACTGATTTCTGGTGCATCTACAATTATTATCCAGCACCTTGTTATTACCTGATTACTTAAATAAGCACTTACTGTTCCGAGCATAAGACCAGGCAGTCACCTAAGTACCGTTATCGGGTGACTGTTAGTGGCTTGAATATCTCGCTAGAGGGACTCTACAGGTCTCATGTGTAATCACTCAGGTATATCATAACATTTTCACATCCCAATGCACCTGCACTTTGCACTCACCAATTTAGTAGTTTGGTATGATATATGACTTGATCTACACTATTAAATGCTAATTTTTCCTCTACTATTGCTAAATTTTACTTGTGTGTGATCTACCATCACATGTTCCCGATTAAAGAGCAGCCACTTACATATAGACTAAGGAATGGTTGCTCTTAATAGCCTGGTAATATGCTGTATACCGTACTGTATGTCCAGATCCGAGATCAGATAGACAAAATATCTCCTTGTACCTGTGAGCCAGTGGGTCTCTTTCTGCACAGATATTATTATAGTCAGTGATAGATGCAGCAGTGATCAATGAATAAACCCCAGGGCAAGTCCACAATTAAAATCATGCAAATAATAGTTTTATTGTATCAATGCAATGTTACAGAGTAATTGGACATTTTTATAATTCTTCTATTGTTTTAATTTACTATCTATACCCTTATGCACAGTTTCCCGTTTAGTTAAATGGATTTTAACACAGTTTGAATTATTACTATTCTAGCATTTAGCATGATAATACCACACTTAACATGTCTTTAGAGCATTGGATTTTTTTATTACTCTTTCATTATATATTTCCTGTGCAATTATTTATTTATTATTGTTTACTCTTCCACTTATTAACATAATTACATTGTTAATCATCACTGGTACATTTCTACAACCTCCAGTGCCTTGGGTTAGCCATTTTTACTATCTTTTAACCAGAGCTCGACAATGTTTATTAATATGAACTATTGACGTATTGTCTGTTTAATTCATATGTGTTCCTTAGACAGGTTGAGTATCCCATATACAAATATTCCGAAATACGGAATATGCTGAAATACGGATTTTTTTGAGTGAGACTGAGATATTGAAACCTTTGTTTTGTGACGGCTCAATGTACACAAACTTTGTTTAATACACAAAGTTATTAAAAATATTGTATTATATGACCTTCAGGCTGTGTGTATAAGGTGTATATGAAACAGAAATGAATTATGTGTTTGTGCACAAACAGTGTTTAATGCACGAAGTTATCAAAAATATTGGCCAAAAATACCTTCAGGCTATGCGTATAAGGTGTACAGGGTCGGACTGGCCCACAGGGGAACAGGGGAAACCACCGGTGGGCCCCACTGCCTGTGGGCCCACCTCCTTCTTTAGGGATTAGTTCCAGGCTGTATCCTAGTGCACTTTAACTATACATTATAAATATGTTACCTTATACGGCACAGGACTATGGGACCAGCCCATGCACCCTCTTACGGTTAGGTGGGCCTCTGTGGTGGTTGGCCACACCTACACTATTGCCTGGCCACACCCTTAAGCATGGGCCCCTACCACTGCATTTCCCCGGTGGACCCTTCTTGCCCCAGTCCAACATTGAAGGTATATATGTACATAAATGCATTATGTGCTTAGACTTGGGTACCATCACCATGATATCTCATTATGGTATGCAAATATTCCAAAATACGGAAAAATCTGATATCCAAAATACTTTTGGTCCCAAGCATTTTGGATATGGAATACTCAACCTGTAAAAGGGATGATCCGGCAACCTTTAGTGGACACCAAAACTTAAAAACTGCATCCAACATTAAATAACCCCTGTTATGTTAACGATACAGTTAACTTTACGTCATAACTGTGACCAGGACCATAACTAGGTGTGTGCGGAGTGTGCTCCGCACATAGCGCTGCAGGGTAGGTGGCGCTGTTGGCAGCTCTTGTCAATTATGAATGATCTGATTCTGTATTCAAACCCTTTTTCTATGACATTGCAGTCGGACACTCTATTCATTGAGCTATCGGCCCTTGCATAGAAAGCTAGAGAATTCCAATCTGGAGAGTTTTAACTATTGGAAGCTTACCTTGTGCTTTATGAAGGGGTGATCAACATTACGACTGGGCAGATCTATGTAGTGTGTGGCTGCAAGGGATTGTATGTGTGGCTGCACACTGCATGGATCTGCTCAATTATGATGCTGTTTTTTTTTAGGGGTACAGGTAGCTTCATATAGTTATATATCTCATAGTTTTTATGCAGTATCATGTGGTTCGGTGGGTAGGGTGTTTGGCAGGGATGCAGGTGGTTGTGGGTTTGAGTCCTGGATCTGTCAGTATATTCCGATATGTTATTTAATGAGGGGTAATGGTGGCTGAATGGCGGCAAGCTCTTGGGCTAAGTGCATAAATGTGGTATAAAGAGGATTCGTGTCCACATCCATTTTCTTGCTGCGTTCCATAATCTGTGTGTATAATATATATATATATATATATATATACAGTATATGGGAAGGGGCTTCATAGCATGGGCTTTCGCTGAGATTCATTTTGTCATGCCCTTTTTCTGTGAGGAGTGCACATTATGTCCCTATTAGAAAAATGGGGGGGGGGGGGGTGCAAATTCCTTTTCTACCACAGGGCACCAAAAAGTCTAGTTTTGGCTCTAACTGTGACCAATGTAGCTCCACATATTTCCCTTTGCTAGACGGTACTATTCTTTAAGTTGTTATTTTATATATTAATAGCAGAAGGATGACTTTCATCATTGACATATTTCTATGATGCCATTTTCTGGGCAGGGCACATCATATACCAAATTAAAGGTCTTGGTTCGTAGACTGGCGTTGTAATTGGCTGCTTTGTTTTTGAGTTATGTGGCAAAGCGTTCACCTGCCATTTACAATGCATCACCATTGTGCTCTGTAAAATGTGACAGTTGGTGAACTCTCCCTGTGCACCTGTTGGGTAAAGTGGAACATGTGACCTACTGGGCGGTCTGGAAACTGTGACAGTTATTTGCAGCCACCCACTTAGCAGGAATCTTTTTAAAATTCGACTCCTTCAATAAAATCCTGTAGAAAGTTGTTGTTTCTTACTGTATTTTACACATGCAAAAACTACAGAGCCAGAAAAAAACCTTGTTGTATAATTTTATGCATGGTTAAGGCTCCAGATTCTGGAAATGGCTAAAGGGAAATGCATCTCTAGATAAAATCTTTCATTTTCACACATTAATGACCGGCGACATATGTTTATCCGTTGTGAAATGAAAAGCATATTTTACATATTACTTTGCCCCCAAACCACAATTACTGTCATTAGTAGATTTATTCTGATTAATGGATATATACATTTTGCTCTTTTATTTGCCCATATAACATAAGTTGGATCTCTAGAGATATTTGGTATTTTGAGATTTAATTGCTCTTCATTATTTAATCTCTTTGCTGCTCGCTTGCAGGCTGCTTATTAAAATGTCTCATTTGAAATTAGTAGGAGATTGTCTGCGTTCCAGTATTTGAAGTGGAACTAGCCTAGTTTTTTGTTAACATCAGGAAATGAGGCTGTAAAACCTGAATGAAAGTGAGAACTTGTCTTAGGAAACTGACTACACGCATTCAGAGCCGCTCAGGTTGTTTTTTGAAAGTCACTCATTTAGAAACTGAATATACAAATTAGTGTTATTTAAATGTATTAAATGCACTTAAAGTACAACATAATTTCCACTTGAACAACAACAACATTCATTTCATGGCAGACAGAGTTACAGAGCATAGGTGCAGACAAGCCATAAGTACATGACATACTGTACAAGTTATCCAGTCATCTTGCTAGCCTATTCCAGTGCTCCAGGTGCGCCAGGACTTACCCGTCCAGTCCTTGCAGGGTACCTCCGGTAGCGAATCAGGCTGCTGTCGGCGGGCGCTGGCAACTGGCAGGCTTGCGGGGTCTCACAAGGACAGGCATCTGGTCTGGGCTGGCTGCGGGAGTGATGCAGCACCAGTACATGGGCGCCGCCATCTTGGATTTCTGTCATGTGACTGAGGAGGCCAATCAGCTGCTGTGGAGGCTATGGGTCGTCTCAGGCCAGTCAACATCAACCAGCAGTTATTTAGCTGGACAGTTTTGGGTGTGCAAGTTGTCGGTGTAACGTCTCTGCTCACACTGAAGCAGTGTGGCAACTCTGTGCTTCTCAGCCTTGCTCTCACAGCATCCAGGGAGTTGCTGCCTCGGCCTCAGTCACAATCATCTGTCCATTCCAGTGGTAAAAACCCGGCCTCTCAGCAGTGTCAGCCAACCCAGCTTGCCTACCTCAGCAAGTGTAACGCAGTCTGCCTAAGAATCCTATCGCTCGTTGCTGCTAAAGTTACCAATCCCCTCGATGTGATTCTCCCAACCGGGTCAAGTTAGCGCTTCCCTGACAGACCATCCTCCTGGAAAACCCACTCTGACCTTTTCCTGCTGCGTAGGGTGATTTCTGTTTACATTAATAAACCTATGAACAAGACTTTTATTTGTCCAGCTCAATTTTTGTTTAAAGAGACAGTCCAGCCAGGTTCTGTAAACCCAGAACCGGATCCTCAGGCCCTTTCGGATCTGACATACAGTACATACGTGTTTCATCTATCCATTTGGCCGTTACTATTTGGCAGTAATGTCAGACACTTCCCGTATTGATACAACATGAAAATGTTGAACATCAAACTTGGCATGGTTGATGACCTGTGGAAAGTTTTTATACCTTGCTCCTAATACAATATCATGACCAGGAAAAGATAAAGAATAACTAAGAGCCAGTAGCTTATTTGCCATGGAACCATAGCATACTCATAGGTGTGCGCAGGACATTTTATTAGGGGGTGCACGATTAGAAGGTGCGTGTTTAGCACCGCCTATTGGGCATGTCTAACACCACCTAATGGGCGTGTCTAGCACCACCTATCAGGCGTGTCTACCACCACATATTGGCACTCAATGCAAACTAAATAATATAGAGAATTGATGCACAGATATAGATAGATAGATAGATAGATAGATAGATAGATAGATAGATAAAATCTGTTTCATATATGTTCAATTTGTATATTTTATTACCATAGATTATATCCTAATCTCTCGAAATATATATTGATATTGAATTTGAACTTGTCATCCTCCAAGAGGAACGCTGTATTCTGTGGCGTTGGCACATGATGAGGAGAGAGGGAGCGTGGGTAGGAGCATGAGGGGGCATGTATGCGGCATGACATCATCACGACACATTCCCACAGGTTAGAGGAACTGGGAGTAGGATTACGTCAGTGATGCTGCACCATAAAAATGAATGACAGCCAGACTGAGCGGAGGGGGTGGCGGGCACAATGGGCGGGAGGACAGAAATGAGCACACTCTGCGATCGCCGATACTGCAGCAGCAGCAGGTGTGTGTGAGGGGATTACTTACATTAGGGGCTGCTGTGCACCCCAGGAACCCCCCCTGCGCACGCCTATGAGCAGACTCATACATACAGAAGGGCAGGGTTGGACTGGCCCTCAGGGGTAAAAATGAAACCCCCGGTGGGCCCCACCTCCTCGTCTAGGGTTCAGGTTCTAGACTGCGCACTTGAATTATACATAAGTTACCTTACTGTATATTGCACAGGACTATGATGTATTTTCTTCAGTGCATAGCAGTTATTAATCTAGCAGTATTTAATATTAGAGATGAGCGGGTTCGGTTCTACGAGAACCGAACCCCCCCGAACTCTACGTGTTTTACACGGGTCCGAGCCAGGCTCGGTTGTTCCCACCTGACTCAGAAAACCAGAACGAGGCAAAATGTCATCATCCCGCTGTCGGATTCTCGCGTGATTCGGATTTGTGATTCGTCGCCGCCATTTTCACTCGTGCTTTGTAGAGGGTACAGAGAGGACGTGGCTACGGTCTCTCAGTATCTGTTCCCAGTATCAGTGCTCAGTATCAGTGCTTATTGCTGCTCAGTAATACTAGTACAGAGTCTTGTGCTGCATTTTGCTGCTGTAGGGTGCTGTGGTAGTGTCCTGTCACTGTGCATAGGTCATCATCATTCCAGTCACAGTGGTATCTGGTATCTATCTAGTGGTATCTAATTCCAGACATTACTGTCGTCTAATTCCAGATATATTACTGGCATATTATTCCACACATTAGAAAATGGAGAACAAAAATGTGGAGGGTAAAATAGGGAAAGATCAAGATCCACTTCCACCTAGTGCTGAAGCTGCTGCCACTAGCCATCAACTTTGTCTGCCAAGGCCGATGCCCCATGTCATAGTAGAGAGCATGTAAAATCCAAAAGGCAAAAGTTCAGTAAAATAACCCAAAAATCTAAATTAAAATCGTCTGAGGAGAAGAGTAAACTTGCCAAAATGCCATTTACGACACAAATTGGCAAGGAACTGCTAAGGCCCTCTCCTATGTTCCTCATGATTAGTGGTTCAGCTTCACATGACGATGGAAGCTCTCATCCTCCCGCTAGAAAAATAAAAAGACTTAAGCTGGCAAAAGCACAGCAAAGAACTGTGCGTTCTAAATCACAAATCCCCAAGGAGAGTCCAATTGTGCCGGTTGCGATGCCTGACCTTCCCAACACTGGACGGGAAGAGGTGGCTCCTTCCACCATTTGCACGCCCCCTGCAAGTGCTGGAAGGAGCACCCACAATCCAGTTCCTGATATTCAAATTGAAGATGTCACTGTTGAAGTACACCAGGATGAGGATATGGTTGTTGCTGGGGCTGAGGAGGAAATTGACGAGGAGGATTCTGATGGTGAGGTAGTTTGTTTAAGTCAGGCACCCGGGGAGACACCTGTTGTCCGTGGGATGAATAAGGCCATTGACATGCCTGGTCAAAATACAAAAAAAATCACCTCTTCGGTGTGGAATTATTTCAACAGAAATGCAGACAACAGGTGTCAAGCCGTGTGTTGCCTTTGTCAAGCTGTAATAAGTAGGGGTAAGGACGTTAACCACCTAAGAACATCCTCCCTTATACGTCACCTGGAGCGCATTCATCAGAAGTCATTGACAAGTTCAAAAACTTTGGGTGACAGCGGAAGCAGTCCACTGACAGATAAATCCCTTCTTCCTCTTGTACCCAAGCTCCTGCAAAGCACACCACCATCTCCCTCAATGTCAATTTCCTCCTTAGACAGGAACACCAATAGTCCTGCAGGCCATGTCACTGGCAAGTCTGACGAGTCCTCTCATAAATGGGATTCCTCCGATGGATCCTTGAGTGTAACACCTACTGCTGATGGCGCTGCTGCTGTTGTTACTGCTGGGAGTCAATTGTCATCCGAGAGGGGAATTCGGAAGACCACTTGTACTACTTCCAGTAAGAAATTGACTTTCCAACAGTCCTTTGCGAAGAAGATGAAATATCACAACAGTCATCCTGTTGCAAAGCGGATAACTCAGGCCTTGAAAACTATGTTGGTGTTAGACGTGCATCCGGTATCCACCGTTAGTTCACAGGGACTTAGAGAATTGCTTAAGGTAGTGTGCCCCCGGTACCAAATCCCATCTAGGTTTCACTTCTCTAGGCAGGCGATACCGAGAATGTACACAGACGTCAGAAAAAGTGTCCTCAGTGTCCTAAAAAATGCAGTTGTACCCACTGTCCACTTAACCATGGACATGTGGACAAGTGGAGCAGG
Source organism: Pseudophryne corroboree (assembly GCF_028390025.1). Taxonomy (NCBI): domain Eukaryota; kingdom Metazoa; phylum Chordata; class Amphibia; order Anura; family Myobatrachidae; genus Pseudophryne; species Pseudophryne corroboree. The sequence continues at coordinate 40,887,739 of NC_086448.1, forward strand.
GCAGACAAAGGACTATATGACTGTGACAGCCCACTGGGTAAATGTATTGCCTCCTGCAGCAACAACAGCGGCGGCACCAGTAGCAGCATCTCACAAACGCCAACTCATTCCTAGGCAGGCTACGCTTTGTATCACCGCTTTCCATAAGATGCACACAGCTGACAACCTCGTACAGAAACTGAGGAACATCATCGCAGATTGGCTTACCCCAATTGGACTCTCCTGGGGACTTGTGACATCGGACAACGCCACCAATATTGTGCGTGCATTACATGTGGGCAAATTCCAGCATGTCCCATGTTTTGCACATACAATTAATTTGGTGGTGCAGAATTTTTTGAAAAACGACAGGGGCGTGCAGGAGATGCTGTCGGTGGCCAGAAAAATTGTGCGCCACTTTCGGCATTCAGCCACCGCATGCCGAATACTGGAGCACCACCAAACACTCATGAGCATGCCCTGCCATCAGCTGAAGCAAGAGGTGGTAACAAGGTGGAATTCAACCCTCTATATGCTTTAGAGGATGGAGGAGTAGCAAAAGTCCATTCAAGCCTATACATCTGCCTACGATATAGGCAAAGGAGGGGGAATGCACCTGACTCAAGCGCAGTGGAGAATGATTTCCATGTTGTGCAAGGTTCTCCAACCCTTTGAACTTGCCACAAGTGAAGTCAGTTCAGACACTGCCAGCCTAAGTCAGGTCATTCCCCTCATCAGCCTTTTGCAGAAGCAGCTGGAGAGATTGAAGGAGGAGCTAAAACGGAGCGATTCCGCGAAGCATGTGGGACTTGTGGATGGAGCCCTGCATTCGCTTAACCAGGATTCACGGGTGGTCAATCTGTTGAAATCAGAGCACTACATTTTGGCCACCGTGCTCGATCCTAATTTTAAAGACTACATTGTATCTCTCTGCAGATGTTCAAAGACCTGCTGGTGAGACAATTGTCAAGTCAAGCGGAACGTGACCCGCCAACAGCTCCTCCTTCATTTTCTACCACCACTGGAGCTGCCAGGAAAAGAATAACATTTCCAAAACCACCCACTGGTGGTGATGCAGGGCAGTCAGGAGCAAGTGCTGACATCTGGTCCGGACTGAAGGACCTGCCAACGATTATTGACATGTCGTCTACTGTCACTGCATATGATTTTGTCACCATTGAAAGAATGGTGGAGAATTATATGAGTGACAGCATCCAAGTAGGCATGTCAGACAGTCCCGAATTAGCCAAGCAAAGATAAGACAGCGCTGACTGAAATGAATTGTAAAAATGATATACAGTATTTATTACTAATTAAGCAATATAAAATCACATAGAAACATATAAAATGAATATCTCACTGCACTGATGAATTTATAGTCACCATACATGGATTGTAATTCATATGCTGCTTGATGGAATGTCCCTGTAGGATCCGCACATTCAGATGTCCCTTATCCTGGGGTTGTAGCACAATCCCCGGGCCGAATTTTGTGTTGAAGACAACGCTGGAGGAATAACTGTCCCAGTGGTTTGGCAGTACAACGGGGAAGTCCTCACCAGTAATGCGTGGCAGTCTTGAAGTTCGGTCCTTGTTAGTGGATTTGGGTGTAAATAGCGCTATTTTTCGGAGTCCTTAGGGATCCAAGTGAAAGTGGATATCCAATAAAGGTGACTTAGGCTCACACCTGACGCGTTTCACAGCTACCTGCTGTTTTATCAAAGGTGACTTGGTCCTTGCTGGCAGTGTGATTTATACCTAAGTTAATTACTCAAATCATTACAGCTGATTAAACAATTCATTTCATTACATGTTTAAAAATTAATAAAAACCTCATTTTATATGGATAGACTCAAGGCAATCAGAGAAGTTAGATATAGTTCATAAATTTTATTACTTTATTAGTTAAAAAACTATGTTTAAAACAGTGTTTAATAGTCCGCTCGTGCTGGAACGCACGCGGACTTCCGGACTTCCGGCTTGTGACGAACGCGGACTTCCGGTTTCCGGCTTATGGCCCGCATTCGTCACACAGAAGGCGGTACTTCTATCGTTGTATGTCTCGAGCAGGGTTCTGTTATAGTCAGTGACGTGTACCGGTTGTCATGGGGATAGAGTCCGTCTTCCCTCCAATCATATGGTGTGTACAGGGTCATGTGATCGGCGCTCCGTATAGCGCATCATATGCTGTGTTACATATATTTCTGATCCGTGACCCGCATAGAATGTTACAGAGAATATAACCTCTCTTTCCTAAATATATATATTCCCACATAATCAGAGTTAGTAAATATGTAATACATTTATCTTTTGATCTTATTTGACAACATAGTTGTGAATTAATTATTATGATGGAAATTCATTTTATAAAGTAATCATATCTGAGCAGTCGATATAAACCAAAATGCAAATGCTTCATATAATTTTAATATCTATATATACAGGTATCTCAGTGAATACATATTCCTTAGGGAATCTGCTAGTAATGGATGTTTCTATAACTGTTGTGTTCAGAAAAGCAGTTTTTAAGTTTAGCAGTTGATTTTGCTCCATCTGGAACATTCACTTATATTCATAGGATTTATAATTACTATTTACTTTTGCTTGGGAAAAAAGGGGGGGAGGGGGGAGGGGAGGGAAGAGGAACGAAATGGGTGACAAGGGAGAAGGGGGGGGGGGGACATAATGGCAGAGAATCATGAAATTATGTCAGGTAGGTATCTATATTTTAGATCACACAATTAAGCTCTACCAACTCGTTTAGGCCTGCCGGAAAGATACTATTCATTTTAAGCATCCAGAATACTTCTTGCTTACATAAGATCTTATATCGGTCTCCCCCTCTTATTGTCTTGTTGATAAATTCTAAACCTGTCACCTTCAAACATTTGGGGTTTCCTTTATGGAAATCCGCATAGTGTTTTGATACACTATGTGTTAGCACTTTTTTTAGAATATTTCTGCGGTGTTCAAGAAATCTTACTTTTAGGGGGCTTGTAGTTCTGCCAATATATTTTAAGTTGCATCCACAGGTCAGCATATAGATTACATAAGATGTATTGCAATTTATGTATGTTTTTATCTCATATGGTTTTTCTTTTTCATCTATGTTAACCATTAGAGTGCGGTCAGTTATAAAGTTACAGGTTAAACATCTATTCCTGCCACATTTAAAAAACCCTTTGGTTTTATTTCCTAGTTTTGTAAGCCAGTCTGTTTTTTCTATATCTCTTTTGGGATCTTTTTTCTCCTCAATTCTTTTAAGATGACTAGGGGCCAACATATTTTTAAGAGACTTATTTTTTCGGAAAATAAAATTTGGTACCTTCGGTAAAATATTTACTAATATATTATCTTGTTTGAGTATATTATAGTTTTTTGATATGATTTCTCTTATTTCTGCATGACAATTATTATAGGTTGAGATAAATGATATGTCTGAGGGCAAGTTCTCCTCTGTAGTATTTTTGTTTTTAGAATTATCCTTAGGTGGATTCAGGAGTTGATCTCTTTCAATATTTTTTACTTCGTTTAGTGCTTTTTTTAGTATGTGACTTGGATAGCCTCTATCTGTAAAGGAATCTATCATAGTTTTTGCTTGAGAATCAAAAGAGGTCGTAGTCGAGCAATTTCTTTTGATGCGTAATAGTTGGCTCTTCGGGATACCTTTTTTCCAGGATAAATGGTGTGCACTATTAAAGTGTAGGTAGGCACTAGTGCCTGTCTCTTTTACATAGTTACATGTGACTATTTCGTTATTGATCACTTCTAATGAAACATCCAAAAAATTAATACAAGAAGTGTTAAAAGTGTGGGTGAAAGTGAGATTATAGGAATTTTTATTAAGGTGTGTAACAAATGAAAGTGCAGATGTGAAATCCCCATCCCAAATAATAAATAAATCATCTATGTAACGTCCATAGAGGACTAGGTGCGCGTCGAACCCGCCACCCCACACGAGCTGGTCTTCGACCTCGCCCATGTAGAGGTTGGCATAGCTCGGCGCGAACCTAGTCCCCATGGCTGTGCCCATCACCTGAAGATAAAAAGTGTCTAAAAATATAAAATAATTGTGCTTTAGGATAAAGGAAATAGAGTCCAAAATAAATTGTTTGTGTTTCTCCCTGAGGTCTCCATCTTTTTCCAATCTCTTAGCAATTGTTTGTATGCCAGTGTCGTGCGGGATATTCGAATATAGACTCTGTACGTTTAACATCAGAAACGCATAAGAGTCCTTCCATTTTATTGTTTTTATCATATTTAGAAATTTTTCCAGGGCTGCTTTTTGTTCCCAATCCACCCCTGCATCTAAGTACTTATGGTCGGGTGCTTACCAATGGTCGCTAGGCAACAGAGATGCCTGGCAGTTGCAGCAGGCACTGGGGCTGTGCTAGTAGGATGTGCAGTGCTTCAGCTGCATAAGATTATTAAGTAAAGGGGGCCTGGCTGAGATAGCCTCTGGATTGGTTCCTCTACTTTTTATCTTGCAGTCAGCCCTGCCAGGACTGTGAATTATAGCTTTTGCCTGCAGCATGATCCTCTGGTCTGTTTTCCTGGTGTGTGTGATCCCCTGCTAGTTAGTGGTCCTGTTGTTTCTTGTGAAGATATCCTGCAAGCTGGTCCTGCTCCATCTCCAGCATATTCTGCAAGCTGGTCCTGCTCCATCTCCAGCATATCCTCCAAGCTGGTCCTGCTCCATCTCCAGCATATCCTGCAAGCTGCTCCTGCTTCATCTCCAGCATATCCTGCAAGTTGGTCCTGCTTCATCTCCAGCATATCCAGTAAGATGGTCCTGCTCCATCTCCATCATACGTATCTGCAAGCTGGTCCTTCTCCAACGCCAGCATACAGTATCCTGTAAACTGGTCCTGCTCCATCTGCAGCATATCCTGCCTTTTCTAACTCCAGCATATCCTATAACATGGTTCTGCTTCATCTTCAACCTTATTCCTGGGTTTGCTGGTTTGATCTCTATTCCTGCAAGAACCCAGCACATCCAGTAGAGTTCTAAACTCCAGTCTATATACTGATTTCTGGTGCATCTACAATTATTATCCAGCACCTTGTTATTACCTGATTACTTAAATAAGCACTTACTGTTCCGAGCATAAGACCAGGCAGTCACCTAAGTACCGTTATCGGGTGACTGTTAGTGGCTTGAATATCTCGCTAGAGGGACTCTACAGGTCTCATGTGTAATCACTCAGGTATATCATAACATTTTCACATCCCAATGCACCTGCACTTTGCACTCACCAATTTAGTAGTTTGGTATGATATATGACTTGATCTACACTATTAAATGCTAATTTTTCCTCTACTATTGCTAAATTTTACTTGTGTGTGATCTACCATCACATGTTCCCGATTAAAGAGCAGCCACTTACATATAGACTAAGGAATGGTTGCTCTTAATAGCCTGGTAATATGCTGTATACCGTACTGTATGTCCAGATCCGAGATCAGATAGACAAAATATCTCCTTGTACCTGTGAGCCAGTGGGTCTCTTTCTGCACAGATATTATTATAGTCAGTGATAGATGCAGCAGTGATCAATGAATAAACCCCAGGGCAAGTCCACAATTAAAATCATGCAAATAATAGTTTTATTGTATCAATGCAATGTTACAGAGTAATTGGACATTTTTATAATTCTTCTATTGTTTTAATTTACTATCTATACCCTTATGCACAGTTTCCCGTTTAGTTAAATGGATTTTAACACAGTTTGAATTATTACTATTCTAGCATTTAGCATGATAATACCACACTTAACATGTCTTTAGAGCATTGGATTTTTTTATTACTCTTTCATTATATATTTCCTGTGCAATTATTTATTTATTATTGTTTACTCTTCCACTTATTAACATAATTACATTGTTAATCATCACTGGTACATTTCTACAACCTCCAGTGCCTTGGGTTAGCCATTTTTACTATCTTTTAACCAGAGCTCGACAATGTTTATTAATATGAACTATTGACGTATTGTCTGTTTAATTCATATGTGTTCCTTAGACAGGTTGAGTATCCCATATACAAATATTCCGAAATACGGAATATGCTGAAATACGGATTTTTTTGAGTGAGACTGAGATATTGAAACCTTTGTTTTGTGACGGCTCAATGTACACAAACTTTGTTTAATACACAAAGTTATTAAAAATATTGTATTATATGACCTTCAGGCTGTGTGTATAAGGTGTATATGAAACAGAAATGAATTATGTGTTTGTGCACAAACAGTGTTTAATGCACGAAGTTATCAAAAATATTGGCCAAAAATACCTTCAGGCTATGCGTATAAGGTGTACAGGGTCGGACTGGCCCACAGGGGAACAGGGGAAACCACCGGTGGGCCCCACTGCCTGTGGGCCCACCTCCTTCTTTAGGGATTAGTTCCAGGCTGTATCCTAGTGCACTTTAACTATACATTATAAATATGTTACCTTATACGGCACAGGACTATGGGACCAGCCCATGCACCCTCTTACGGTTAGGTGGGCCTCTGTGGTGGTTGGCCACACCTACACTATTGCCTGGCCACACCCTTAAGCATGGGCCCCTACCACTGCATTTCCCCGGTGGACCCTTCTTGCCCCAGTCCAACATTGAAGGTATATATGTACATAAATGCATTATGTGCTTAGACTTGGGTACCATCACCATGATATCTCATTATGGTATGCAAATATTCCAAAATACGGAAAAATCTGATATCCAAAATACTTTTGGTCCCAAGCATTTTGGATATGGAATACTCAACCTGTAAAAGGGATGATCCGGCAACCTTTAGTGGACACCAAAACTTAAAAACTGCATCCAACATTAAATAACCCCTGTTATGTTAACGATACAGTTAACTTTACGTCATAACTGTGACCAGGACCATAACTAGGTGTGTGCGGAGTGTGCTCCGCACATAGCGCTGCAGGGTAGGTGGCGCTGTTGGCAGCTCTTGTCAATTATGAATGATCTGATTCTGTATTCAAACCCTTTTTCTATGACATTGCAGTCGGACACTCTATTCATTGAGCTATCGGCCCTTGCATAGAAAGCTAGAGAATTCCAATCTGGAGAGTTTTAACTATTGGAAGCTTACCTTGTGCTTTATGAAGGGGTGATCAACATTACGACTGGGCAGATCTATGTAGTGTGTGGCTGCAAGGGATTGTATGTGTGGCTGCACACTGCATGGATCTGCTCAATTATGATGCTGTTTTTTTTTAGGGGTACAGGTAGCTTCATATAGTTATATATCTCATAGTTTTTATGCAGTATCATGTGGTTCGGTGGGTAGGGTGTTTGGCAGGGATGCAGGTGGTTGTGGGTTTGAGTCCTGGATCTGTCAGTATATTCCGATATGTTATTTAATGAGGGGTAATGGTGGCTGAATGGCGGCAAGCTCTTGGGCTAAGTGCATAAATGTGGTATAAAGAGGATTTGTGTCCACATCCATTTTCTTGCTGCGTTCCATAATCTGTGTGTATAATATATATATATATATATATATATATATATACAGTATATGGGAAGGGGCTTCATAGCATGGGCTTTCGCTGAGATTCATTTTGTCATGCCCTTTTTCTGTGAGGAGTGCACATTATGTCCCTATTAGAAAAATGGGGTGGGGGGGTGCAAATTCCTTTTCTACCACAGGGCACCAAAAAGTCTAGTTTTGGCTCTAACTGTGACCAATGTAGCTCCACATATTTCCCTTTGCTAGACGGTACTATTCTTTAAGTTGTTATTTTATATATTAATAGCAGAAGGATGACTTTCATCATTGACATATTTCTATGATGCCATTTTCTGGGCAGGGCACATCATATACCAAATTAAAGGTCTTGGTTCGTAGACTGGCGTTGTAATTGGCTGCTTTGTTTTTGAGTTATGTGGCAAAGCGTTCACCTGCCATTTACAATGCATCACCATTGTGCTCTGTAAAATGTGACAGTTGGTGAACTCTCCCTGTGCACCTGTTGGGTAAAGTGGAACATGTGACCTACTGGGCGGTCTGGAAACTGTGACAGTTATTTGCAGCCACCCACTTAGCAGGAATCTTTTTAAAATTCGACTCCTTCAATAAAATCCTGTAGAAAGTTGTTGTTTCTTACTGTATTTTACACATGCAAAAACTACAGAGCCAGAAAAAAACCTTGTTGTATAATTTTATGCATGGTTAAGGCTCCAGATTCTGGAAATGGCTAAAGGGAAATGCATCTCTAGATAAAATCTTTCATTTTCACACATTAATGACCGGCGACATATGTTTATCCGTTGTGAAATGAAAAGCATATTTTACATATTACTTTGCCCCCAAACCACAATTACTGTCATTAGTAGATTTATTCTGATTAATGGATATATACATTTTGCTCTTTTATTTGCCCATATAACATAAGTTGGATCTCTAGAGATATTTGGTATTTTGAGATTTAATTGCTCTTCATTATTTAATCTCTTTGCTGCTCGCTTGCAGGCTGCTTATTAAAATGTCTCATTTGAAATTAGTAGGAGATTGTCTGCGTTCCAGTATTTGAAGTGGAACTAGCCTAGTTTTTTGTTAACATCAGGAAATGAGGCTGTAAAACCTGAATGAAAGTGAGAACTTGTCTTAGGAAACTGACTACACGCATTCAGAGCCGCTCAGGTTGTTTTTTGAAAGTCACTCATTTAGAAACTGAATATACAAATTAGTGTTATTTAAATGTATTAAATGCACTTAAAGTACAACATAATTTCCACTTGAACAACAACAACATTCATTTCATGGCAGACAGAGTTACAGAGCATAGGTGCAGACAAGCCATAAGTACATGACATACTGTACAAGTTATCCAGTCATCTTGCTAGCCTATTCCAGTGCTCCAGGTGCGCCAGGACTTACCCGTCCAGTCCTTGCAGGGTACCTCCGGTAGCGAATCAGGCTGCTGTCGGCGGGCGCTGGCAACTGGCAGGCTTGCGGGGTCTCACAAGGACAGGCATCTGGTCTGGGCTGGCTGCGGGAGTGATGCAGCACCAGTACATGGGCGCCGCCATCTTGGATTTCTGTCATGTGACTGAGGAGGCCAATCAGCTGCTGTGGAGGCTATGGGTCGTCTCAGGCCAGTCAACATCAACCAGCAGTTATTTAGCTGGACAGTTTTGGGTGTGCAAGTTGTCGGTGTAACGTCTCTGCTCACACTGAAGCAGTGTGGCAACTCTGTGCTTCTCAGCCTTGCTCTCACAGCATCCAGGGAGTTGCTGCCTCGGCCTCAGTCACAATCATCTGTCCATTCCAGTGGTAAAAACCCGGCCTCTCAGCAGTGTCAGCCAACCCAGCTTGCCTACCTCAGCAAGTGTAACGCAGTCTGCCTAAGAATCCTATCGCTCGTTGCTGCTAAAGTTACCAATCCCCTCGATGTGATTCTCCCAACCGGGTCAAGTTAGCGCTTCCCTGACAGACCATCCTCCTGGAAAACCCACTCTGACCTTTTCCTGCTGCGTAGGGTGATTTCTGTTTACATTAATAAACCTATGAACAAGACTTTTATTTGTCCAGCTCAATTTTTGTTTAAAGAGACAGTCCAGCCAGGTTCTGTAAACCCAGAACCGGATCCTCAGGCCCTTTCGGATCTGACATACAGTACATACGTGTTTCATCTATCCATTTGGCCGTTACTATTTGGCAGTAATGTCAGACACTTCCCGTATTGATACAACATGAAAATGTTGAACATCAAACTTGGCATGGTTGATGACCTGTGGAAAGTTTTTATACCTTGCTCCTAATACAATATCATGACCAGGAAAAGATAAAGAATAACTAAGAGCCAGTAGCTTATTTGCCATGGAACCATAGCATACTCATAGGTGTGCGCAGGACATTTTATTAGGGGGTGCACGATTAGAAGGTGCGTGTTTAGCACCGCCTATTGGGCATGTCTAACACCACCTAATGGGCGTGTCTAGCACCACCTATCAGGCGTGTCTACCACCACATATTGGCACTCAATGCAAACTAAATAATATAGAGAATTGATGCACAGATATAGATAGATAGATAGATAGATAGATAGATAGATAGATAGATAAAATCTGTTTCATATATGTTCAATTTGTATATTTTATTACCATAGATTATATCCTAATCTCTCGAAATATATATTGATATTGAATTTGAACTTGTCATCCTCCAAGAGGAACGCTGTATTCTGTGGCGTTGGCACATGATGAGGAGAGAGGGAGCGTGGGTAGGAGCATGAGGGGGCATGTATGCGGCATGACATCATCACGACACATTCCCACAGGTTAGAGGAACTGGGAGTAGGATTACGTCAGTGATGCTGCACCATAAAAATGAATGACAGCCAGACTGAGCGGAGGGGGTGGCGGGCACAATGGGCGGGAGGACAGAAATGAGCACACTCTGCGATCGCCGATACTGCAGCAGCAGCAGGTGTGTGTGAGGGGATTACTTACATTAGGGGCTGCTGTGCACCCCAGGAACCCCCCCTGCGCACGCCTATGAGCAGACTCATACATACAGAAGGGCAGGGTTGGACTGGCCCTCAGGGGTAAAAATGAAACCCCCGGTGGGCCCCACCTCCTCGTCTAGGGTTCAGGTTCTAGACTGCGCACTTGAATTATACATAAGTTACCTTACTGTATATTGCACAGGACTATGATGTATTTTCTTCAGTGCATAGCAGTTATTAATCTAGCAGTATTTAATATTAGAGATGAGCGGGTTCGGTTCTACGAGAACCGAACCCCCCCGAACTCTACGTGTTTTACACGGGTCCGAGCCAGGCTCGGTTGTTCCCACCTGACTCAGAAAACCAGAACGAGGCAAAATGTCATCATCCCGCTGTCGGATTCTCGCGTGATTCGGATTTGTGATTCGTCGCCGCCATTTTCACTCGTGCTTTGTAGAGGGTACAGAGAGGACGTGGCTACGGTCTCTCAGTATCTGTTCCCAGTATCAGTGCTCAGTATCAGTGCTTATTGCTGCTCAGTAATACTAGTACAGAGTCTTGTGCTGCATTTTGCTGCTGTAGGGTGCTGTGGTAGTGTCCTGTCACTGTGCATAGGTCATCATCATTCCAGTCACAGTGGTATCTGGTATCTATCTAGTGGTATCTAATTCCAGACATTACTGTCGTCTAATTCCAGATATATTACTGGCATATTATTCCACACATTAGAAAATGGAGAACAAAAATGTGGAGGGTAAAATAGGGAAAGATCAAGATCCACTTCCACCTAGTGCTGAAGCTGCTGCCACTAGCCATCAACTTTGTCTGCCAAGGCCGATGCCCCATGTCATAGTAGAGAGCATGTAAAATCCAAAAGGCAAAAGTTCAGTAAAATAACCCAAAAATCTAAATTAAAATCGTCTGAGGAGAAGAGTAAACTTGCCAAAATGCCATTTACGACACAAATTGGCAAGGAACTGCTAAGGCCCTCTCCTATGTTCCTCATGATTAGTGGTTCAGCTTCACATGACGATGGAAGCTCTCATCCTCCCGCTAGAAAAATAAAAAGACTTAAGCTGGCAAAAGCACAGCAAAGAACTGTGCGTTCTAAATCACAAATCCCCAAGGAGAGTCCAATTGTGCCGGTTGCGATGCCTGACCTTCCCAACACTGGACGGGAAGAGGTGGCTCCTTCCACCATTTGCACGCCCCCTGCAAGTGCTGGAAGGAGCACCCACAATCCAGTTCCTGATATTCAAATTGAAGATGTCACTGTTGAAGTACACCAGGATGAGGATATGGTTGTTGCTGGGGCTGAGGAGGAAATTGACGAGGAGGATTCTGATGGTGAGGTAGTTTGTTTAAGTCAGGCACCCGGGGAGACACCTGTTGTCCGTGGGATGAATAAGGCCATTGACATGCCTGGTCAAAATACAAAAAAAATCACCTCTTCGGTGTGGAATTATTTCAACAGAAATGCAGACAACAGGTGTCAAGCCGTGTGTTGCCTTTGTCAAGCTGTAATAAGTAGGGGTAAGGACGTTAACCACCTAAGAACATCCTCCCTTATACGTCACCTGGAGCGCATTCATCAGAAGTCATTGACAAGTTCAAAAACTTTGGGTGACAGCGGAAGCAGTCCACTGACAGATAAATCCCTTCTTCCTCTTGTACCCAAGCTCCTGCAAAGCACACCACCATCTCCCTCAATGTCAATTTCCTCCTTAGACAGGAACACCAATAGTCCTGCAGGCCATGTCACTGGCAAGTCTGACGAGTCCTCTCATAAATGGGATTCCTCCGATGGATCCTTGAGTGTAACACCTACTGCTGATGGCGCTGCTGCTGTTGTTACTGCTGGGAGTCAATTGTCATCCGAGAGGGGAATTCGGAAGACCACTTGTACTACTTCCAGTAAGAAATTGACTTTCCAACAGTCCTTTGCGAAGAAGATGAAATATCACAACAGTCATCCTGTTGCAAAGCGGATAACTCAGGCCTTGAAAACTATGTTGGTGTTAGACGTGCATCCGGTATCCACCGTTAGTTCACAGGGACTTAGAGAATTGCTTAAGGTAGTGTGCCCCCGGTACCAAATCCCATCTAGGTTTCACTTCTCTAGGCAGGCGATACCGAGAATGTACACAGACGTCAGAAAAAGTGTCCTCAGTGTCCTAAAAAATGCAGTTGTACCCACTGTCCACTTAACCATGGACATGTGGACAAGTGGAGCAGGGCAGACAAAGGACTATATGACTGTGACAGCCCACTGGGTAAATGTATTGCCTCCTGCAGCAACAACAGCGGCGGCACCAGTAGCAGCATCTCACAAACGCCAACTCATTCCTAGGCAGGCTACGCTTTGTATCACCGCTTTCCATAAGATGCACACAGCTGACAACCTCGTACAGAAACTGAGGAACATCATCGCAGATTGGCTTACCCCAATTGGACTCTCCTGGGGACTTGTGACATCGGACAACGCCACCAATATTGTGCGTGCATTACATGTGGGCAAATTCCAGCATGTCCCATGTTTTGCACATACAATTAATTTGGTGGTGCAGAATTTTTTGAAAAACGACAGGGGCGTGCAGGAGATGCTGTCGGTGGCCAGAAAAATTGTGCGCCACTTTCGGCATTCAGCCACCGCATGCCGAATACTGGAGCACCACCAAACACTCATGAGCATGCCCTGCCATCAGCTGAAGCAAGAGGTGGTAACAAGGTGGAATTCAACCCTCTATATGCTTTAGAGGATGGAGGAGTAGCAAAAGTCCATTCAAGCCTATACATCTGCCTACGATATAGGCAAAGGAGGGGGAATGCACCTGACTCAAGCGCAGTGGAGAATGATTTCCATGTTGTGCAAGGTTCTCCAACCCTTTGAACTTGCCACAAGTGAAGTCAGTTCAGACACTGCCAGCCTAAGTCAGGTCATTCCCCTCATCAGCCTTTTGCAGAAGCAGCTGGAGAGATTGAAGGAGGAGCTAAAACGGAGCGATTCCGCGAAGCATGTGGGACTTGTGGATGGAGCCCTGCATTCGCTTAACCAGGATTCACGGGTGGTCAATCTGTTGAAATCAGAGCACTACATTTTGGCCACCGTGCTCGATCCTAATTTTAAAGACTACATTGTATCTCTCTGCAGATGTTCAAAGACCTGCTGGTGAGACAATTGTCAAGTCAAGCGGAACGTGACCCGCCAACAGCTCCTCCTTCATTTTCTACCACCACTGGAGCTGCCAGGAAAAGAATAACATTTCCAAAACCACCCACTGGTGGTGATGCAGGGCAGTCAGGAGCAAGTGCTGACATCTGGTCCGGACTGAAGGACCTGCCAACGATTATTGACATGTCGTCTACTGTCACTGCATATGATTTTGTCACCATTGAAAGAATGGTGGAGAATTATATGAGTGACAGCATCCAAGTAGGCATGTCAGACAGTCCCGAATTAGCCAAGCAAAGATAAGACAGCGCTGACTGAAATGAATTGTAAAAATGATATACAGTATTTATTACTAATTAAGCAATATAAAATCACATAGAAACATATAAAATGAATATCTCACTGCACTGATGAATTTATAGTCACCATACATGGATTGTAATTCATATGCTGCTTGATGGAATGTCCCTGTAGGATCCGCACATTCAGATGTCCCTTATCCTGGGGTTGTAGCACAATCCCCGGGCCGAATTTTGTGTTGAAGACAACGCTGGAGGAATAACTGTCCCAGTGGTTTGGCAGTACAACGGGGAAGTCCTCACCAGTAATGCGTGGCAGTCTTGAAGTTCGGTCCTTGTTAGTGGATTTGGGTGTAAATAGCGCTATTTTTCGGAGTCCTTAGGGATCCAAGTGAAAGTGGATATCCAATAAAGGTGACTTAGGCTCACACCTGACGCGTTTCACAGCTACCTGCTGTTTTATCAAAGGTGACTTGGTCCTTGCTGGCAGTGTGATTTATACCTAAGTTAATTACTCAAATCATTACAGCTGATTAAACAATTCATTTCATTACATGTTTAAAAATTAATAAAAACCTCATTTTATATGGATAGACTCAAGGCAATCAGAGAAGTTAGATATAGTTCATAAATTTTATTACTTTATTAGTTAAAAAACTATGTTTAAAACAGTGTTTAATAGTCCGCTCGTGCTGGAACGCACGCGGACTTCCGGACTTCCGGCTTGTGACGAACGCGGACTTCCGGTTTCCGGCTTATGGCCCGCATTCGTCACACAGAAGGCGGTACTTCTATCGTTGTATGTCTCGAGCAGGGTTCTGTTATAGTCAGTGACGTGTACCGGTTGTCATGGGGATAGAGTCCGTCTTCCCTCCAATCATATGGTGTGTACAGGGTCATGTGATCGGCGCTCCGTATAGCGCATCATATGCTGTGTTACATATATTTCTGATCCGTGACCCGCATAGAATGTTACAGAGAATATAACCTCTCTTTCCTAAATATATATATTCCCACATAATCAGAGTTAGTAAATATGTAATACATTTATCTTTTGATCTTATTTGACAACATAGTTGTGAATTAATTATTATGATGGAAATTCATTTTATAAAGTAATCATATCTGAGCAGTCGATATAAACCAAAATGCAAATGCTTCATATAATTTTAATATCTATATATACAGGTATCTCAGTGAATACATATTCCTTAGGGAATCTGCTAGTAATGGATGTTTCTATAACTGTTGTGTTCAGAAAAGCAGTTTTTAAGTTTAGCAGTTGATTTTGCTCCATCTGGAACATTCACTTATATTCATAGGATTTATAATTACTATTTACTTTTGCTTGGGAAAAAAGGGGGGGAGGGGGGAGGGGAGGGAAGAGGAACGAAATGGGTGACAAGGGAGAAGGGGGGGGGGGGACATAATGGCAGAGAATCATGAAATTATGTCAGGTAGGTATCTATATTTTAGATCACACAATTAAGCTCTACCAACTCGTTTAGGCCTGCCGGAAAGATACTATTCATTTTAAGCATCCAGAATACTTCTTGCTTACATAAGATCTTATATCGGTCTCCCCCTCTTATTGTCTTGTTGATAAATTCTAAACCTGTCACCTTCAAACATTTGGGGTTTCCTTTATGGAAATCCGCATAGTGTTTTGATACACTATGTGTTAGCACTTTTTTTAGAATATTTCTGCGGTGTTCAAGAAATCTTACTTTTAGGGGGCTTGTAGTTCTGCCAATATATTTTAAGTTGCATCCACAGGTCAGCATATAGATTACATAAGATGTATTGCAATTTATGTATGTTTTTATCTCATATGGTTTTTCTTTTTCATCTATGTTAACCATTAGAGTGCGGTCAGTTATAAAGTTACAGGTTAAACATCTATTCCTGCCACATTTAAAAAACCCTTTGGTTTTATTTCCTAGTTTTGTAAGCCAGTCTGTTTTTTCTATATCTCTTTTGGGATCTTTTTTCTCCTCAATTCTTTTAAGATGACTAGGGGCCAACATATTTTTAAGAGACTTATTTTTTCGGAAAATAAAATTTGGTACCTTCGGTAAAATATTTACTAATATATTATCTTGTTTGAGTATATTATAGTTTTTTGATATGATTTCTCTTATTTCTGCATGACAATTATTATAGGTTGAGATAAATGATATGTCTGAGGGCAAGTTCTCCTCTGTAGTATTTTTGTTTTTAGAATTATCCTTAGGTGGATTCAGGAGTTGATCTCTTTCAATATTTTTTACTTCGTTTAGTGCTTTTTTTAGTATGTGACTTGGATAGCCTCTATCTGTAAAGGAATCTATCATAGTTTTTGCTTGAGAATCAAAAGAGGTCGTAGTCGAGCAATTTCTTTTGATGCGTAATAGTTGGCTCTTCGGGATACCTTTTTTCCAGGATAAATGGTGTGCACTATTAAAGTGTAGGTAGGCACTAGTGCCTGTCTCTTTTACATAGTTACATGTGACTATTTCGTTATTGATCACTTCTAATGAAACATCCAAAAAATTAATACAAGAAGTGTTAAAAGTGTGGGTGAAAGTGAGATTATAGGAATTTTTATTAAGGTGTGTAACAAATGAAAGTGCAGATGTGAAATCCCCATCCCAAATAATAAATAAATCATCTATGTAACGTCCATAGAGGACTAGGTGCGCGTCGAACCCGCCACCCCACACGAGCTGGTCTTCGACCTCGCCCATGTAGAGGTTGGCATAGCTCGGCGCGAACCTAGTCCCCATGGCTGTGCCCATCACCTGAAGATAAAAAGTGTCTAAAAATATAAAATAATTGTGCTTTAGGATAAAGGAAATAGAGTCCAAAATAAATTGTTTGTGTTTCTCCCTGAGGTCTCCATCTTTTTCCAATCTCTTAGCAATTGTTTGTATGCCAGTGTCGTGCGGGATATTCGAATATAGACTCTGTACGTTTAACATCAGAAACGCATAAGAGTCCTTCCATTTTATTGTTTTTATCATATTTAGAAATTTTTCCAGGGCTGCTTTTTGTTCCCAATCCACCCCTGCATCTAAGTACTTATGGTCGGGTGCTTACCAATGGTCGCTAGGCAACAGAGATGCCTGGCAGTTGCAGCAGGCACTGGGGCTGTGCTAGTAGGATGTGCAGTGCTTCAGCTGCATAAGATTATTAAGTAAAGGGGGCCTGGCTGAGATAGCCTCTGGATTGGTTCCTCTACTTTTTATCTTGCAGTCAGCCCTGCCAGGACTGTGAATTATAGCTTTTGCCTGCAGCATGATCCTCTGGTCTGTTTTCCTGGTGTGTGTGATCCCCTGCTAGTTAGTGGTCCTGTTGTTTCTTGTGAAGATATCCTGCAAGCTGGTCCTGCTCCATCTCCAGCATATTCTGCAAGCTGGTCCTGCTCCATCTCCAGCATATCCTCCAAGCTGGTCCTGCTCCATCTCCAGCATATCCTGCAAGCTGCTCCTGCTTCATCTCCAGCATATCCTGCAAGTTGGTCCTGCTTCATCTCCAGCATATCCAGTAAGATGGTCCTGCTCCATCTCCATCATACGTATCTGCAAGCTGGTCCTTCTCCAACGCCAGCATACAGTATCCTGTAAACTGGTCCTGCTCCATCTGCAGCATATCCTGCCTTTTCTAACTCCAGCATATCCTATAACATGGTTCTGCTTCATCTTCAACCTTATTCCTGGGTTTGCTGGTTTGATCTCTATTCCTGCAAGAACCCAGCACATCCAGTAGAGTTCTAAACTCCAGTCTATATACTGATTTCTGGTGCATCTACAATTATTATCCAGCACCTTGTTATTACCTGATTACTTAAATAAGCACTTACTGTTCCGAGCATAAGACCAGGCAGTCACCTAAGTACCGTTATCGGGTGACTGTTAGTGGCTTGAATATCTCGCTAGAGGGACTCTACAGGTCTCATGTGTAATCACTCAGGTATATCATAACATTTTCACATCCCAATGCACCTGCACTTTGCACTCACCAATTTAGTAGTTTGGTATGATATATGACTTGATCTACACTATTAAATGCTAATTTTTCCTCTACTATTGCTAAATTTTACTTGTGTGTGATCTACCATCACATGTTCCCGATTAAAGAGCAGCCACTTACATATAGACTAAGGAATGGTTGCTCTTAATAGCCTGGTAATATGCTGTATACCGTACTGTATGTCCAGATCCGAGATCAGATAGACAAAATATCTCCTTGTACCTGTGAGCCAGTGGGTCTCTTTCTGCACAGATATTATTATAGTCAGTGATAGATGCAGCAGTGATCAATGAATAAACCCCAGGGCAAGTCCACAATTAAAATCATGCAAATAATAGTTTTATTGTATCAATGCAATGTTACAGAGTAATTGGACATTTTTATAATTCTTCTATTGTTTTAATTTACTATCTATACCCTTATGCACAGTTTCCCGTTTAGTTAAATGGATTTTAACACAGTTTGAATTATTACTATTCTAGCATTTAGCATGATAATACCACACTTAACATGTCTTTAGAGCATTGGATTTTTTTATTACTCTTTCATTATATATTTCCTGTGCAATTATTTATTTATTATTGTTTACTCTTCCACTTATTAACATAATTACATTGTTAATCATCACTGGTACATTTCTACAACCTCCAGTGCCTTGGGTTAGCCATTTTTACTATCTTTTAACCAGAGCTCGACAATGTTTATTAATATGAACTATTGACGTATTGTCTGTTTAATTCATATGTGTTCCTTAGACAGGTTGAGTATCCCATATACAAATATTCCGAAATACGGAATATGCTGAAATACGGATTTTTTTGAGTGAGACTGAGATATTGAAACCTTTGTTTTGTGACGGCTCAATGTACACAAACTTTGTTTAATACACAAAGTTATTAAAAATATTGTATTATATGACCTTCAGGCTGTGTGTATAAGGTGTATATGAAACAGAAATGAATTATGTGTTTGTGCACAAACAGTGTTTAATGCACGAAGTTATCAAAAATATTGGCCAAAAATACCTTCAGGCTATGCGTATAAGGTGTACAGGGTCGGACTGGCCCACAGGGGAACAGGGGAAACCACCGGTGGGCCCCACTGCCTGTGGGCCCACCTCCTTCTTTAGGGATTAGTTCCAGGCTGTATCCTAGTGCACTTTAACTATACATTATAAATATGTTACCTTATACGGCACAGGACTATGGGACCAGCCCATGCACCCTCTTACGGTTAGGTGGGCCTCTGTGGTGGTTGGCCACACCTACACTATTGCCTGGCCACACCCTTAAGCATGGGCCCCTACCACTGCATTTCCCCGGTGGACCCTTCTTGCCCCAGTCCAACATTGAAGGTATATATGTACATAAATGCATTATGTGCTTAGACTTGGGTACCATCACCATGATATCTCATTATGGTATGCAAATATTCCAAAATACGGAAAAATCTGATATCCAAAATACTTTTGGTCCCAAGCATTTTGGATATGGAATACTCAACCTGTAAAAGGGATGATCCGGCAACCTTTAGTGGACACCAAAACTTAAAAACTGCATCCAACATTAAATAACCCCTGTTATGTTAACGATACAGTTAACTTTACGTCATAACTGTGACCAGGACCATAACTAGGTGTGTGCGGAGTGTGCTCCGCACATAGCGCTGCAGGGTAGGTGGCGCTGTTGGCAGCTCTTGTCAATTATGAATGATCTGATTCTGTATTCAAACCCTTTTTCTATGACATTGCAGTCGGACACTCTATTCATTGAGCTATCGGCCCTTGCATAGAAAGCTAGAGAATTCCAATCTGGAGAGTTTTAACTATTGGAAGCTTACCTTGTGCTTTATGAAGGGGTGATCAACATTACGACTGGGCAGATCTATGTAGTGTGTGGCTGCAAGGGATTGTATGTGTGGCTGCACACTGCATGGATCTGCTCAATTATGATGCTGTTTTTTTTTAGGGGTACAGGTAGCTTCATATAGTTATATATCTCATAGTTTTTATGCAGTATCATGTGGTTCGGTGGGTAGGGTGTTTGGCAGGGATGCAGGTGGTTGTGGGTTTGAGTCCTGGATCTGTCAGTATATTCCGATATGTTATTTAATGAGGGGTAATGGTGGCTGAATGGCGGCAAGCTCTTGGGCTAAGTGCATAAATGTGGTATAAAGAGGATTTGTGTCCACATCCATTTTCTTGCTGCGTTCCATAATCTGTGTGTATAATATATATATATATATATATATATATATATATATACAGTATATGGGAAGGGGCTTCATAGCATGGGCTTTCGCTGAGATTCATTTTGTCATGCCCTTTTTCTGTGAGGAGTGCACATTATGTCCCTATTAGAAAAATGGGGTGGGGGGGTGCAAATTCCTTTTCTACCACAGGGCACCAAAAAGTCTAGTTTTGGCTCTAACTGTGACCAATGTAGCTCCACATATTTCCCTTTGCTAGACGGTACTATTCTTTAAGTTGTTATTTTATATATTAATAGCAGAAGGATGACTTTCATCATTGACATATTTCTATGATGCCATTTTCTGGGCAGGGCACATCATATACCAAATTAAAGGTCTTGGTTCGTAGACTGGCGTTGTAATTGGCTGCTTTGTTTTTGAGTTATGTGGCAAAGCGTTCACCTGCCATTTACAATGCATCACCATTGTGCTCTGTAAAATGTGACAGTTGGTGAACTCTCCCTGTGCACCTGTTGGGTAAAGTGGAACATGTGACCTACTGGGCGGTCTGGAAACTGTGACAGTTATTTGCAGCCACCCACTTAGCAGGAATCTTTTTAAAATTCGACTCCTTCAATAAAATCCTGTAGAAAGTTGTTGTTTCTTACTGTATTTTACACATGCAAAAACTACAGAGCCAGAAAAAAACCTTGTTGTATAATTTTATGCATGGTTAAGGCTCCAGATTCTGGAAATGGCTAAAGGGAAATGCATCTCTAGATAAAATCTTTCATTTTCACACATTAATGACCGGCGACATATGTTTATCCGTTGTGAAATGAAAAGCATATTTTACATATTACTTTGCCCCCAAACCACAATTACTGTCATTAGTAGATTTATTCTGATTAATGGATATATACATTTTGCTCTTTTATTTGCCCATATAACATAAGTTGGATCTCTAGAGATATTTGGTATTTTGAGATTTAATTGCTCTTCATTATTTAATCTCTTTGCTGCTCGCTTGCAGGCTGCTTATTAAAATGTCTCATTTGAAATTAGTAGGAGATTGTCTGCGTTCCAGTATTTGAAGTGGAACTAGCCTAGTTTTTTGTTAACATCAGGAAATGAGGCTGTAAAACCTGAATGAAAGTGAGAACTTGTCTTAGGAAACTGACTACACGCATTCAGAGCCGCTCAGGTTGTTTTTTGAAAGTCACTCATTTAGAAACTGAATATACAAATTAGTGTTATTTAAATGTATTAAATGCACTTAAAGTACAACATAATTTCCACTTGAACAACAACAACATTCATTTCATGGCAGACAGAGTTACAGAGCATAGGTGCAGACAAGCCATAAGTACATGACATACTGTACAAGTTATCCAGTCATCTTGCTAGCCTATTCCAGTGCTCCAGGTGCGCCAGGACTTACCCGTCCAGTCCTTGCAGGGTACCTCCGGTAGCGAATCAGGCTGCTGTCGGCGGGCGCTGGCAACTGGCAGGCTTGCGGGGTCTCACAAGGACAGGCATCTGGTCTGGGCTGGCTGCGGGAGTGATGCAGCACCAGTACATGGGCGCCGCCATCTTGGATTTCTGTCATGTGACTGAGGAGGCCAATCAGCTGCTGTGGAGGCTATGGGTCGTCTCAGGCCAGTCAACATCAACCAGCAGTTATTTAGCTGGACAGTTTTGGGTGTGCAAGTTGTCGGTGTAACGTCTCTGCTCACACTGAAGCAGTGTGGCAACTCTGTGCTTCTCAGCCTTGCTCTCACAGCATCCAGGGAGTTGCTGCCTCGGCCTCAGTCACAATCATCTGTCCATTCCAGTGGTAAAAACCCGGCCTCTCAGCAGTGTCAGCCAACCCAGCTTGCCTACCTCAGCAAGTGTAACGCAGTCTGCCTAAGAATCCTATCGCTCGTTGCTGCTAAAGTTACCTATCCCCTCGATGTGATTCTCCCAACCGGGTCAAGTTAGCGCTTCCCTGACAGACCATCCTCCTGGAAAACCCACTCTGACCTTTTCCTGCTGCGTAGGGTGATTTCTGTTTACATTAATAAACCTATGAACAAGACTTTTATTTGTCCAGCTCAATTTTTGTTTAAAGAGACAGTCCAGCCAGGTTCTGTAAACCCAGAACCGGATCCTCAGGCCCTTTCGGATCTGACATACAGTACATACGTGTTTCATCTATCCATTTGGCCGTTACTATTTGGCAGTAATGTCAGACACTTCCCGTATTGATACAACATGAAAATGTTGAACATCAAACTTGGCATGGTTGATGACCTGTGGAAAGTTTTTATACCTTGCTCCTAATACAATATCATGACCAGGAAAAGATAAAGAATAACTAAGAGCCAGTAGCTTATTTGCCATGGAACCATAGCATACTCATAGGTGTGCGCAGGACATTTTATTAGGGGGTGCACGATTAGAAGGTGCGTGTTTAGCACCGCCTATTGGGCATGTCTAACACCACCTAATGGGCGTGTCTAGCACCACCTATCAGGCGTGTCTACCACCACATATTGGCACTCAATGCAAACTAAATAATATAGAGAATTGATGCACAGATATAGATAGATAGATAGATAGATAGATAGATAGATAGATAGATAGATAGATAAAATCTGTTTCATATATGTTCAATTTGTATATTTTATTACCATAGATTATATCCTAATCTCTCGAAATATATATTGATATTGAATTTGAACTTGTCATCCTCCAAGAGGAACGCTGTATTCTGTGGCGTTGGCACATGATGAGGAGAGAGGGAGCGTGGGTAGGAGCATGAGGGGGCATGTATGCGGCATGACATCATCACGACACATTCCCACAGGTTAGAGGAACTGGGAGTAGGATTACGTCAGTGATGCTGCACCATAAAAATGAATGACAGCCAGACTGAGCGGAGGGGGTGGCGGGCACAATGGGCGGGAGGACAGAAATGAGCACACTCTGCGATCGCCGATACTGCAGCAGCAGCAGGTGTGTGTGAGGGGATTACTTACATTAGGGGCTGCTGTGCACCCCAGGAACCCCCCCTGCGCACGCCTATGAGCAGACTCATACATACAGAAGGGCAGGGTTGGACTGGCCCTCAGGGGTAAAAATGAAACCCCCGGTGGGCCCCACCTCCTCGTCTAGGGTTCAGGTTCTAGACTGCGCACTTGAATTATACATAAGTTACCTTACTGTATATTGCACAGGACTATGATGTATTTTCTTCAGTGCATAGCAGTTATTAATCTAGCAGTATTTAATATTAGAGATGAGCGGGTTCGGTTCTACGAGAACCGAACCCCCCCGAACTCTACGTGTTTTACACGGGTCCGAGCCAGGCTCGGTTGTTCCCACCTGACTCAGAAAACCAGAACGAGGCAAAATGTCATCATCCCGCTGTCGGATTCTCGCGTGATTCGGATTTGTGATTCGTCGCCGCCATTTTCACTCGTGCTTTGTAGAGGGTACAGAGAGGACGTGGCTACGGTCTCTCAGTATCTGTTCCCAGTATCAGTGCTCAGTATCAGTGCTTATTGCTGCTCAGTAATACTAGTACAGAGTCTTGTGCTGCATTTTGCTGCTGTAGGGTGCTGTGGTAGTGTCCTGTCACTGTGCATAGGTCATCATCATTCCAGTCACAGTGGTATCTGGTATCTATCTAGTGGTATCTAATTCCAGACATTACTGTCGTCTAATTCCAGATATATTACTGGCATATTATTCCACACATTAGAAAATGGAGAACAAAAATGTGGAGGGTAAAATAGGGAAAGATCAAGATCCACTTCCACCTAGTGCTGAAGCTGCTGCCACTAGCCATCAACTTTGTCTGCCAAGGCCGATGCCCCATGTCATAGTAGAGAGCATGTAAAATCCAAAAGGCAAAAGTTCAGTAAAATAACCCAAAAATCTAAATTAAAATCGTCTGAGGAGAAGAGTAAACTTGCCAAAATGCCATTTACGACACAAATTGGCAAGGAACTGCTAAGGCCCTCTCCTATGTTCCTCATGATTAGTGGTTCAGCTTCACATGACGATGGAAGCTCTCATCCTCCCGCTAGAAAAATAAAAAGACTTAAGCTGGCAAAAGCACAGCAAAGAACTGTGCGTTCTAAATCACAAATCCCCAAGGAGAGTCCAATTGTGCCGGTTGCGATGCCTGACCTTCCCAACACTGGACGGGAAGAGGTGGCTCCTTCCACCATTTGCACGCCCCCTGCAAGTGCTGGAAGGAGCACCCACAATCCAGTTCCTGATATTCAAATTGAAGATGTCACTGTTGAAGTACACCAGGATGAGGATATGGTTGTTGCTGGGGCTGAGGAGGAAATTGACGAGGAGGATTCTGATGGTGAGGTAGTTTGTTTAAGTCAGGCACCCGGGGAGACACCTGTTGTCCGTGGGATGAATAAGGCCATTGACATGCCTGGTCAAAATACAAAAAAAATCACCTCTTCGGTGTGGAATTATTTCAACAGAAATGCAGACAACAGGTGTCAAGCCGTGTGTTGCCTTTGTCAAGCTGTAATAAGTAGGGGTAAGGACGTTAACCACCTAAGAACATCCTCCCTTATACGTCACCTGGAGCGCATTCATCAGAAGTCATTGACAAGTTCAAAAACTTTGGGTGACAGCGGAAGCAGTCCACTGACAGATAAATCCCTTCTTCCTCTTGTACCCAAGCTCCTGCAAAGCACACCACCATCTCCCTCAATGTCAATTTCCTCCTTAGACAGGAACACCAATAGTCCTGCAGGCCATGTCACTGGCAAGTCTGACGAGTCCTCTCATAAATGGGATTCCTCCGATGGATCCTTGAGTGTAACACCTACTGCTGATGGCGCTGCTGCTGTTGTTACTGCTGGGAGTCAATTGTCATCCGAGAGGGGAATTCGGAAGACCACTTGTACTACTTCCAGTAAGAAATTGACTTTCCAACAGTCCTTTGCGAAGAAGATGAAATATCACAACAGTCATCCTGTTGCAAAGCGGATAACTCAGGCCTTGAAAACTATGTTGGTGTTAGACGTGCATCCGGTATCCACCGTTAGTTCACAGGGACTTAGAGAATTGCTTAAGGTAGTGTGCCCCCGGTACCAAATCCCATCTAGGTTTCACTTCTCTAGGCAGGCGATACCGAGAATGTACACAGACGTCAGAAAAAGTGTCCTCAGTGTCCTAAAAAATGCAGTTGTACCCACTGTCCACTTAACCATGGACATGTGGACAAGTGGAGCAGGGCAGACAAAGGACTATATGACTGTGACAGCCCACTGGGTAAATGTATTGCCTCCTGCAGCAACAACAGCGGCGGCACCAGTAGCAGCATCTCACAAACGCCAACTCATTCCTAGGCAGGCTACGCTTTGTATCACCGCTTTCCATAAGATGCACACAGCTGACAACCTCGTACAGAAACTGAGGAACATCATCGCAGATTGGCTTACCCCAATTGGACTCTCCTGGGGACTTGTGACATCGGACAACGCCACCAATATTGTGCGTGCATTACATGTGGGCAAATTCCAGCATGTCCCATGTTTTGCACATACAATTAATTTGGTGGTGCAGAATTTTTTGAAAAACGACAGGGGCGTGCAGGAGATGCTGTCGGTGGCCAGAAAAATTGTGCGCCACTTTCGGCATTCAGCCACCGCATGCCGAATACTGGAGCACCACCAAACACTCATGAGCATGCCCTGCCATCAGCTGAAGCAAGAGGTGGTAACAAGGTGGAATTCAACCCTCTATATGCTTTAGAGGATGGAGGAGTAGCAAAAGTCCATTCAAGCCTATACATCTGCCTACGATATAGGCAAAGGAGGGGGAATGCACCTGACTCAAGCGCAGTGGAGAATGATTTCCATGTTGTGCAAGGTTCTCCAACCCTTTGAACTTGCCACAAGTGAAGTCAGTTCAGACACTGCCAGCCTAAGTCAGGTCATTCCCCTCATCAGCCTTTTGCAGAAGCAGCTGGAGAGATTGAAGGAGGAGCTAAAACGGAGCGATTCCGCGAAGCATGTGGGACTTGTGGATGGAGCCCTGCATTCGCTTAACCAGGATTCACGGGTGGTCAATCTGTTGAAATCAGAGCACTACATTTTGGCCACCGTGCTCGATCCTAATTTTAAAGACTACATTGTATCTCTCTGCAGATGTTCAAAGACCTGCTGGTGAGACAATTGTCAAGTCAAGCGGAACGTGACCCGCCAACAGCTCCTCCTTCATTTTCTACCACCACTGGAGCTGCCAGGAAAAGAATAACATTTCCAAAACCACCCACTGGTGGTGATGCAGGGCAGTCAGGAGCAAGTGCTGACATCTGGTCCGGACTGAAGGACCTGCCAACGATTATTGACATGTCGTCTACTGTCACTGCATATGATTTTGTCACCATTGAAAGAATGGTGGAGAATTATATGAGTGACAGCATCCAAGTAGGCATGTCAGACAGTCCCGAATTAGCCAAGCAAAGATAAGACAGCGCTGACTGAAATGAATTGTAAAAATGATATACAGTATTTATTACTAATTAAGCAATATAAAATCACATAGAAACATATAAAATGAATATCTCACTGCACTGATGAATTTATAGTCACCATACATGGATTGTAATTCATATGCTGCTTGATGGAATGTCCCTGTAGGATCCGCACATTCAGATGTCCCTTATCCTGGGGTTGTAGCACAATCCCCGGGCCGAATTTTGTGTTGAAGACAACGCTGGAGGAATAACTGTCCCAGTGGTTTGGCAGTACAACGGGGAAGTCCTCACCAGTAATGCGTGGCAGTCTTGAAGTTCGGTCCTTGTTAGTGGATTTGGGTGTAAATAGCGCTATTTTTCGGAGTCCTTAGGGATCCAAGTGAAAGTGGATATCCAATAAAGGTGACTTAGGCTCACACCTGACGCGTTTCACAGCTACCTGCTGTTTTATCAAAGGTGACTTGGTCCTTGCTGGCAGTGTGATTTATACCTAAGTTAATTACTCAAATCATTACAGCTGATTAAACAATTCATTTCATTACATGTTTAAAAATTAATAAAAACCTCATTTTATATGGATAGACTCAAGGCAATCAGAGAAGTTAGATATAGTTCATAAATTTTATTACTTTATTAGTTAAAAAACTATGTTTAAAACAGTGTTTAATAGTCCGCTCGTGCTGGAACGCACGCGGACTTCCGGACTTCCGGCTTGTGACGAACGCGGACTTCCGGTTTCCGGCTTATGGCCCGCATTCGTCACACAGAAGGCGGTACTTCTATCGTTGTATGTCTCGAGCAGGGTTCTGTTATAGTCAGTGACGTGTACCGGTTGTCATGGGGATAGAGTCCGTCTTCCCTCCAATCATATGGTGTGTACAGGGTCATGTGATCGGCGCTCCGTATAGCGCATCATATGCTGTGTTACATATATTTCTGATCCGTGACCCGCATAGAATGTTACAGAGAATATAACCTCTCTTTCCTAAATATATATATTCCCACATAATCAGAGTTAGTAAATATGTAATACATTTATCTTTTGATCTTATTTGACAACATAGTTGTGAATTAATTATTATGATGGAAATTCATTTTATAAAGTAATCATATCTGAGCAGTCGATATAAACCAAAATGCAAATGCTTCATATAATTTTAATATCTATATATACAGGTATCTCAGTGAATACATATTCCTTAGGGAATCTGCTAGTAATGGATGTTTCTATAACTGTTGTGTTCAGAAAAGCAGTTTTTAAGTTTAGCAGTTGATTTTGCTCCATCTGGAACATTCACTTATATTCATAGGATTTATAATTACTATTTACTTTTGCTTGGGAAAAAAGGGGGGGAGGGGGGAGGGGAGGGAAGAGGAACGAAATGGGTGACAAGGGAGAAGGGGGGGGGGGGACATAATGGCAGAGAATCATGAAATTATGTCAGGTAGGTATCTATATTTTAGATCACACAATTAAGCTCTACCAACTCGTTTAGGCCTGCCGGAAAGATACTATTCATTTTAAGCATCCAGAATACTTCTTGCTTACATAAGATCTTATATCGGTCTCCCCCTCTTATTGTCTTGTTGATAAATTCTAAACCTGTCACCTTCAAACATTTGGGGTTTCCTTTATGGAAATCCGCATAGTGTTTTGATACACTATGTGTTAGCACTTTTTTTAGAATATTTCTGCGGTGTTCAAGAAATCTTACTTTTAGGGGGCTTGTAGTTCTGCCAATATATTTTAAGTTGCATCCACAGGTCAGCATATAGATTACATAAGATGTATTGCAATTTATGTATGTTTTTATCTCATATGGTTTTTCTTTTTCATCTATGTTAACCATTAGAGTGCGGTCAGTTATAAAGTTACAGGTTAAACATCTATTCCTGCCACATTTAAAAAACCCTTTGGTTTTATTTCCTAGTTTTGTAAGCCAGTCTGTTTTTTCTATATCTCTTTTGGGATCTTTTTTCTCCTCAATTCTTTTAAGATGACTAGGGGCCAACATATTTTTAAGAGACTTATTTTTTCGGAAAATAAAATTTGGTACCTTCGGTAAAATATTTACTAATATATTATCTTGTTTGAGTATATTATAGTTTTTTGATATGATTTCTCTTATTTCTGCATGACAATTATTATAGGTTGAGATAAATGATATGTCTGAGGGCAAGTTCTCCTCTGTAGTATTTTTGTTTTTAGAATTATCCTTAGGTGGATTCAGGAGTTGATCTCTTTCAATATTTTTTACTTCGTTTAGTGCTTTTTTTAGTATGTGACTTGGATAGCCTCTATCTGTAAAGGAATCTATCATAGTTTTTGCTTGAGAATCAAAAGAGGTCGTAGTCGAGCAATTTCTTTTGATGCGTAATAGTTGGCTCTTCGGGATACCTTTTTTCCAGGATAAATGGTGTGCACTATTAAAGTGTAGGTAGGCACTAGTGCCTGTCTCTTTTACATAGTTACATGTGACTATTTCGTTATTGATCACTTCTAATGAAACATCCAAAAAATTAATACAAGAAGTGTTAAAAGTGTGGGTGAAAGTGAGATTATAGGAATTTTTATTAAGGTGTGTAACAAATGAAAGTGCAGATGTGAAATCCCCATCCCAAATAATAAATAAATCATCTATGTAACGTCCATAGAGGACTAGGTGCGCGTCGAACCCGCCACCCCACACGAGCTGGTCTTCGACCTCGCCCATGTAGAGGTTGGCATAGCTCGGCGCGAACCTAGTCCCCATGGCTGTGCCCATCACCTGAAGATAAAAAGTGTCTAAAAATATAAAATAATTGTGCTTTAGGATAAAGGAAATAGAGTCCAAAATAAATTGTTTGTGTTTCTCCCTGAGGTCTCCATCTTTTTCCAATCTCTTAGCAATTGTTTGTATGCCAGTGTCGTGCGGGATATTCGAATATAGACTCTGTACGTTTAACATCAGAAACGCATAAGAGTCCTTCCATTTTATTGTTTTTATCATATTTAGAAATTTTTCCAGGGCTGCTTTTTGTTCCCAATCCACCCCTGCATCTAAGTACTTATGGTCGGGTGCTTACCAATGGTCGCTAGGCAACAGAGATGCCTGGCAGTTGCAGCAGGCACTGGGGCTGTGCTAGTAGGATGTGCAGTGCTTCAGCTGCATAAGATTATTAAGTAAAGGGGGCCTGGCTGAGATAGCCTCTGGATTGGTTCCTCTACTTTTTATCTTGCAGTCAGCCCTGCCAGGACTGTGAATTATAGCTTTTGCCTGCAGCATGATCCTCTGGTCTGTTTTCCTGGTGTGTGTGATCCCCTGCTAGTTAGTGGTCCTGTTGTTTCTTGTGAAGATATCCTGCAAGCTGGTCCTGCTCCATCTCCAGCATATTCTGCAAGCTGGTCCTGCTCCATCTCCAGCATATCCTCCAAGCTGGTCCTGCTCCATCTCCAGCATATCCTGCAAGCTGCTCCTGCTTCATCTCCAGCATATCCTGCAAGTTGGTCCTGCTTCATCTCCAGCATATCCAGTAAGATGGTCCTGCTCCATCTCCATCATACGTATCTGCAAGCTGGTCCTTCTCCAACGCCAGCATACAGTATCCTGTAAACTGGTCCTGCTCCATCTGCAGCATATCCTGCCTTTTCTAACTCCAGCATATCCTATAACATGGTTCTGCTTCATCTTCAACCTTATTCCTGGGTTTGCTGGTTTGATCTCTATTCCTGCAAGAACCCAGCACATCCAGTAGAGTTCTAAACTCCAGTCTATATACTGATTTCTGGTGCATCTACAATTATTATCCAGCACCTTGTTATTACCTGATTACTTAAATAAGCACTTACTGTTCCGAGCATAAGACCAGGCAGTCACCTAAGTACCGTTATCGGGTGACTGTTAGTGGCTTGAATATCTCGCTAGAGGGACTCTACAGGTCTCATGTGTAATCACTCAGGTATATCATAACATTTTCACATCCCAATGCACCTGCACTTTGCACTCACCAATTTAGTAGTTTGGTATGATATATGACTTGATCTACACTATTAAATGCTAATTTTTCCTCTACTATTGCTAAATTTTACTTGTGTGTGATCTACCATCACATGTTCCCGATTAAAGAGCAGCCACTTACATATAGACTAAGGAATGGTTGCTCTTAATAGCCTGGTAATATGCTGTATACCGTACTGTATGTCCAGATCCGAGATCAGATAGACAAAATATCTCCTTGTACCTGTGAGCCAGTGGGTCTCTTTCTGCACAGATATTATTATAGTCAGTGATAGATGCAGCAGTGATCAATGAATAAACCCCAGGGCAAGTCCACAATTAAAATCATGCAAATAATAGTTTTATTGTATCAATGCAATGTTACAGAGTAATTGGACATTTTTATAATTCTTCTATTGTTTTAATTTACTATCTATACCCTTATGCACAGTTTCCCGTTTAGTTAAATGGATTTTAACACAGTTTGAATTATTACTATTCTAGCATTTAGCATGATAATACCACACTTAACATGTCTTTAGAGCATTGGATTTTTTTATTACTCTTTCATTATATATTTCCTGTGCAATTATTTATTTATTATTGTTTACTCTTCCACTTATTAACATAATTACATTGTTAATCATCACTGGTACATTTCTACAACCTCCAGTGCCTTGGGTTAGCCATTTTTACTATCTTTTAACCAGAGCTCGACAATGTTTATTAATATGAACTATTGACGTATTGTCTGTTTAATTCATATGTGTTCCTTAGACAGGTTGAGTATCCCATATACAAATATTCCGAAATACGGAATATGCTGAAATACGGATTTTTTTGAGTGAGACTGAGATATTGAAACCTTTGTTTTGTGACGGCTCAATGTACACAAACTTTGTTTAATACACAAAGTTATTAAAAATATTGTATTATATGACCTTCAGGCTGTGTGTATAAGGTGTATATGAAACAGAAATGAATTATGTGTTTGTGCACAAACAGTGTTTAATGCACGAAGTTATCAAAAATATTGGCCAAAAATACCTTCAGGCTATGCGTATAAGGTGTACAGGGTCGGACTGGCCCACAGGGGAACAGGGGAAACCACCGGTGGGCCCCACTGCCTGTGGGCCCACCTCCTTCTTTAGGGATTAGTTCCAGGCTGTATCCTAGTGCACTTTAACTATACATTATAAATATGTTACCTTATACGGCACAGGACTATGGGACCAGCCCATGCACCCTCTTACGGTTAGGTGGGCCTCTGTGGTGGTTGGCCACACCTACACTATTGCCTGGCCACACCCTTAAGCATGGGCCCCTACCACTGCATTTCCCCGGTGGACCCTTCTTGCCCCAGTCCAACATTGAAGGTATATATGTACATAAATGCATTATGTGCTTAGACTTGGGTACCATCACCATGATATCTCATTATGGTATGCAAATATTCCAAAATACGGAAAAATCTGATATCCAAAATACTTTTGGTCCCAAGCATTTTGGATATGGAATACTCAACCTGTAAAAGGGATGATCCGGCAACCTTTAGTGGACACCAAAACTTAAAAACTGCATCCAACATTAAATAACCCCTGTTATGTTAACGATACAGTTAACTTTACGTCATAACTGTGACCAGGACCATAACTAGGTGTGTGCGGAGTGTGCTCCGCACATAGCGCTGCAGGGTAGGTGGCGCTGTTGGCAGCTCTTGTCAATTATGAATGATCTGATTCTGTATTCAAACCCTTTTTCTATGACATTGCAGTCGGACACTCTATTCATTGAGCTATCGGCCCTTGCATAGAAAGCTAGAGAATTCCAATCTGGAGAGTTTTAACTATTGGAAGCTTACCTTGTGCTTTATGAAGGGGTGATCAACATTACGACTGGGCAGATCTATGTAGTGTGTGGCTGCAAGGGATTGTATGTGTGGCTGCACACTGCATGGATCTGCTCAATTATGATGCTGTTTTTTTTTAGGGGTACAGGTAGCTTCATATAGTTATATATCTCATAGTTTTTATGCAGTATCATGTGGTTCGGTGGGTAGGGTGTTTGGCAGGGATGCAGGTGGTTGTGGGTTTGAGTCCTGGATCTGTCAGTATATTCCGATATGTTATTTAATGAGGGGTAATGGTGGCTGAATGGCGGCAAGCTCTTGGGCTAAGTGCATAAATGTGGTATAAAGAGGATTTGTGTCCACATCCATTTTCTTGCTGCGTTCCATAATCTGTGTGTATAATATATATATATATATATATATATATATATATATACAGTATATGGGAAGGGGCTTCATAGCATGGGCTTTCGCTGAGATTCATTTTGTCATGCCCTTTTTCTGTGAGGAGTGCACATTATGTCCCTATTAGAAAAATGGGGTGGGGGGGTGCAAATTCCTTTTCTACCACAGGGCACCAAAAAGTCTAGTTTTGGCTCTAACTGTGACCAATGTAGCTCCACATATTTCCCTTTGCTAGACGGTACTATTCTTTAAGTTGTTATTTTATATATTAATAGCAGAAGGATGACTTTCATCATTGACATATTTCTATGATGCCATTTTCTGGGCAGGGCACATCATATACCAAATTAAAGGTCTTGGTTCGTAGACTGGCGTTGTAATTGGCTGCTTTGTTTTTGAGTTATGTGGCAAAGCGTTCACCTGCCATTTACAATGCATCACCATTGTGCTCTGTAAAATGTGACAGTTGGTGAACTCTCCCTGTGCACCTGTTGGGTAAAGTGGAACATGTGACCTACTGGGCGGTCTGGAAACTGTGACAGTTATTTGCAGCCACCCACTTAGCAGGAATCTTTTTAAAATTCGACTCCTTCAATAAAATCCTGTAGAAAGTTGTTGTTTCTTACTGTATTTTACACATGCAAAAACTACAGAGCCAGAAAAAAACCTTGTTGTATAATTTTATGCATGGTTAAGGCTCCAGATTCTGGAAATGGCTAAAGGGAAATGCATCTCTAGATAAAATCTTTCATTTTCACACATTAATGACCGGCGACATATGTTTATCCGTTGTGAAATGAAAAGCATATTTTACATATTACTTTGCCCCCAAACCACAATTACTGTCATTAGTAGATTTATTCTGATTAATGGATATATACATTTTGCTCTTTTATTTGCCCATATAACATAAGTTGGATCTCTAGAGATATTTGGTATTTTGAGATTTAATTGCTCTTCATTATTTAATCTCTTTGCTGCTCGCTTGCAGGCTGCTTATTAAAATGTCTCATTTGAAATTAGTAGGAGATTGTCTGCGTTCCAGTATTTGAAGTAGAACTAGCCTAGTTTTTTGTTAACATCAGGAAATGAGGCTGTAAAACCTGAATGAAAGTGAGAACTTGTCTTAGGAAACTGACTACACGCATTCAGAGCCGCTCAGGTTGTTTTTTGAAAGTCACTCATTTAGAAACTGAATATACAAATTAGTGTTATTTAAATGTATTAAATGCACTTAAAGTACAACATAATTTCCACTTGAACAACAACAACATTCATTTCATGGCAGACAGAGTTACAGAGCATAGGTGCAGACAAGCCATAAGTACATGACATACTGTACAAGTTATCCAGTCATCTTGCTAGCCTATTCCAGTGCTCCAGGTGCGCCAGGACTTACCCGTCCTGTCCTTGCAGGGTACCTCCGGTAGCGAATCAGGCTGCTGTCGGCGGGCGCTGGCAACTGGCAGGCTTGCGGGGTCTCACAAGGACAGGCATCTGGTCTGGGCTGGCTGCGGGAGTGATGCAGCACCAGTACATGGGCGCCGCCATCTTGGATTTCTGTCATGTGACTGAGGAGGCCAATCAGCTGCTGTGGAGGCTATGGGTCGTCTCAGGCCAGTCAACATCAACCAGCAGTTATTTAGCTGGACAGTTTTGGGTGTGCAAGTTGTCGGTGTAACGTCTCTGCTCACACTGAAGCAGTGTGGCAACTCTGTGCTTCTCAGCCTTGCTCTCACAGCATCCAGGGAGTTGCTGCCTCGGCCTCAGTCACAGTCATCTGTCCATTCCAGTGGTAAAAACCCGGCCTCTCAGCAGTGTTAGCCAACCCAGCTTGCCTACCTCAGCAAGTGTACCTCAGTCTGCCTAAGAATCCTATCGCTCATTGCTGCTACAGTTACCAATCCCCTCGATGTGATTCTCCCAACCGGGTCAAGTTAGCGCTTCCCTGACAGACCATCCTCCTGGAAAACCCACTCTGACCTTTTCCTGCTGCGTAGGGTGATTTCTGTTTACATTAATAAACCTATGAACAAGACTTTTATTTGTCCAGCTCAATTTTTGTTTAAAGAGACAGTCCAGCCAGGTTCTGTAAACCCAGAACCGGATCCTCAGGCCCTTTCGGATCTGACATACAGTACATACGTGTTTCATCTAGAGATGAGCGGGTTCGGTTCCTCAGAATCCGAACCCCCCCGAACTTCAGCCTTTTTACACGGGTCCTAGGCAGACTCGGATCTTCCCGCCTTGCTCGGCTAACCCGAGCGTGCCCGAACGTCATCATCCCGCTGTCGGATTCTCGCGAGGCTCGTATTCTATCGCGAGACTCGGATTCTATATAAGGAGCCGCGCGTCGCCGCCATTTTCACACGTGCATTGAGATTGATAGGGAGAGGACGTGGCTGGCGTCCTCTCCGTTTAGAGACACTTGATTTACTAGTAATTTAATTTTAGTAATTTTGGGGAGCATTAGGAGTACTCAGAGAGTGCAGAGTTTTGCTGATAGTTATACTAGTGACCACCAGTTTTATTTATTATTTAAAATCCGTTCTCTGCCTGAAAAAAAACGATACACAGTCACATACCATATCTGTGCTCAGCCTCAGTGTGCTGCATGATAATATCATCTATGTATATCTGACTGTGCTGAGTGCTCACTGCTCACACAGCTTAATTGTGGGGGAGACTGGGGAGCAGTTATAGCAGGAGTACATAACAGTGCACACTTTTGCTGCCAGTGTGACTGACCAGTGACCACCAGTATATTGTCTACCTGAAAAAGTTAAACACTCGTGTGGTGTTTTTTTTATTTATTCTATAAACGCATTCTGCTGACAGACAGTGTCCAGCAGGT
This sequence comes from Pseudophryne corroboree, assembly GCF_028390025.1. NCBI lineage: Eukaryota > Metazoa > Chordata > Amphibia > Anura > Myobatrachidae > Pseudophryne > Pseudophryne corroboree. The sequence goes on from NC_086448.1 coordinate 40,923,441, forward strand.
CCGTCATTCATTATATTATAATATATACCTGCAGTGGTGATATATATATATTTTTTATATCATTATCATCCAGTCTATACTAGCAGACGCAGTACGGTAGTCCACGGCTGTAGCTACCTCTGTGTCGGCAGTGCTCGTCCATAATTGTATACCTACCTGTGGTGGGTTTTTTTTTTTCTATCTTCTTCATACTAGAAGTTTAGGAGTCTGCTGCTGACAGTGTCCAGCAGGTCCGTCATTATATAATATATACCTGTCCTGCAGTAGTGATATATATATATATTTTTTTTATATCATTATCATCCAGTCTATACTAGCAGATGCAGTACGGTAGTCCACGGCTGTAGCTACCTCTGTGTCGGCAGTGCTCGTCCATAATTGTATACCTACCTGTGGTGGTTTTTTTTTTTCTATCTTCTTCATACTAGTAGTTTAGGAGTCTGCTGCTGACAGTGTCCAGCAGGTCCGTCATTATATAATATATACCTGTCCTGCAGTAGTGATATATATATATATATATATTTTATATCATTATCATCCAGTCTATACTAGCAGACGCAGTACGGTAGTCCACGGCTGTAGCTACCTCTGTGTCGGCAGTGCTCGTCCATAATTGTATACCTACCTGTGGTGGGTTTTTTTTTTCTATCTTCTTCATACTAGTAGTCTAGGAGTCTGCTGACAGTGTCCAGCAGGTCCGTCATTATATAATATATACCTGTCCTGCAGTAGTGATATATATATATTTTTTATATCATTATCATCCAGTCTATACTAGCAGACGCAGTACGGTAGTCCACGGCTGTAGCTACCTCTGTGTCGGCAGTGCTAGTCCATAATTGTATACCTACCTGTGGTGGGTTTTTTTTTTCTATCTTCTTCATACTAGTAGTTTAGGAGTCTGCTGCTGACAGTGTCCAGCAGGTCCGTCATTATATAATATATACCTGTCCTGCAGTAGTGATATATATATATATTTTTTATATCATTATCATCCAGTCTATACTAGCAGACGCAGTACGGTAGTCCACGGCTGTAGCTACCTCTGTGTCGGCAGTGCTCGACCATAATTGTATACCTACCTGTGGTGGGTTTTTTTTTTCCTATCTTCTTCATACTAGTAGTTTATGAGTCTGCTGCTGAGAGTGTCCAGCAGGTCCATCATTATATAATATATACCTGTCCTGCAGTAGTGATATATATATATTTTTTATATCATTATCATCCAGTCTATACTAGCAGACGCAGTACGGTAGTCCACGGCTGTAGCTACCTCTGTGTCGGCAGTCACTCGTCATCCATAAGTATACTAGTATCCATCCATCCATCCATCTCCATTGTTTACCTGAGGTGCCTTTTAGTTGTGCCTATTAAAATATGGAGAACAAAAATGTTGAGGTTCCAAAAATAGGGAAAGATCAAGATCGACTTCCACCTTGTGCTGAAGCTGCTGCCACTAGTCATGGCCGAGACGATGAAATGCCATCAACGTCGTCTGCCAAGGCCGATGCCCAATGTCATAGTACAGAGCATGTAAAATCCAAAACACCAAATATCAGTAAAAAAAGGACTCAAAAATCTAAAATAAAATCGTCGGAGGAGAAGCGTAAACTTGCCAATATGCCATTTACCACACGGAGTGGCAAGGAACGGCTGAGGCCCTGGCCTATGTTCATGGCTAGTGGTTCAGCTTCACATGAGGATGGAAGCACTCAGCCTCTCGCTAGAAAAATGAAAAGACTTAAGCTGGCAAAAGCACAGCAAAGAACTGTGTGTTCTTCGAAATCACAAATCCACAAGGAGAGTCCAATTGTGTCGGTTGCGATGCCTAACCTTCCCAACACTAGACGTGAAGAGCATGCGCCTTCCACCATTTGCACGCCCCCTGCAAGTGCTGGAAGGAGCACCCGCAGTCCAGTTCCTGATAGTCAGATTGAAGATGTCAGTGTTGAAGTACACCAGGATAAGGAGGATATGGGTGTTGCTGGCGCTGGGGAGGAAATTGACCAGGAGGATTCTGATGGTGAGGTGGTTTGTTTAAGTCAGGCACCCGGGGAGACACCTGTTGTCCGTGGGAGGAATATGGCCATTGACATGCCTGGTGAAAATACCAAAAAAATCAGCTCTTCGGTGTGGAAGTATTTCAACAGAAATGCGGACAACATTTGTCAAGCCGTGTGTTGCCTTTGTCAAGCTGTAATAAGTAGGGGTAAGGACGTTAACCACCTCGGAACATCCTCCCTTATACGTCACCTGCAGCGCATTCATCATAAGTCAGTGACAAGTTCAAAAACTTTGGGCGACAGCGGAAGCAGTCCACTGACCAGTAAATCCCTTCCTCTTGTAACCAAGCTCACGCAAACCACCCCACCAACTCCCTCAGTGTCAATTTCCTCCTTCCCCAGGAATGCCAATAGTCCTGCAGGCCATGTCACTGGCAATTCTGACGAGTCCTCTCCTGCCTGGGATTCCTCCGATGCATCCTTGCGTGTAACGCCTACTACTGCTGGCGCTGCTGTTGTTGCTGCTGGGAGTCGATGGTCATCCCAGAGGGGAAGTCGTAAGACCACTTTTACTACTTCCACCAAGCAATTGACTGTCCAACAGTCCTTTGCGAGGAAGAAGAAATATCACAGCAGTCATCCTGCTGCAAAGCGGATAACTGAGGCCTTGGCATCCTGGGCGGTGAGAAACGTGGTTCCGGTATCCATCATTACTGCAGAGCCAACTATAGACTTGATTGAGGTACTGTGTCCCCGGTACCAAATACCATCTAGGTTCCATTTCTCTAGGCAGGCGATACCGAAAATGTACACAGACCTCAGAAAAAGACTCACCTGTGTCCTAAAAAATTCAGTTGTACCCAATGTCCACTTAACCACGGACATGTGGACAAGTGGAGCAGGGCAGACTCAGGACTATATGACTGTGACAGCCCACTGGGTAGATGTATGGACTCCCGCCGCAAGAACAGCAGCGGCGGCACCAGTAGCAGCATCTCGCAAACGCCAACTCTTTCCTAGGCAGGCTACGCTTTGTATCACCGCTTTACAGAATACGCACACTGCTAAAAACCTCTTACGGCAACTGAGGAAGATCATCGCAGAATGGCTTACCCCAATTGGACTCTCCTGTGGATTTGTGGCATCGGACAACGCCAGCAATATTGTGTGTGCATTAAATATGGGCAAATTCCAGCACGTCCCATGTTTTGCACATACCTTGAATTTGGTGGTGCAGAATTATTTAAAAAACGAGAGGGGCGTGCAAGAGATGCTGTCGGTGGCCAGAAGAATTGCGGGACACTTTCGGCGTACAGGCACCACGTACAGAAGACTGGAGCAACACCAAAAACACCTGAACCTGCCCTGCCATCATCTGAAGCAAGAAGTGGTAACGAGGTGGAATTCAACCCTCTATATGCTTCAGAGGTTGGAGGAGCAGCAAAAGGCCATTCAAGCCTATACAACTGAGCACGATATAGGAGGTGGAATGCACCTGTCTCAAGCGCAGTGGAGAATGATTTCAACGTTGTGCAAGGTTCTGCAACCTTTTGAACTTGCCACACGTGAAGTCAGTTCAGACACTGCCAGCCTGAGTCAGGTCATTCCCCTCATCAGGCTTTTGCAGAAGAAGCTGGAGACATTGAAGGAGGAGCTAACACTGAGCGATTCCGCTAGGCATGTGGGACTTGTGGATGGAGCCCTTGATTCGCTTAACAAGGATTCACGGGTGGTCAATCTGTTGAAATCAGAGCACTACATTTTGGCCACCGTGCTCGATCCTAGATTTAAAACCTACGTTGTATCTCTCTTTCCGGCAGACACAAGTCTGCAGGGGTTCAAAGAACTGCTGGTGAGAAAATTGTCAAGTCAAGCGGAACGCGACCTGTCAACATCTCCTCCTTCACATTCTCCCGCAACTGGGGGTGCGAGGAAAAGGCTCAGAATTCCGAGCCCACCCGCTGGCGGTGATGCAGGGCAGTCTGGAGCGACTGCTGATGCTGACATCTGGTCCGGACTGAAGGACCTGACAACGATTACGGACATGTCGTCTACTGTCACTGCATATGATTCTCTCACCATTGAAAGAATGGTGGAGGATTATATGAGTGACTGCATCCAAGTAGGCACGTCAGACAGTCCGTACGTATACTGGCAGGAAAAAGAGGCAATTTGGAGGCCTTTGCACAAACTGGCTTTATTCTACCTAAGTTGCCCTCCCACAAGTGTGTACTCCGAAAGAGTGTTTAGTGCCGCCGCTCACCTTGTCAGCAATCGGCGTACGAGGTTACTTCCAGAAAATGTGGAGAAGATGATGTTCATTAAAATGAATTATAATCAATTCCTCCATGGAGACATTCACCAGCAGCAATTGCCTCCACAAAGTACACAGGGAGCTGTGATGGTGGATTCCAGTGGGGACGAATTGATAATCTGTGAGGAGGGGGATGTACACGGTGATGAATCGGAGGATGATGATGAGGTGGACATCTTGCCTCTGTAGAGCCAGTTTGTGCAAGGAGAGATTAATTGCTTCTTTTTTGGTGGGGGTCCAAACCAACCCGTCATTTCAGTCACAGTCGTGTGGCAGACCCTGTCACTGAAATGATGGGTTGGTTAAAGTGTGCATGTCCTGTTTATACAACATAAGGGTGGGTGGGAGGGCCCATGGACAATTCCATCTTGCACCTCTTTTTTTTTCATTTTTCTTTGCGTCATGTGCTGTTTGGGGAGTGTTTTTTGGAAGGGCCAGCCTGCGTGACACTGCAGTGCCACTCCTAGATGGGCCAGGTGTTTGTGTCGGCCACTAGGGTCGCTTAGCTTACTCACACAGCTACCTCATTGCGCCTCTTTTTTTCTTTGCGTCATGTGCTGTTTGGGGAGTATTTTTTGGAAGGGCCATCCTGCCTGACACTTCAGTGCCACTCCTAGATGGGCCAGGTGTTTGTGACGGCCACTTGGGTCGCTGAGCTTAGTCACACAGCTACCTCATTGCGCCTCTTTATTTCTTTGCGTCATGTGCTGTTTGGGGAGTGTTTTTTTGAAGGGCCATCCTGCGTGACACTGCAGTGCCACTCCTAGATGGGCCTGGTCAGACGTGTGTGTTGTGAGCTCCTGAGTTCCACTCGAGTGTCGGATTACACCCAAGATCCCTGGAGCCCTTCCCAGCTGGGATGGAGCCTCCCAGGGGTAAGGAGAAGCAGTTTCCCCCGGTTATGGAGCCTGACCCAGGGGAACCTATACTGTGCAAAGGCTCTGGTGCTGGGGATTTAAGTCCAGTGTCCCAGTCTGCTGTAAAATCATCCTGCATGCAGTCTGCTATGGAGGTCACTGTGGAAATCCCCAGCAGTGTGTCTAAAGCCTGTGGTTTAACTGCAATTACTGACCTATCTACAACAGCTGGTTTATCTACACCAGTGTTCCCTGATCCTGCAAAGACTTCTGTAAAATCATCCTGCATGCAGTCTGCTATGGAGGTCACTGTGGAAATCCCCAGCAGTGTGTCTAAAGCCTGTGGTTTAACTGCAATTACTGACCTATCTACAACAGCTGGTTTATCTACACCAGTGTTCCCTGATCCTGCAAAGACTGCTTCTATTTTGCCTACTAGTGGATCCCCTGCTGCATCTGTTAATGGCCAGAGCATGGAATCTTATGTGGAGCCGCTGCATAGTACCGGGGGCTGTGCTCCCTTTTCAGCGGGTGCTAGCGGCAGAGTCCGGTGGTCAGGAGAGCCGGTAAAGACCTTAATAGGCAGCCCTGAGCTCCCCCCTGCAAGTGCTGTGAATGGCGTTGAGACCCGGCGTCTGGAAGTGAAGCAGCTGGAAGGATAGTTTTCTGCCGCTGGAGCTCCTGCTGACGCGACGGTGAAGAGGTTAGTAAGTCCGGCCGTCGGCGGGTTCCCTGCATGTTATCGTCGCTCTGTAGATGCAGGGGCTGGTATAGTGGCCTCTGGGTCTGCTGCACCAGTGTGCACTGCTGCCAGCCTTAATGTAAAAAATCAAAAGGAGGTGGAGGAGGTTTTGGATGGTGATAAGGACAATCAGGGAATTAAGCCCCATGCTAGTAATGTTCCATCCATGCCAACAGGTGTTACTAAGGTGGTTCCCCCCATGTTAAGTTTGGCTGCCAATAAATCAGTGACAATGATTAAGGAAGGTGACGTTCAAGTGGCGCCTATATCTACATCTGCTGTGCTTAAAAAAAATCCTGTGTGCCCAACTGGTGATGAGACATCTATGATTAAGGAAAAAGTGTCTGGGGGTTCGGTTGCTGTGAAAATTGAGGGGTGTCTAGTGAAGATGACCCCCTGTACAGTGAATTTAAGTCCCCCCGTTTCCGTGCCATCTGGATCTGCTTTGTTGGTGTGTGAGGGAAAGTCAGTGGCTGCTACCGATGCTACCGTGGGACCGGTGACCAGGTCCAGAGCTGTTAAACCTGTGGTAGCCCCTGCAAAGTTTATTGTTGGTAGCTCAGGGATCGGTGATGTCAAGAAATTAGCCACTGTGGCCTCTGTGTCAAAAACAAAGAAGCCGATGCTGAAGTGTGATGTCTTGGTGGAGTCTGGATCGTTGCTTGATGTGGTATCCTCTGACACCGAACAAACGCAAGCACAACTCTCATCCGCTGCAATTGGGGGTAATCTCCCTGCGACAATTAAGTTGGAGTGTAGGGCGGCTGGTGCCCGGAGTGTATCCTCTGACCTGCCTGTGGAGGTCCAGGACAAAGTGACAGAGCAGTCTATCTGTGAGACGGGTTTGTCGTCTGGCGACTCCCAATCTTCTTGTGGGACTAGCATGGCAATTATCGATGAGGATACTAAGGAGATGGAGATGCAGGACTTTGCTAGCACTGGTGAATCAAGTATTGACATTGCTGAGTTGAAAATGTTAGTTGTTAAGAAGGGGATTTTGATTGCGGAGAAGAAGAGGAGGAGGAACACTTGTCCAAAATGGGAAAGGGAGAGGATGGAGGGGGACATACGCAGGTTGGAGCTTGAATGTATATGTTTGGAGGCCAGGATGCTAGCACTTCAGAAAGAGCTGGAGGAAGAGGAGAAAATTGAGTGTGAGCCAAGTGGATCGACCGTGTCTGAGGAAGAGGATCCAAGGTGTGATGGTGGTGCTTCTGCTGGTGAAGATGCTGTGGATTCTGCGATGGATCAGGGCCTGGAGTGTAATGTTGCTATGGTGGAGGAGGCGTCTCCTCTTTTGATTGTGGAACAGCGGTTGGATGGTGGTCTGGGAGGTGTCGCTGTTCAGGCTGGTGTTGCTTGCTCGGGGTCGACCTCCCAAGATCTGGCCTCCTCTGCTGGGAAGCAGGTTGCGTCCATGGTGGGTCCGGCGCGTGCCGGTGAGATGGCTGAGGCGAGTCTCCCCAATCTGCCTACGGGTGGTGGCGTTAGCAAGCCAAGCATGGTGGCAGGGGTGAGTGGTACCAAAGACGCCACTGGCACTAATGTTGATGGTGTCACTTGCTCTAAGGCTAGGGCTAAAACAAAACATGTTGCCGAGACTGGTGTTAAGAGTGTGTCGGTGGGTCCAGTGTCATTGTGTGGACTTGCCCAAGGTCTTCCGGCGTTAAGGAAAGAAGATTTATCTGCAGAGGAGCGGGCTATTGTTGATGGTCTATATGGTAGCTTGGGCGTACCTGTGAGATCCTTGCTAGCTATATCCGTTATTAGAACCTCTTTGGCCAATAAAAATGCTAGTTCTGTATCTGTTGGGCAGGGTGCGGGGCGGGGTAATGTTGTGGGCTCTGTTGGGCAGGCCTCGCCTCAGGTAGTTCCTAAGCCGGGCTTGTCCTCTTATGCGGGTGCTGTCTCAAGTGGCAATAGGATTGTTGCTCCAAAGGTGTTTTCGGCTTCTGATCAGGCTGGTAAGCGTCGCAACGTGGTTTCACTTAAGTGGATAGGGGTTGAGGAACCCCCTTCTAAAGGGGATTTCCTGGAAATGGTGTTCTCATTGGGTTTCCATGCCCCTGATCTATTTGCTTGCATCCACCCTGTAAAGACCCCTGACTACGACCTTAGTTTCATATCTTATCAAGGGCTGCGGGTGTTCTGGGAACAGTGGGAGCTAAAGAAGGGGTGTGAACCGTATTGTCGCTATAAAGCGGCGGCTGTTACTCGCCAGGATAGAGTCCGTGCAACTGTATTGGTCAGGAATGAATCCCTCCCTGCTGCAGATATTGGCTATTGGTTAAGTCGATATTGCGACATCTTGTCTCCTCTGGTGAAGATTGATTTCACGAAAGGTGTGTGGGGTGGAGCCTGGTCGGCTGTGATCAGGCTTAGGCATAATGGTCAGGTGCCTTGCCATGTTCCCTCTGCTGCTTTCATTGGGAGAGACAAAATCCAATGTTTTTATCCTGGTCAACCTAGACAGTGTCACCGCTGCGGAGACTTTCGTCACCTAAGCAGTGACTGTACTGTCCTGAAATGTGCCCTCTGTGGTAAAACTGGGCACATGGCGAGGGATTGTGGCAACGTAACCTGCAACCTTTGTGGGTGCGAAGGACATCCTTATAGTAGGTGCCCCAAGGCCTCCCATAACCTTGAGGTTATGGGGGAAGAGCTAGAGAGGGAAATGGGTCGTCTTTTTGAGGAGGAGCGACGGGAGGTTGTAGAAAAGCAAGTGGTGAGGGCGGTGGTAGAGAAGAACAGTGTGGTGAGGAAGGTGCCTGCTGAGGTGGATAAAGATGGCTTTCAGGTGGTTGAATCTAAGTCAAGGAAAAGGTTGGCCAAAAGAAGTGATTCAGACCCTGGTATTTTTTGTGTTAATAGATTTCAGTTTAACTCTGAGGAAGAGTCTGAGGTGGAGGACAGTGATATCGTCTTATCTGAAGGGCAGCTTGTCCAGGTCCCAAAAGATAAACCCAAGAAACAAAGAAGGAGGTCCTCTGTTAAGAGTTCTTTTGGGGAAGTAGCATCCGTGGTGGAGGGGAAGGGGTGTAGGAGGAGTGAAAGGAGGAGACGAAGTAATGAGGTTGATAGTTCTGGTCATGTGTCTTCAAAAGTTAGATCGGTGGTAACATCAGACACTGATGGGAAACCTCAGAGTTCAGTCAGGGAAGATGTGGGGGACTTTTCCTTCATGCCTTCCTGTACCCCTCAAATCCTTTCCTCATTGCCCCAGGATCTCGTGGATCCTCCCCCTGTCCCTGTGGACCCTAGGCCCTTTCCCGCTTCTCCAGGAGCGGAGCCTCCAGATCCGGGTCCTCCTCATGATGGTTTGGGCCAAGATATTTCTGCTGCTTTGGGGGAGGCTCGGGACATGGACCTCTCTGTCTCTCCCACTGCAGGTGAGAGTGATACTGAGGAGGTGTTTGTTGGGGAGGATGATCCTCTTCCCTTGGGGACTAGTTTTGAAAGGTATGGCTCCGATGAGGAGTCAAGTAGGCAAGCAAAGAGAAAGTGATTGGGTCCTACCTTACAATCCAATGAAACATGGATCCCCAGCCTATACGATGTGCCACAATTAATGTGGCTTCCGTTTTGTCCGAACGTGCTCGTTTTATGGCCTTTGATTTTTTCAGCACAATTGAGGCTGATTTTTTATTTTTGCAGGAGACCAGGATTGGTGATCTGGCGGTTCTTCATAGAGCAAAGCGTGAATGGAGGCGTGGACCGTCTTTCTGGTCTCTTGCGGCCGAGCCGTACGGTGGGGTGGCGGTGCTTTTTACCGGTATGGTAACCGTGCACAGGATTGTAGAGTTACAGGTAGGTAGGTGTATGGTTTTGGATATCAACTTGAAGGGACAGAACCTACGGCTAATTAACATCTATGGGCCCCAGTCCCCAAGGGACAGGAGATGTCTCTTCACGGAGATAAAACCGTTTCTTTTTTCAGCCCGGCAGATTGTCTTTGGTGGCGATTTTAACGCTATCACTAGGCCAAAAGACAGGGGGGGCACAAAGACAACCCTGGGTCATGATTCCAATTTTTTAGCTAGCATGACTAGGGAGGCTGGTCTGGTGGATGTGCACGTTCGCCATTTTCCAGACCTCACGGGTTACACCTTCTATTGTGGTAGTCGTAGGTCTAGGATAGATAGGTTTTTTGTTAAGGAGTCCGCGAAAACTTTGCCTCCTGTGGTGAAGCTAGTAGAGTTCTCCGATCACTGTATTCTGAGTTTTGCTTTGAATGCTTCGGAAACCCCTCAGAAAGGGCGGGGTCTATGGCGGCTGAATTTGGGGCTCCTGAAGGAGGAGACGGTGAGACAGTCCTTTAGAGATTTCTTTCAACTACAAGAGACTCTTTTGGAGGCAGGTTGGAGTAGATCTGAGTGGTGGGAGGAGTGTAAAAAGCGCACTCGGGGGTTTTTCCGTAGGCTGGTAGCTCGGAAAAACTTGATAAAACAAAATGCCTACTATGACTTGCGAAGGAAACTTGATTTCTTGATCTCTGAGCTTGGAGATAGTGGGGAGATCTCTCGGGTGAAGGCTCGGTTGAGGGAATATCAATACAGTCGCATGGCTTCCTTGATTTTGGAGAGGGATTATGGAGCTTACCACTCACCTGATCCCTGTCAGAATTGTAGAAAGTCGGTTGATCTGAAGGAGGTGCGGGGTTTGGTTGATTCTCTGGGTGTCCTTCGTGAGGATAGGGAGGGCATTCTGGGGGTCATCAGATCCTACTACTCCGATCTTTTGTCCGAGCAGCCACTCATCAGAGAGAGGATGGAAAGGTTTCTTAGGGAGACACCTGGGCTCGGGGGCCTTGATGCCTCTTTTGACTCTTTGGGAAGTGATGTGACGGCGGAGGAGATCAGGAAGGCCATAGACGGTTTGTCTATAAAGAAATCTCCGGGCCCGGATGGCTTAACATCTGAATTTTTTAAAGCATTTTTTCGGACCTCTTGGTTCCTCATCTTGTGGAGGTTTTTAATGAGAGCCTGGCTGAGGGTTTGCTCCCTCCCTCCATGAGGTTGTCCGCCCTCATATTATTGTCCAAAGGTAAGGATCCATCTCGTGTTGAGAACTGGTGCCCCATCGCTCTTCTCAATACAGACAGGAAGATTTTGGCAAAGGTGCTCTTCAATAGGCTGATGGAAGTTTCCGGGCTGTTGCTTTCTTCTTCTCAGCATGGTACCGTGAAAGGCCGTAGCACCTTTAGTGCTGTCCTTGGCGTCCGGGAGGCTGTGGAGCGGTGTCGTGCTGAGAAGTGGGGAAAGTACTTGCTGGTATTGGATCAGTCTAAGGCTTTCGATAGAGTCAATCATGAGTACCTGTGGGCCTTGCTTGAAAGGTATGGACTTCCAGTGAGGGTGGTGGATTGGCTTCGCGTTATTTATAATCAGGCCGAGAGTTTCCCGCTTGTCAATGGTTGGGTAGGTCCTGCCTTCGCGGTCAACTCCGGTGTCCGTCAGGGTTGTCCCTTGAGCTCCCTTCTGTATGTGTTCGCAATCGACCCTTTCGTCAGGAGGGTTGAAAGTGGTGCACTCGAGGGGGTGCAATTGGGGCCGGAGTGTCTGCTGAAGGTGGTGGCCTATGCAGATGACGTCACGATTGTCGTATCGTCTACGACTGAGGCACGTGATGTGGAACACCTTATCTGCGAGTACTCTGGGGCCTCGTGCTCCATGATAAACCAAGACAAATGTGAAGCTTTCTGGATGGGGGAGGAAGGTGAGGAGTTCAGCCTTCCGGACAGCCTTCCCCGGGCCTATTCGTCAATCAAAATCTTAGGGATTTGGTTTAGTCGTGGTGATTATACCACTCTAAATTGGGTGAGTAAGCTGGAAGTTGCTGCCCGTAAAGTAGAGAGCAGGAGAAAATGGAAATTTTCTCTCAGGGAAAGGGTTGACCTGTGTAAGACTCACCTGATCCCGGTGTTTCCTTATGTCAGTTATGTGTGCTGTTTGCCTCAATCTTTGTGGTCCAGGATTTATTCTTTGTTCTTCCTGTTGTTGTGGGGGAACAGGATGAATCTCGTTAAGAGAGGCATCACCTACAGACCGAGGGCAGAGGGTGGACTTGGTATGGTCAACCCTGTGGTGTTTTTCACATCCACTTTTGTAAAGTTACATCTTGGGAGTCTGTTTTTGGAGGCCCCCCCCTCGGTGGGTAGAAGGCTTTAGGGTTTGGGTGCACCCCTTCCTCAGGTCATGGATAGATGGCGGTCAGGTGAGAAACCTCCGAGTTGATAAATGCGGATACCTCCCGATCTACGTCATCTTGTGCTTGAAGGTGACAAGGCTATGGGGAATTTTGATGAGTGAAGTCAAAGGCTTCTCTAGAAGGGAGTTGGAGAGGAGCATTTTGCGATCTCATTTTTATGACCAGCCATCGCTAAGGGACTGCCCGGGCAATGTGTACTCAGCTGGGTTGAATCTGATTAATTCTCGGAGGATCCCACTGAAGTTCAGGGACATTGCCTGGCTTCTTTTTCAAGGGAAGCTTTATGTTAGGGGGAAGATCGGGTTTCGAGGTGCCAGTGATCGTGTTTGCCCACGTGAGGAGTGTCCTGGGGTGGTGGAGACTGTGGACCACTTCTTGCTCGAGTGTCCCTTTAATGTAAAAATTTACAAAGCCGTTTCAGCCGCCTTACGCCTTCCGTGCCTTTCGGGGCTTAGTTACCCTGAGTGGGCGTATGGGGCGTTCAAAAAGAGGTTTGGGAGATTTGATTTAGTCACCATTTACCTAGTTAGTTTAGCGGTCAGGTACCACACTTGGAGTGCACGGTGTCTAGTTTCCCTTAGAAGGTTAGTCCTTCCCTGTACTGAGGTGGTTAGTACCATTCTTCACGAGGTAAAGAGGATGATGGATATGGATCAAGGGAGGATGGATGCCGTCAGTTGGTCCAGGCTTTGGCGCCATCTGAGACCCCCTTGAGTGGGTTGCTGAAGTCTTTCCTTCCTTCCATCCTTCTGGCTTTCTTTTCTTTCACCCCCCGTAGATTTTGTGTTATAGTTTTTTTTATGCTATGGTTTTAACATACGACTAAAAGCTCACCTCACTTTCTCTATGTTTGGATTTTGTTGTGTGTTAAGGCTTGATTTTGTACATATTGGTCTGTATATTGCTATTGACTGTCTATTTGACAAACTATTATTAATCTTGCCAGTGCTATGGACTTTTGAGTTTATTTGACATTGCCTCTTCATACACTAATCTGATATATTATGCCATCGTAGTCGGACTATAGACTTTGGACAATATTATTTAAGTATGGCTTTTGGCTGGTATCACCTTGTTTATGTAAATAATTTTTTTTTCTCGTGTTTGTTGATTGCTTTGTTTTGTTGTTGCAATTTTTCTAATAAAAAAACATAGTCACTCCTAGATGGGCCAGGTGTTTGTGTCGGCCACTAGGGTCGCTTAGCTTACTCACACAGCTACCTCATTGCGCCTCTTTTTTTCTTTGCGTCATGTGCTGTTTGGGGAGTGATTTTTTGAAGGGCCATCCTGCGTGACACTGCAGTGCCACTCCTAGATGGGCCAGGTGTTTGTGTCGGCCACTAGGGTCGCTGAGCTTACTCACACATCTACCTCATTGCGCCTCTTTTTTTCTTTGCGTCATGTGCTGTTTGGGGAGTGTTTTTTGGAAGGGCCATCCTGCCTGACACTGCAGTGCCACTCCTAGATGGGCCAGGTGTTTGTGTCGGCCACTAGGGTCGCTGAGCTTAGTCACACAGCTACCTCATTGCGCCTCTTTTTTTTCTTCTTTGCATCATGTGCTGTTTGGGGAGTATTTTTTGGAAGGGCCATCCTGCCTGACACTGCAGTGCCACTCCTAGATGGGCCAGGTGTTTGTTGTTGGCCACTTGGGTCGCTGATCTTAGTCACACAGCTACCTCATTGCGCCTCTTTTTTTCTTTGCGTCTTGTGCTGTTCGGGGAGTGTTTTTTGGAAGGGCCATCCTGCGTGACACTGCAGTGCCACTCCTAGATGGGCCAGGTGTTTGTGTCGGCCACTTGGGTCGCTGAGCTTAGTCATCCAGCGACCTCGGTGCAAATTTTAGGACTAAAAATAATATTGTGAGGTGTGAGGTGTTCAGAATAGACTGAAAATGAGTGGAAATTATGGTTATTGAGGTTAATAATACTTTGGGATCAAAATGACCCCCAAATTCTATGATTTAAGCTGTTTTTTAGGGTTTTTTGAAAAAAACACCCGAATCCAAAACACACCCGAATCCGACAAAAAAAATTCGGTGAGGTTTTGCCAAAACGCGTTCGAACCCAAAACACGGCCGCGGAACCGAACCCAAAACCAAAACACAAAACCCGAAAAATTTCCGGTGCACATCTCTAGTTTCATCTATCCATTTGGCCGCTACTATTTGGCAGTAATGTCAGACACTTCCCGTATTGATACAACATGAAAATGTTGAACATCAAACTTGGCATGGTTGATGACCTGTGGAAAGTTTTTATACCTTGCTCCTAATACAATATCATGACCAGGAAAAGATAAAGAATAACTAAGAGCCAGTAGCTTACTTGCCATGGAACCATAGCATGCGCGCGCAGGACATTTTATTAGGGGGTGCACGATTATAAGGTGCGTGTTTAGCACCGCCTATTGGGCATGTCTAACACCACCTAATGGCCGAGTCTCGCACCACCTATCAGGCGTGTCTACCACCACATATTGGCACTCAATGCAAACTAAATAATATAGAGAATTGATGCACATATATATATATAGATAGATAGATAGATAGATAGATAGATAGATAGAAATAGATTTATAGATTTATAGATATATTGATATATAAAATCTGTTTCATATATGTTCAATTTGTATATTTTATTACCATAGATTATATCCTAATCTCTCAAAATATATATTGATATTGAATTTGAACTTGTCATCCTCCAAGAGGAACGCTGTATTCTCTGGCATTGGCACATGATGAGGAGAGAGAGAGCGTGGGTAGGAGCATGAGCGGGCATGCACGCGGCATGACATCATCACGACACATCCTACAGGTTAGAGGAACTGGGAGTAGGATTACGTCAGTGATGCTGCACCATAAAAATGAATGACAGCCAGACTGAGCGGAGGGGGTGGCGGGCACAATGGGCGGGAGGACAGAAATGAGCACACTCTGCGATCGCCGATACTGCAGCAGCAGCAGGTGTGTGTGAGGGGGTTACTTACATTAGGGGCTGCTGTACACCCCAGGAACCCCCCCTGCGCACGCCTATGAGCATACTCATACATACAGAAGGGCAGGGTTGGACTGGCCCACAGGGGTAAAAAGGAAACCCCCGGTGGGCCCCACCTCCTTGTCTAGGGTTCAGGTTCTAGACTGCGCACTTGAATTATACATAAGTTACCTTACTGTATATTGCACAGGACTATGATGTATTTTCTTCAGTGCATAGCAGTTATTAATCTAGCAGTATTTAATATTAGAGATGAGCGGGTTCGGTTCTCCGAGAACCGAACCCCCCCGAACTCTACGTGTTTGACACGGGTCTGAGCCAGGCTCGGTTGTTCCCACCTGACTCAGAAAACCCGAACGAGGCAAAATGTCATCATCCCGCTGTCGGATTCTCGCGTGATTCGGATTCGTGATTCGTCACCGCCATTTTCACTTGTGCTTTGTAGAGGGTACAGAGAGGACGTGGCTACGGTCTCTCAGTGTCAGTTCCCAGTATCAGTGCTTATTGCTGCTCAGTAATACTAGTATAGAGTCTTGTGCTGCATTTTGCTGCTGTAGGGTGCTGTGGTAGTGTCCTGTCACTGTGCATAGGTCATCATCATTCCAGTCACAGTGGTATCTGGTATCTATCTAGTGGTATCTAATTCCAGACATTACTGTCGTCTAATTCCAGATATATTACTGGCATATTATTCCACACATTAGAAAATGGAGAACAAAAATGTGGAGGGTAAAATAGGGAAAGATCAAGATCCACTTCCACCTAGTGCTGAAGCTGCTGCCACTAGCCATCAACTTTGTCTGCCAAGGCCGATGCCCCATGTCATAGTAGAGAGCATGTAAAATCCAAAAGGCAAAAGTTCAGTAAAATAACCCAAAAATCTAAATTAAAATCGTCTGAGGAGAAGAGTAAACTTGCCAAAATGCCATTTACGACACAAATTGGCAAGGAACTGCTAAGGCCCTCTCCTATGTTCCTCATGATTAGTGGTTCAGCTTCACATGACGATGGAAGCTCTCATCCTCCCGCTAGAAAAATAAAAAGACTTAAGCTGGCAAAAGCACAGCAAAGAACTGTGCGTTCTAAATCACAAATCCCCAAGGAGAGTCCAATTGTGCCGGTTGCGATGCCTGACCTTCCCAACACTGGACGGGAAGAGGTGGCTCCTTCCACCATTTGCACGCCCCCTGCAAGTGCTGGAAGGAGCACCCACAGTCCAGTTCCTGATATTCAAATTGAAGATGTCACTGTTGAAGTACACCAGGATGAGGATATGGTTGTTGCTGGGGCTGAGGAGGAAATTGACGAGGAGGATTCTGATGGTGAGGTAGTTTGTTTAAGTCAGGCACCCGGGGAGACACCTGTTGTCCGTGGGATGAATAAGGCCATTGACATGCCTGGTCAAAATACAAAAAAAATCACCTCTTCGGTGTGGAATTATTTCAACAGAAATGCAGACAACAGGTGTCAAGCCGTATGTTGCCTTTGTCAAGCTGTAATAAGTAGGGGTAAGGACGTTAACCACCTAAGAACATCCTCCCTTATACGTCACCTGGAGCGCATTCATCAGAAGTCATTGACAAGTTCAAAAACTTTGGGTGACAGCGGAAGCAGTCCACTGACAGATAAATCCCTTCTTCCTCTTGTACCCAAGCTCCTGCAAAGCACACCACCATCTCCCTAAATGTCAATTTCCTCCTTAGACAGGAACACCAATAGTCCTGCAGGCCATGTCACTGGCAAGTCTGACGAGTCCTCTCATAAATGGGATTCCTCCGATGGATCCTTGAGTGTAACACCTACTGCTGATGGCGTTGCTGCTGTTGTTGCTGCTGGGAGTCAATTGTCATCCGAGAGGGGAATTCGGAAGACCACTTGTACTACTTCCAGTAAGAAATTGACTTTCCAACAGTCCTTTGCGAAGAAGATGAAATATCACAACAGTCATCCTGTTGCAAAGCGGATAACTCAGGCCTTGAAAACTATGTTGGTGTTAGACGTGCATCCGGTATCCACCGTTAGTTCACAGGGACTTAGAGAATTGCTTAAGGTAGTGTGCCCCCGGTACCAAATCCCATCTAGGTTTCACTTCTCTAGGCAGGCGATACCGAGAATGTACACAGACGTCAGAAAAAGTGTCCTCAGTGTCCTAAAAAATGCAGTTGTACCCACTGTCCACTTAACCATGGACATGTGGACAAGTGGAGCAGGGCAGACAAAGGACTATATGACTGTGACAGCCCACTGGGTAAATGTATTGCCTCCTGCAGCAACAACAGCGGCGGCACCAGTAGCAGCATCTCACAAACGCCAATTCATTCCTAGGCAGGCTACGCTTTGTATCACCGCTTTCCATAAGATGCACACAGCTGACAACCTCGTACAGAAACTGAGGAACATCATCGCAGATTGGCTTACCCCAATTGGACTCTCCTGGGGATTTGTGACATCGGACAACGCCACCAATATTGTGCGTGCATTACATGTGGGCAAATTCCAGCATGTCCCATGTTTTGCACATACAATTAATTTGGTGGTGCAGAATTTTTTGAAAAACGACAGGGGCGTGCAGGAGATGCTGTCGGTGGCCAGAAAAATTGTGCGCCACTTTCGGCATTCAGCCACCGCATGCCGAATACTGGAGCACCACCAAACACTCATGAGCATGCCCTGCCATCAGCTAAAGCAAGAGGTGGTAACAAGGTGGAATTCAACCCTCTATATGCTTTAGAGGATGGAGGAGCAGCAAAAGTCCATTCAAGCCTATACATCTGCCTACGATATAGGCAAAGGAGGGGGAATGCACCTGACTCAAGCACAGTGGAGAATGATTTCCATGTTGTGCAAGGTTCTCCAACCCTTTGAACTTGCCACAAGTGAAGTCAGTTCAGACACTGCCAGCCTAAGTCAGGTCATTCCCCTCATCAGCCTTTTGCAGAAGCAGCTGGAGAGATTGAAGGAGGAGCTAAAACGGAGCGATTCCGCGAAGCATGTGGGACTTGTGGATGGAGCCCTGCATTCGCTTAACCAGGATTCACGGGTGGTCAATCTGTTGAAATCAGAGCACTACATTTTGGCCACCGTGCTCGATCCTAATTTTAAAGACTACATTGTATCTCTCTGCAGATGTTCAAAGACCTGCTGGTGAGACAATTGTCAAGTCAAGCGGAACGTGACCCGCCAACAGCTCCTCCTTCATTTTCTACCACCACTGGAGCTGCCAGGAAAAGAATAACATTTCCAAAACCACCCACTGGTGGTGATGCAGGGCAGTCAGGAGCAAGTGCTGACATCTGGTCCGGACTGAAGGACCTGCCAACGATTATTGACATGTCGTCTACTGTCACTGCATATGATTTTGTCACCATTGAAAGAATGGTGGAGGATTATATGAGTGACAGCATCCAAGTAGGCATGTCAGACAGTCCGTGCGTATACTGGCAGGAAAAAGAGGCAATTTGGAGGCCCTTGCACAAACTGGCTTTATTTTACCTAAGTTGCCCCCCCTCCAGTGTGTACTCCGAAAGAGTGTTTAGTGCAGCCGCTCACCTTGTCAGCAATCGGCGTAGGAGGTTACTTCCAGAAAATGTGGAGAAGATGATGTTCATCAAAATTAATTATAAGTTCCTACGTGGAGACATTTACCAGCAATTGCCTCCAGAAAGTACACAGGGACCTGTGATGGTGGATTCCAGTGGGGACGAATTAATACTCTGTGAGGAGTAGGATGTACACAATGAAAGGGGTGAGGAATCGGACGATGAGGATGAGGTGGACATCTTGCCTCTGTAGAGCCAGTTTGTGCAGTTTGTGTGATTGCTTCTTTTTTTGGTGGGGGCCCAAACCAACCAGTCATTTCAGCCACAGTCGTGTGGCAGACCCTGTGGCTGAAATGATTAGTTTTTTAAAGTGTGCATGTCCTGTTTATACAACATAAGGGTAGGTGGGCCCAAGGACAATTCCATCTTGCACCTCTTTTTTTATTTATCTTTGCATCATGTGCTGTTTGGGGACTATTTTTTAAATCTGCCATCCTGTCTGACACTGCAGTGCCACTTCTAGATGGGCCAGGTGTTTGTGCCGTCCACTTTGGTCGCTTAGCTTAGTCATGCAGCGACCTCGGTGCAAATTTTATTGTGAAGTGTGAGGTGTTCAGAATAGACTGGAAATGAGTGGAAATTATGGTTATTGAGGTTAATAATACTATAAGATCAAAATTACCCCCAAATTTTATGATTTAAGCTGTTTTTGAGTTTTTATTAAAAAAAACACCCGAATCCAAAACGCATCCGAATCCTACAAAAATCCGAAAGGGTGGTTTTGCCGTGGAACCGAATCCAAAACCAAAACACGAAAAATGCCCGCTGCACATCTCTATTTAATATATATACATTTATCAAGGGGCCCAGCCCATGCACTCTCTAATGGTAAGGCAAACTGATGTGGTGGCTGGCCACACCCCCCCTGGAGACTGGACACACCCCTAAACATTGGCCCTCTCACACTGCTTTCCCCTGGTGGGCTCTTCACGTCCCAGTCCGACACTGCAAAAGGGAGGCGATATACCAAGCCTTTGCGTTATATTCCGCCACTTACCACACTGCTACTAATTTCATATGTACTAACATACAACTTAGTATTGCAAAGGACAGCTCTCCACGACAAGAGCTGTCCTTTACGTTGGCCTCACTTCCGGGTGTTGGCCCCAGCGTCCCTCTGCGCATGTGCAGCAGGACACCGTAGCCTCGGGGGATGCTGGGAGGGATATATTCGGTTACCTCTACAGCACGGATGTGGAAAGAAGCCAATAGCCTTCTATAGGGTAACGCTAGCTTTTGCTGGCATCACCCTTCTACACCAGTAGCACAGCGGCCGGGTGTTAGTACATTTCGGGAATGCAGCCACAGCCCAAAAATGTGCTTTTGAAAGCATTTTCATGTTAGTTTATACTACCCACAGCGTGATGCATCAAAAGTAATTTTGCCCGCATTTCTCCTATGTACCAAGCTCCGGAATGCTATATATTCTGGAGTTGGTCCCGGTACATTGCCAAATAGAAGCCTATGGGCTTCTTTTCACGATGTGCACTGAGAGGGTTCCAATCGGATCCCTCCCAGTGTCCTCTGCACCGTGCACATCATTCGGCGAATTCTCTGGTCATAAACCCGGAAGTCCCTTATCTCAAAAGATAGCTCTTATTAGGAACTGTCCTCTGTTATTTTTTTTACAAGCTTATGGTGTTACTAAATTCCATTATGCCTGGGATGAGTGGCAGGGTGCACTGCATGCAAATTGCAATGCTTGATGCACCATAGAGTCTATTTACAATTATCTATCGATGTGTCCTCCTACACTGTAGCTTATCGCAGGTTGGGTATGTTAACAACAGTGGCATTCTGTCACTGATGATCCTGACACTGGATGGGGTAAGTTTTCTACCCCGCAACTACCCCAACCATCTTGGGGTGGCGTCTATGGCTAACCCTTCATAGCTGGCGGATACGGCTAACCCTTGGGAGGTGGCGGCTAGGGCTAACCACACCACTAGTGTCTCATCCTAATTCCACCCTAGTGCCTAACTCAACCCCCCCCCCCCTCCCCGGCACCTTGGCCCTAATCCTAACCAAATACTCATCTTCAGGATGTTGACTGTCGGTGTTCCGGTGCTGTCTCCAGAGTGGTGTCAGGATTTCTATGTCAGTCACATAGCCACCAGCATCCCAACCACTAGGATGCTGAATACATCCCTTTGCCGCAGCATGTAGAACCTGACTGGCAGTCAATCCTGTACAGTCAGTAAACAGTTGCAGATGTGAACATGTGTAATAACCCGCTATGCAAGGTATTGCATCTGACATTGTGGAGTGCGCTACAGGACATGTGATTACACAGGCGGATAATTCCCAGAAGCCCTGTCAGGATCAGGTCACGTGAGCAGTGTCAGGTGGTAAGGCCTGGACAGTTGGTCAGGACAGAGAGCTGGAGTAACAATTTTGAGAAACAGGAGCTGCGTTACTGAAGTGCTGGCTGATGGGACGGGCGTGTGTGAGCACAGCAGCATGATGGAGACCAGGGGGTAAATTTACTAAGATGGGAGTTCTATTTAAGATGGGATGTTGCCCATAGCAACCAATTAGATTCTACTTCTCATTTATCTAGTGCCTTCTAGAAGATAATACCTGGAATCTGATTGGTTGATATGGGCAACATCCTATCTTAAATAGAACTCCCATCTTAGTAAATTTACCCCCAGAACTGTGTGAGGTGTGAGGAGATTCCTGAGGCAGACGCTGGACTCAGGCTAACACTGTATGTTAGATGCAGAGCGAGAGGCTGGCAAAGAGGTGAGAGGCTTAGAGCCCCCTGAAAGGGTTTGAGCCTGAGTTGAGGGGCTGTGAGAATAACTTATACCATACCACTCTATGTTTTAAGGCTGACTTTGGAAATTAAGGCAGACTTTCAGAGAAAGTGAGAATGCTGAAGAGGAAAGCCTGGCTGAACTGGGAATCAACAAAACTAGTAACTGAGAGTAAAGCCTGTCTGAACTGGCAGTAACCAATACTAGTAACTGAGAGGATAACCTGACTGAACTGGCTGTCATCAATACTAGTAACTGAGAGGAAAGCCTGGCTGAACTGGCAGTCAAAAATACTAGTAACTGAGAGGAATGCCTGACTGAACTGGCAGTCACCAATACTAGTAACTGAGAAGAAAGTCTGCCTGATCTGGCAGTCACCAATATTAGTAACTGAGAGGAAAACCTGGCTGAACTGACAGTCTTCAATACTAGTAACTGTGAGGAAAACCTGACTGAACTGACATTCACCAATACTAGTAACTGAGAGGAAAGCCTGGCTGAACTGGCAGTCACCAATACTAGTAACTGAGAGGAAAGCCTGGCTGAACTGACAGTCACCAATACTGGTAACTGAGAGGAAAACCTGACTGAGCTGGCAGTCACCAATACTAGTAACTGAGAGAAAAGCCTGGCTGAACTGGCAATAACCAATATTAGTAACTGAGAGGAAAACCTGACTGAACTGGCTGTCATCAATACTAGTAACTGAGAGGAAAGCCTGGTTGAACTGGTAGTCAAAAATACTAGTAACTGAGAGGAATGCCTGACTGAACTGGCAGTCACCAATACTAGTAACTGAGGGGAAAGTCTGCCTGATCTGGCAGTCACCAATATTAGTAACTGAGAGGAAAACCTGGCTGAACTGACAGTCTTCAATACTAGTAACTGAGGAAACCATGACTGAACTGAGCTTCACCAACACTAGTAACTGAGAGGAAAGCCTGGCTGAACTGACAGTCAAAAATATTAGTAAGGGAGAGGAAAGCATGACTAAACTGGTAGTCACCAATACTAGTAACTGAGAGGAAAGCCTGTCTGAACTGGCAGTCACCTATACTAGTTACTGAGAGGAAAGCTTGGCTGAACTGGTTGTTACCAATACTAGTAACTGAGAGGAAAGCCTGGCTGAACTGGCAGTCACCAATACTAGTAACTGAGGAAAACCTGACTGAACTGGCAGTCACCAATACTAGTAACTGAGAGGAAAACCTGGCTGAACTGGCAGTTACCAATACTAGTAACTGAGAAGAAAGTCTGGCTGAACTGGAAGCCACCGATACTAGAAACTGAGAGGAAAGTCTGGCTGAACTGGCTGTCATCAATACTAGTAACTGAGAGGAAAGCCTGGTTGAACTGGCAGTCAAAAATACTAGTAACTGAGAGGAATGCCTGACTGAACTGGCAGTCACCAATACTAGTAACTGAGAGGAAAGTCTGCCTGATCTGGCAGTCACCAATATTAGTTACTGAGAGGAAAACTTGGCTGAACTGACAGTCTTCAATACTAGTAACTGTGAGGAAACCCTGACTGAACTAACAGTCTTCAATACTAGTAACTGAGAGGAAAGCCTGGCTGAACTGGCAGTCTTCAATATTAGTAACTGAGAGGAATTCCTGGCTGAACTGGCAGTCACCAATACTAGTAACTGAGAGGAAAGCCTGGCTGAACTGGCAGTCACCAATACTAGTAACTGAGAGGAAAACCTGACTGAACCTGCAGTCACCAATACTAGTAACTGAGAGTAAAGCCTGTCTGAACTGGCAGTAACCAATATTAGTAACTGAGAGGAAAGCCTGACTGAACTGGCTGTCATCAATACTAGTAACTGAGAGGAAAGCCTGGTTGAACTGGTAGTCAAAAATACTAGTAACTGAGAGGAATGCCTGACTGAACTGGCAGTCACCAATACTAGTAACTGAGAGGAAAGTCTGCCTGATCTGGCAGTCACCAATATTAGTAACTGAGAGGAAAACCTGGCTGAACTGACAGTCTTCAATACTAGTAACTGAGGAAACCCTGACTGAACTAACATTCACCAATACTAGTAACTGAGAGGAAAGCCTGGCTGAACTAGCAGTCAAAAATATTAGTAAGCGAGAGGAAAGCCTGACTAAACTGGTAGTCACCAATGCTAGTAACTGAGAGGAAAGCCTGGCTTAACTGGCAGTCACCAATACTAGTAACTGAGAGGAAAGCTTGGCTGAACTGGTTGTTACCAATACTAGTAACTGAGAGGAAAGCCTGGCTGAACTGGCAGTCACCAATACTAGTAACTGAGAAAAACCTGACTGAACTGGCAGTCACCAATACTAGTAACTGAGAGGAAAACCTGGCTGAACTAGCATGTTACCAATACTAGTAACTGAGAGGAAAACCTGGCTGAACTAGCATGTTACCAATAATAGAAACTGAAAGGAAAGCCTGGCTGAACTGGCAGTCACCAATACTAGTAACTGAGAGGAAAGCCTGGCTGAACTGGCAGTCACCAATACTAGTAACTGAGAGGAAAACCTGACTGAACTAGCATGTTACCAATAATAGAAACTGAAAGGAAAGCCTGGCTGAACTGGCAGTCACCAATACTAGTAACTGAGAGGAAAGCCTGGCTGAACTGGAAGCCACCAATACTAGAAACTGAGAGGAAAGTCTGGCTGAACTGACTGTCAAAAATACTAATAACTGAGAGGAAAACCTGGATGAACTGTCTGTCACCAATACTAGTAACTGAGAGGAAAGCCTGAATAAACTGGCAGTCACCAATACTAGTAACTGAGAGGAAAACCTGACTGAACTGGCAGTCTTCAATATTAGTAATTGAGAAAAAAGCCTGGCTGAACTGGCAGTCGCTAATACTAGTAACTGAGAGGAAAGCCTGTCTGAACTGGCAGTCACCAATACTAGTAACTGAGAGGAAAACCTGGCTGAACTGGCTGTCACCAATACTAGTAACTGAGAGGAAAGCCTGGCTGAACTGGCAGTCACCAATACTAGTTACTGAGAGAAAATCCTGGCTGAACTGGCTGTCACCAATACTAGTAACTGAGAGGAAAACCTGACTGAACTGGCAGTCACCAATACTAGTAACTGAGAAGAAAGCCTGGCTGAACTGGCAGTCATCAATACTAGTAACAGAGGAAAGCCTGGCTGAACTGGCAGTCAAAAATATTAGTAACTGAGAGGAAAGCCTGACTAAACTGGTAGTCACCAATACTAGTAACTGAGAGGAAAGCCTGGCTGAACTGGCAGTCACCAATACTAGTTACTGAGAGGAAAGCTTGGCTGAACTGGCTGTCACCAATACTAGTAACTGAGAGGAAAGCCTGGCTGAACTGGCAGTCACCAATACTTGTAACTGAGAAGAAAGCCTGGCTGAACTGGCAGTCATCAATACTAGTAACTTAGAGGAAAGCCTGGCTGAACTGGCAGTCAAATATATTACTAACTGAGAGGAAAGCCTGACTAAACTGGTAGTCACCAATACTAGTAACTGAGAGGAAAGCCTGACTAAACTGGTAGTCACCAATACTAGTAACTGAGAGGAAAGCCTGGCTGAACTGGCAGTCACCAATACTAGTAACTTAGAGGAAAGCCTGGCTGAACTGGCAGTCACCAATACTAGTAACTGAGGAAAACCTGACTGAACTGGCAGTCACCAATACTAGTAACTGAGAGGAAAGCCTGGCTGAACTGGCAGTCATCAATACTAGTAACTGAGAGGAAAGCCTGGCTGAACTGGCAGTCAAATATATTACTAACTGAGAGGAAAGCCTGACTAAACTGGTAGTCACCAATACTAGTAACTGAGAGGAAAGCCTGACTAAACTGGTAGTCACCAATACTAGTAACTGAGAGGAAAGCCTGACTGAACTGGCAGTCACCAATACTAGTAACTGAGAGGAATACCTGGCTGAACTGGCAGTTACCAATACTAGTAACTGAGAGGAAAACTTGGCTGAACTGGCAGTTACCAATACTAGTAACTGAAAGGAAAGCCTGGCGGAAACTGGCTGTCCCCAACACTAGTAACTGAGAGGAAATTTGCATGTAAGGATTTGCCGGAAACTAATCTCTTTGTAAGAGTGAGAGTTTCAGCAGAGAACTCAGCTGAACATTGGCTGACAACAATATAACTTTAGTCTGGTCATAAACAATCTCTCACAGTGGCAGCAGTGTAACTCAGAGATTCCTCCAGAATGACAGGCCCAGCAATAGGGGGGATAGGGGGGATAGGGGGGGTATACCGGGCCTCAACATTGTGATGTTCCCCGAGTTTCTAGGCAGTATTAAGCATGATGTCTGCTACAGTAGTGCAGCGGCTGCTCTGCATAGATGATTAGGCATCTGACTCAGCCCACCTGCTGTAAATCCCTACTTGCTGTCACATGTTTGGATCCCCTTCGAGTGAGGGCATAACGTCACTTGACATACTTGGATGACACCCGGACTGCACCCTCCTACTTGCCCTTCCCTGTTGTGTCTGGACTAAGCAGTGGCGACGGTCTCCACCTAGAAGGATCAGTACTGTGGGTGGCTGGCGGTGTAAGTGTGTGGGGATGGGGTCTCATTAAAAGCAGCATAGTTTGAGCACATATGAAAAGCAAACAAATATATAATATTCACTGTGCAATGATGATGCAAGCAGCATATGCAAATATAATATATCAGTACAGATAGGGATGTGTGGGACTGGGGTCAAGCGCGTGGGCCCCCAGGTTTTCTGTTGCTGGCCCTGCAGAACGGTATAATGGGGGTCATTCCGAGTTGTTCGCTCGCATGCTGCTTTTAGCAGCTTTGCACACGCTAAGCCGCCGCCTACTGGGAGTGAATCTTAGCTTATCAAAATTGCGAACGAAAGATTAGCAGAATTGCGAATAGACACTTCTTAGCAGTTTCTGAGTAGCTCCACACTTACTCGGCATCTGCGATCAGTTCAGTCAGTTTCGTTCCTGGTTTGACGTCACAAACACACCCAGCGTTTGCCCAGACACTCCTCCGTTTCTCCAGCCACTCCCGCGTTTTTCCCAGAAACGGTATCGTTTTTTCGCACACACCCATAAAACGTCCAGTTTCCGCCCAGAAACACCCACTTCCTGTCAATCACATTACGATCACCAGAACGAAGAAAAAAGCTCGTAATGCCGTGAGTAAAATACCTAACTACATAGCAAATTTACTTAAGGCAGTCGCACTGCGGACATTGCGCATGCGCATTAGCGACTAATCGCTCCGTTGCAAGAAAAAAATAACGAGCGTACAACTCGGAATGACCCCCAATGTCACTTTAACAGTCATTAGAGAATCTTTCCTGCACAATAGGAACTTATAACCGCCACTAATTCTGTTTCCTTCTGGATATTGCTTCCTACTTATTGCAGGGAAAAGTAAATGACATTGTGCACCATCGAGCTCTAGAGTCCATAAGTTTTATTACAGCAATTTATACTGCAGTATAAAATAGTATATTTAATGTTTTTGGTTCCCAAGAAGACACTTGATGTTGTTTCAAGTTGTGAATTGTTCACTGTAATAAAAGGTAATGTTAAAAAAGTCATGTTCTACGTAGTAGGTAAATGGAAGTGTGTGCAATTCTAGGAACTAAGGAAGTTGTAATATTGTCAATTTCTGAAATTGTGAAATTCTAAACCAGAAACTATGGAAGTGTTCCTGCATAATAACATTTGACGTTATTTTATTCACAGTGCTGGGTTTTGGGGACCACCTGCTTCTCTGCTGTGGGCTTGGGAAAACCAGAAGACACCAGGTGCGTCCAAGACAGCAAATATACCTACAGTCATGGGGCGTAACTCGTTGGGTACGCGTTAGCTCAGCTGGGGATCCTGGCGGCCAGGATACCGACCGCCGGATCCCGGTAGCGGAATGGCGGTATGGGGTTGGGGTGGGGGTACTCTATGGGTGCCGTAGACTGTCGGGATTTAGAGGGAGGCAGGATGTAGCTGGCGGTAATGTGACCAGCGATCTCCTGACCGCCGTGTGTAACACATACAGGAAACAAAATTTTGAATGCACTCAAGTAAAAACCCCTAGATAATAAATGGATCAACAAGGGAGTCTGGGGGAGTCTTTCTTTGAAAAAATATTTTTACCTATGGTGTGTGTGTGTGTGTGTGTGTGTGTGTGTGTGTGTGTGTGTGTGTGTGTGTGTCTCCTGTCATTTGTTTAATGATTTGGCATTGAGGCTCACTCTCTTTATGGTACACTATTTTGTTATGTTACTTAATTTTTCACATACTGTACATTTTATATTGGTATTAAGGGGTCTATTTACAAGCCTTGGAGGAGATAAAGTCGCTGGAGATAAAGTACCAGCCAATCGGATCCTGTCTTTTTTCAAACAGAGCCTGTGACATAGCAGTTAGGAGCCGATTGACTGGTACTTTATCTCCAGTGACTTTATCTCCATCCAAGGCTTAGTAAATAGACCCCTTAGTTCCTGATTTATCAAGCCTCGGAGAGTGATAAATAGCACGGTGATGAAGTATCAACCAATAGACCCCTAAGTTCCTGATTTATCAAGCCTTGGAGAGTGATAAATAGCACGGTGATAAAGTATCAACAAATCAGCTCCTAACTGCCATGTTAAAGGCTGAGTTTGAAAAATTACAGTTAGGTGCTGATTGGTTGGTACTTTATCACCGTGCAATTTATCACTCTCTAAGGCTTGATAAATCTGGGCGTAAGTATTTTTATGTTCTCCTTTTTTTGCAGAGGAAGAGACAATGGAAGGGGAGGAATAGGAGGATGAGGAGGTGGCAGCAGCAGCGTAGCGCGCGACCGTGCCCGTAGCGTGGCAAGCCCGCAAGGTGCTCATTTGCGCTTGCCACGCTGTCGGTAAGCCGGCGGTCGGGCTCCCGGCGCCGGTATGCTGGTCGCCGGGAGCCCGACCGCCGGCATATCATAGTGAACCCGTGCCCATTGCCCTTTGAAGGCCCTAGAGTATTAACTGTATGCAAGCACTAATACCCCTTTCAGACCGCCAACAACACAAATTATTGCACGTGAATGCGCAGCATCCTGGGTTGCAGCAGTCAGAAAGGGTCATTTGAAACAACCCGGTATTGCAATTTGGCTAGTGACCAGTGTTGAACATGTCTTCAACCCAGGTCAGAGTGCAGTGTGAATGGGTAAGCAGGTTCGATGTTACCAAGCACCTGTTCACACTCTAGGAAGAGCAGGCGCTTGGAGATGATGTCATCTCCAAGCGTCGCCTCCGCATGTGACATCATCAACCCGGCAATAAGTCGCATCGGGGCCGCCAGTCAGAAAGAGGTTTCAGCCGGGTCACACTACAGTCCTGTATGTACAAATCCCGTGTGCGACCCAGCAATTGAGGTCTGAAAGCGGTATACTGCACCATCATCACTATTTATCATCATCATCATCTTCTTTTTTTTATAGCCCACTCATAATTACTACAACTAGTCTGGTGACGTATCAGCATCATCAGCCTAATTGTCATCATCTTCATCATCATCGCCATCACCACCAGCAAACCGTTGTCTTGGTTATAATCATATTTTATCATCATACTATTCCCCCTCTATTTCCATCGTTCTTCAGTCATACGTTAACATCTCAGCATTCTCTGTGTTTTCAGACAAGATACGGAAGTGTGATTTACTGTTAATCATATCTATGTACATATATTTCTACCCAAGTACATACCTGGTGCTGATAGCTGTCTTCCATTGATATATGTTACAAATATACCCACAGCTCCACAGACTAATGAGCTAACAAGATCATAACAACTTTGCATATTAATGTATATTACGTATTTTACAAGATTCTTGCCTGTAAAATGACTCGGTTATGACTGTGTTTTTCATTAGTTAAAGATGATTTAACTTCTGTCTCAGTAGGAAATATAGAATCATTAGAGTTCTGATTTATTTTCTGCATGTTTGCACACAATTCCAAAAATATAACAGCGAATCGCTTTATTTACTCTATTTGCTCATATTGTTTACTAAACAGAGATGTAAGAATCTTTTAATTGTCTCATTAAGCCTCAGAACTAGGTGTTTTCCTATATTGATTATAATACATTAAGGCAGTGTTTCCCAAACTTTCTTGACAGCGCCCTATTTTTTTTTTTACATCACCCCCAGGCCATATGTTTCTTATTGAGAAATTCAGCAAAAATGATTAAATTAAGTAAATTGTGCTTATCTGCTACATTTAGGGTCAGTAATGTTGTGGTGGACAGGGTTGCACTCCTGTGTGTCCACATATTTGTGACTGGCAGCTACTGACATTAGTTTTGCCTATCACATTGAACGTAAATAATTTGATTTGGTCCTGGACCACCAAGCCATAGCACCCTACAAGTAGCCCACATCACCCCAGGGTGACATGGCACCCAATTTCGGATCCCAAGGGTAACTAATTACCAAGGGTAACTAATAAGGGGGCAGATGCAGTGGCAGATCTTGCCAAGGGCAAGCGGTACTTTTGCCTGGGGCGCCGCCTTCCGGAGGGCGCCGACGCCATCCGGAGGGCGCCGCACCAGGGCAAGATCCGCCACTGTGCCCCCCTCAGTGCCCCGCTGTGCCCCCCTGCTTTGAAGGGAACCAGACGCGTAGCGTCTAGTTTCCCTTCATTGAGAGGACCTTAGTTGTGCGGTGCGCGATGATGTCATCGCGCACCGCACAGCAAAGGTCCTCTCCATGAAGGGAAACTAGACGCTACGGTCTAGTTTCCCTTCATGTAGAGGACCTTTGCTGTGCGGTGCGCGATGACGTCAACGCGCACCGCACAGCATAGTGGCACAGACACTAGGGGTCATAATTGACCTCTAGTGTCTATGCTGTTCTTTGGGAGAGACGTAATAACGTCTCTCCCATAGATCGAGGAGAGGAGAGGAGAAGAGCGGTGCCGGCGGAGGAGGTCTGCCGCGGTCTGGATCAGG
Source organism: Pseudophryne corroboree (assembly GCF_028390025.1). Taxonomy (NCBI): domain Eukaryota; kingdom Metazoa; phylum Chordata; class Amphibia; order Anura; family Myobatrachidae; genus Pseudophryne; species Pseudophryne corroboree. The sequence goes on from NC_086448.1 coordinate 40,953,848, forward strand.
AACGGGGATGGTAAGTATACTTTTTTTTTTCTTTTTTTTTTCTTTCAGCGTCGCTACAGGGGGCATAAATGGGGGTGTAACTGACCACGCCCCCATTTGAAGCCACGCCCCTATACTTTGCCCGGGGCGCCACAAGGTTAAGAACCGGCCCTGATGTATAAAGCCTGGAGGAGTGATAAAGCAGTAATAAGTGCGTGATAAGTGCAAGGTGATAACACACCAGCCAATCAGCTCCAATATGTAAATTGACAGGAGTTTATTGGCTGGTGCGTTATCACCTTCTCCTTATCACTGCCTTATCACTTCTCCAGGCTTAAAACATCTGCCCCAAGGTCTCCTGAAACAAACTACAACATTTTATTCAGCAATGCACTGTATGAACATTATTAGTATGGTTCGATTTGGCCTTACAATGCATAGGCATCGGAATGGGGGGGGGGGGTCAAGGGGGCAGCTTGACCCCCCCATACATGATGGAGGCGCAGGTGCTGGAGCAGGGGAGCGCTTATATCCGCATCACCATGGGTGGCTTCAAAAGTAGTGTGCTTCTGCATGCAGGGGGCGGTGTCCCTTTTGTACTAGACGGGCGTCTCTTCGCTGGTGATGCATTACTGGTAGGATGCGTGGCTGCGGCCCTGGAATGCCATGCCTCCTCCCAGTAATGTATCACCAGTGAAGAGACAGCTGGGTAGTACAGAAGGGACACCGCACCCTGCGGCAGCACACTGCTTTTGATGCCGCCCACTGGGATGCAGAAGTAAGCGCTCCCTCTCCACTGATTGGGGGGTGGGGACGGAGGTAGAAGGAGAGGAGACCGGCACCACAGCAGAGGCGCCAAAATGAAATTCAAACTTGGCCCCCCAGCGTGAAATCATTCTGGCGCCCCCGCTACAATGGTTACAATGTATAGTATTGTGCACTTTCCTGTTGTGTTCCAGGTTCCATGTGAGCTAATCATAATGAATAGAGAATTCATGGAAGTGAGGTTTTGACAACTAATCATGGCCCATCTGAGAATGAAGGAGGATCTTCTGCTTTGAGTATTTCCCCAATAATAGACCTACTAAATTGTCCCACAGAAATCTAATACGTAATTTCACTTCATCCCACCTCATCTGCAACGTCACCCATTGGTTCCTGCAGGTCAGACGGATGATATCGTAGACAAGGGCCATGCTGCAGAATGCATCATGGTCTCCGTCCCCGTCCCCCCACCAGTGTTCATTGCTCCCGACATCGGCAAGTGTGTATGCACTTGCCAATGCCGGATGTCGCATCGAGCACACATTGTTCAGGTGTTTATGCACCCTGTTCTGTAGTCAGTCCCTTAATTCCAATCACCCTATACCAGTATTCAGGGGTGTCACCTCATCGGGATGGGGTGTGTGGGGGGGGGGTACGGGTGGGTGGAATGCTTTTCAAGGTAGCTCAGTGTAGTTCCTAGCCTTAGAGCTGGGTCAGTAGTAGGGAGATACTGCCAACAGCAGACCTTAATATAAGGAGAAGGTCCACTGAAAGTGTATGCTCCTCATTAGCTGTCCCAAGCATGGGGTAGTTAGGGTGGCTGGAGCTGGGGGGACTTACCTTACTATTTGTGAGTAGAGGTCCCATGCGGCTGGGACCAGCAAATTGCACAAAGTGCCTACTCCCAGCGGCCGATTGCTCACCGGAGTCTCACTGGCGTGATGAGGACCGTGCACTTGTGCTCTGAGAGGTGACTATTGACCGCCTAGAAGGTGGAGGGTTTCTTAGTGTAGTTTTTTTTAAATAATAGTGTTAGTCTTAATTGTAATTAACGCTACCTGTATATATTGTACAGAGTGTGGTGATGGTTTACATGTATAACTAGTGTATATGTAATAATGCTGCTTTGTACCCTGATATTGTGTACTCCTGTGTAATCTGTATGGACTCATAAAAGTACCGGGTGGTGCGATAGCTATAACCACCACCTCTTTCAAGGCGGTAATAATCAGTAGGTGAGATTTACGCACACCCAGTATTGTGTATTTTGTGCTCAATCACATGCTCAAAATGAGTAACAACCCCTAATCCTTGCTGATGGCCTATGAAAGGCTTAGAATACCTACATACATGCAACACATTTAGCCAAGCCGCAAATGTGAGCCACTTCAGCAATGCTCACTTGTGTTTCTATGGCAAACCTCTTCCTTAATACCATAAAGACTGGATTACTGTCTTAAACTGCTCATGCGATCTTTGTTGTATTCATATTTGTTTGAATAGTGACTGAACATCCTATTTTATTTACATTGTATCATATCTTGAGTACTGTGGATTACATGCTGCAGATTTGGTGAGCAGAACACAAAACAAAAAGGAGAAAGTGGCCAAGGTCGAGGAGCTTGGTAATCATGAACCCACCAATGTTAACTGTGGGAACTGTGACATAGGCCCTCATTCCGAGTTGTTCGCTCGCAAGCTGCTTTTAGCAGCTTTGCACACGCTAAGCCGCCGCCTACTGGGAGTGAATCTTAGCTTCTTAAAATTGCAAACAAAAGATTCTCAAAATTGCGATTACACACCTCTTAGCAGTTTCAGAGTAGCTCGAGACTTACTCGGCATCTGCGATCAGTTCAGTGCTTGTCGTTCCTGGTTTGACGTCACAAACACACCCAGCGTTCGCCCAGACACTCCTCCGTTTCTCCAGCCACTCCCGCGTTTTTCCCAGAAACGGTAGCGTTTTTTCCCACACACCCATAAAACGGCCAGTTTCCGCCCAGAAACACCCACTTCCTGTCAATCACATTACGATTGCCTGAACGAAGAAAAAGCCGTGAGTAAAATACCTAACTTCTTAGCAAATTTACTTGGCGCAGTCGCAGTGCGAACGTTGCGCATGCGCACTAAGCGGAAAATCGCTGCGATGCGATGAAATTTACCGAGCGAACAACTCGGAATGACCACCATAATGTGAACTAGATGCACTGTGACATAACGCGAACTTGAGGAATTGAAGGCACAATGTGAACTAGTGGAACTGAAGGCATAATGTGAACTAGGTGAACAGAAGGCACAATGTGAACTAGGGGAACTGAAGGTATAGTGTGAACTAGGGGAACTGAAGGCATAATGTGAACTAGGGGAACGGAAAGCACAATGTGAACTAGAGGAACTGAAGGCACAATGTGAACTAGGGGAACTGAAGGCATAATGTGAACTAGGGGAACTGAAGGCACAATGTGAACTAGAGGAACTGAAGACATAATGTGAACTAGAGGAAGTGAAGGCACAATGTGAACTAGGGGAACTGAAGGCACAATGTGAACTAGAGGAACTGAAGGCACAATGTGAACTAGAGGAACTGAAGGCACAATGTGAACTAGGGGAACTGAAGGCATAATGTGAACTAGGTGAACAGAAGGCACAATGTGAACTAGAGGAACTGAAGGCATAATGTGAACTAGGGGAACTGAAGGCATAATGTGAACTAGGGGAACTGAAGGCACAATGTGAACTAGAGGAACTGAAGGCATAATGTGAACTAGGGGAACTGAAGGCACAATGTGAACTAGGGGAACTGAAGGCATAATGTGAACTAGAGGAACTGAAGGCACAATGTGAACTAGGGGAACTGAAGGCATAATGGGGGTAATTCAGACCTGTTCGCTCACTAGGTTTTTTTGTACAGCGCTGCGAACAGATAGTCACTGCTCATAGGGGAGTGTATTTTAGCTTTGCAAGTGTGCGAATGCATGTGTAGCAGAGCTGTACAAACAAATCTTGTGCAGTCTCTGCACAGACCAAGACTTACTCAGCCGCTGCGATCACTTCAGCCTGTTCAGGCCCGGAATTGATGTCAGGAACTCTCCCTGCAAAAGCATGGACATGCCTGCGTTTTTCCAACCACTCCCTGAAAACAGTCAAATTGACACCCACAAATGCCCTTTTCCTGTCAATCACCTTGCGATTGGCTGTGCAAATGGATTCTTCGTAAAACCTATGGCACAGCAACAATCCGCTTTGTACCCGTGCGACGCGCTTGCACATTGCGCTGCATACGCATGCAAAAAATCGCAGCGCTGCAATAAATGCTAGCTAGCGATCAGGTCTGAATTACCCCCAAGGTGAACTAGGGGAACTGAAGGCATAATGTGAACTTGGGGAACTGAAGGCCCAATGTGAACTAGAGGAACTGAAGGCACAATGTGAACTAGGGCAACTGAAGGCATAATGTAAACTAGGTGAACTGAAGGCACAATGGGGGTAATTCAGAGTTGATCGCAGCACCAAATTTGCACTGCCAGGTGGGGCAGATATAACATTTACAGAGAGAGTTTTATTTGGGTGGGTTATTTTGTTTCTATGCAGGGTAAATACTGCCTGCTTTATTTTTACGCTGCAATTTAGATTTCATTTTGAACACACCCCACCAAGATCTAACTCTCTCTGCACATGTTATATCTGCCCCCTTGCAGTGTACATGGTTTTGCCCAACTGCTAACAACTTTGCTGCTGCAATCAACTCTGACTTACCCCCAATGTGAACTAGGGGAACTGAAGGCACAATGTGAACTAGGGGAACTGAGAGCACAATGTGAACTACAGGAACTGAAGGCACAATGTAAACTAGAGGTACTGAAGGCACAATGGGAACTAGGGGAACTGAAGGCACAATGTGAACTACAGGAACTGAAGGCACAATGTGAACTAGGGGAACTGAAGGCATAATGTGAACTAGGGGAACTGAAGGCACAATGTGAACTAGAGGAACTGAAGGCATAATGTGAACTAGAGGAACTGAAGGCACAATGTGAACTAGAGGAACTGAAGTCATAATGTGAACTAGGGGAACTGAAGGCACAATGTGAACTAGGGGAACTGAAGTCATAATCTGAACTAGAGGAACTGAAGCACAATGCGAACTAGGGGAACTGAAGGCACAATGTGAACTAGGAGAACTAAAGGCACAATGTGAAGTAGGGGAACTGAAGGCACAATGTGGATCTGGATTGATTTTGCCAAAACCACCCTTGCAGGATTTGGTTTTGGATTTGGATTTCTTTTTAAAATAAAATCATCAAAACAGCTAAAATAACAGAATTTCAGGGTGTTTTTGTTCCTACAGTATTATTAACCTCAATAACATTATTCCTATCCACTCATTTCGAGACTATTCTGAACACCTCACAGCTCACAATATTGTTTTTATCCAGTTTAGCCCAACAGGTTGCAATGAGGTTGCTGGATGAAGCAGCAGCAGCCTTTGGATGTATACACTGGGAGGACAAAATATATTAAAAAAAGAATGTATTTTAAAAAAGATGCATTAGGCAAGGCTCAAGATTTCAGTTTACAAAAAGATGATTAAGGCAAAGAAGAGTAAAAAAAGAGAATATTTTAGACTTAATTTATTTAATTTATTTTAATTTTAATTTATTTTAATTTAATTAATGTAATTAAAATTTATTTAGAATCAAATTCTTCATTTCCTCCAAGATATCTTTGAAATGCAGAAAGTTCATTATATGAGTGTGTAGAGTTTATATTTATATTTATTTACATTTATCTAATTTATAATAATTATTATCAATAATAATAATAATAATAATAATAATAATAATAATAATAATAATAATAATTGGAATTAATTACAATGTGGTGATAAGAAGAGTAATGAAAATAGGACAATAAGTTATAATAAGAATATGAGCACATCCTGAAATGGACGGAGCACGCCTGGATATATTCTGGGAGGATAAAGCACAAAATATATTCAAAAATAATTATTTTATTTTGGGTGGACTAACAGAACACCCCTAGATGGATGGAGCAGCTGCAGTCCCTGGATGTATACTGGGATGGCACAGCCCAAAATATCAATTTAAATCAAAATATATATTTTATTTTTTATATCACACACTGCGGTTACAGTGTCGCAAAAATGAGTCAAAAATGTGTAGAAGTATTTTTTATATCACACACCAGCGGTTACAGTATCACACAAATGAAACTGAAACATATATAATAATGACACACTGCGGTTGACTACACCAACAGCGTTGCACTATGTGATTTTAAGTAGGAAATAAATATACTGCAGTCTGACTGGCAGTATCACAGTACTTATGGAAATAAAATAAAAATTGTATAGTACACTGGGGTACAGTACAAACATAATTTTATAATTATAATTTTAGGCTTTTTGTTTTTAGCTTTTATTATTTTAATTTTACACTGAGGCAGAGCTCCTGGATGGATGGACAGATCACCCCTTTCAGATAGAGCAGACAGAGCACCCCTTTCAAATACATAACAGAAATATATTTTTTTGCTCTGGATCACACACAGAGGATATATAGCAGTGGTGTACGTCAGCCGCTATACTAGTAATCAGAGGGAAGCACCAATAGAAATATATTTTTGCTTTGGATCACATACCTACAGAGGATATATAGCAGTAGTGTAAGGCAGTACACAGCCCCTTATAGACAGAGAACAACACCTGGGGCCAAATGTAATAGAGTGAGAGTTTCAGAAAGTGAGAAATTTGATAAGGTTTTGCCATTTTTTCTTAAAGTGGCAATCATTTACACTGCAAAGCCAGGTTGATCTTGCTGTGTAAATGATTGGTACTTTAAAAAAAATTGCAAAACCTTACCAAATCTCTCACTTTTTGAAACATTCACTCTATTACATTTGGCCCCTGGTCCTATACACAGCCACAGTATGCCATATGTAGTGCACTGTCTACTATGCAGGGCCCTATTACAGTGACAGTCACAGCACACCAACACAAGCAGCACCCCAGGTTAACTCAACTCTCCTTCTGCAACGCCTCTGCTCTCTCCTGCCCCCTTCCCTTGCCTGCCTTTCCGATTACAGCACAGAATACAGCACAGACTACAGCACAGAAGGAACACGTCCTTACTGTGCACTCTTCAAGTCCAGAGTGAAGATGGTGACAATTTCCGGGACTATATATAGAATCAAAAACCCGGGAGATCCGACAGCGGGATGATGATGACGTTTTGCCTCGTTTTCAGATCCGAGTTAGGCATAAAAAAACGAGCCTGGGCTTGGTTCCCCAAGTTCGGGCGGGTTCGGCTCTCAGGGAACTGAACCCGCTCATCCCTAATTAGATTATTAAATTACATCTGGGGCGTGGTGATGAATACTGTGTGATATGATTCATAAGGGGAGACATGTGTGGTCACACACAGATGGGAAAGGAAGAACAGATCAGGATGATTTGCAGCCACATATAGACAATCCAACTTGGGGGGTCATTCCGAGTTGATCACTCGCTGCCGTTTTTAGCAGCGCAGCCAACAGGTTACTACTGCGCATGCGTATGCACCGTAATGCGCAAGCACGTCATACGGCTACAAGCGGATCGTTGCTGATGGATTTAACGAAGAATCCATTCGCACATCGCACATCCGATCGCAAGGAGATTGACAGGAAGAGGGCGTTTGTGGGTGTTAACTGACCGTTTTCTGGGAGTGGTGCGGCGAACGCAGTCGTGTCCAGGCGTTTGGAGGGCGGATGTCTGACGTCAATTCCGGGACCTGCAACGCTGGAGTCATCGCACAGGGTAAGTAACTCTTACCCTGGTCTTGTTCTACACAAAACTTTTTTTGCATAGCAGGGCTGCACAAGCGATCGCAACCTTGTAATGCAAAAATACACTCCCCCATAGGTGCCTCTAGTTGATCGGACGGGCTGCAAAAAGTTGCAGCATGCGATCAACTTGGAATGACCCCCATGGTGTGTCAGAAATCCATGCGACTGAATGAGCTAAGCCTATGAAACTTCATACTGCTAATTTGCACAAAGCCAAATCTCTGACAAAGACGCATGCGCAGTACGTAAAAAATTGCAGACTGGGTGAATGAACTTCTCTGTGTCTAGCCAGAATCAGACCCATACAGTGTGTGTTCCGAGGGTAGGGCCTGTGACTTCCCTATTCAATGAGCGAATGAAAACTTCTACATGTGTGCCTGAAGTGGACTGTAAAATTGTGAATTAACCACAAAAGTAATTAGTACATGGAAAAGGTAAAATAAAATTGAAAAATATAGAACTTTTTTTTATTGCCCATATTTTATAGATATTTGTGAATAAATCGCATAACTGCAGGTTGTTGGTGTTTTTATTCATATTTCCTAAGAAAAATACCAGCCAAGTATTACTTAGATTTATTCTATCGCCAATAAACAAATTACAAGAATGTATTGGTCACATTCTTCTAGAAGACAAATGTAAGGCTACGCTTTTTTAAAAACAAATTGTATGAACAATTAATTGAATTTGCTCATAATTTATATGTATGCTGAAATATTTGTTCCTGCACGCCCTGTTTGCTATTATTAAGTAATAAATGTATACTAACATGGGAGAGAAGCCAAAGATCATCCTTTTGCTTGGGTGAGCCCTAATATAATACAATAATCCATCAATGTTAAATGGGGCTACGGTATGAATTCTAACTATCTGAATGTTATTATAATAAGTCATTTCTTTAATATATTATATTATGCATACAGGAGCTGGTGCAGAATTTGTAGCAAAAAAGGGCAGAAAAAAGGGAATGACAATTATTCCTGCGCATATACTGTAACAGGTGCAAAAGACACCACTCCTAACAGTTCTGTGGTTGCATTATTATTGATCTGCATGAGCCGCATTTGTGTGGCCACACCCTTACTGATCTTTGCCTGTACCTGAGAAAACGAGAAGCAGTTAGCGAGATCCCGAAGTAGGACGCAATGCCGGCGTCTAAATACCAACACCGCTCAGAATGCCGGTTTCACATTACCAACAGCCCAGTGGCGTGCGGTGAGGTCATTGGCTGGGGAGGCACATACACACACACACTATATATACATATATATATATATATATATATATATATATATATACATACATACATAAACGGTGGTCGAAGTGGAAATTTTGAAGTGGGGCTATGCAAAAGTCATGGATGCAATTATGCTGCGCACACGCTCCTGAAAAGTGGACGTGGTCACCCAAAAGGGGGCATGTCCAGTGTAATAGAACCCCTTATACTTTCTAGCACTGGTGCCCCTTTCACCTTATAGCACACGGTACGAGCCGAAATTCACATTATAGCACATGGTACGAGCCGAAATTCACATTGTAGCACACTGAGTGAGCCAAAATTCACATTGTAGCACACTGAATGAGCCGAAATTCACATTGTAGCACACTGAATGAGCCGAAATTCACATTGTAGCACACTGAATGAGCCGACATTCACATTGTAGCACACTGAATGAGCCGAAATTCACATTGTAGCACACGGAATGAGCCAATATTCACATTGTAGCACACGGAATGAGCCGAAATTCACATTGTAACACACGGAATGAGCCAAAATTCACATTGTAGCACACTGAGTGAGCCAACATTCACATTGTAACACACTGAATCAGCCAAAATTCACATTGTAGCACACTGAATGAGCCGACATTCACATTGTAGCACACTGAATGAGCCAAAATTCACATTGTAGCACACTGAATGAGCCGAAATTCACATTGTAGCACACTGAATGAGCCGACATTCACATTGTAGCACACTGAATGAGCCGAAATTCACATTGTAGCACACGGAATGAGCCAAAATTCACATTGTAGAACACGAAATGAGCCGAAATTCACATTGTAACACACGGAATGAGCCAAAATTCACATTGTAGCACACTGAGTGAGCCGACATTCACATTGTAACTAGAGATGAGCGCCGGAAATTTTTCGGGTTTTGTGTTTTGGTTTTGGGTTCGGTTCCGCGGCTGTGTTTTGGGTTCGACCGCGTTTTGGCAAAACCTCACCGAATTTTTTTTGTCGGATTCGGGTGTTTTTTTCAAAAAACCCTAAAAAACAGCTTAAATCATAGAATTTGGGGGTCATTTTGATCCCAAAGTATTATTAACCTCAAAAACCATAATTTACACTCATTTTCAGTCTATTCTGAATACCTCACACCTCACAATATTATTTTTAGTCCTAAAATTTGCACCGAGGTCGCTGTGTGAGTAAGATAAGCGACCCTAGTGGCCGACACAAACACCGGGCCCATCTAGGAGTGGCACTGCAGTGTCACGCAGGATGTCCCTTCCAAAAAACCCTCCCCAAACAGCACATGACGCAAAGAAAAAAAGAGGCGCAATGAGGTAGCTGACTGTGTGAGTAAGATAAGCGACCCTAGTGGCCGACACAAACACCGGGCCCATCTAGGAGTGGCACTGCAGTGTCACGCAGGATGTCCCTTCCAAAAAACCCTCCCCAAACAGCACATGACGCAAAGAAAAAAAGAGGCGCAATGAGGTAGCTGACTGTGTGAGTAAGATAAGCGACCCTAGTGGCCGACACAAACACCGGGCCCATCTAGGAGTGGCACTGCAGTGTCACGCAGGATGTCCCTTCCAAAAAACCCTCCCCAAACAGCACATGACGCAAAGAAAAAAAGAGGCGCAATGAGGTAGCTGACTGTGTGAGTAAGATAAGCGACCCTAGTGGCCGACACAAACACCGGGCCCATCTAGGAGTGGCACTGCAGTGTCACGCAGGATGTCCCTTCCAAAAAACCCTCCCCAAACAGCACATGACACAAAGAAAAAAAGAGGCGCAATGAGGTAGCTGAGTGTGTGAGTAAGATAAGCGACCCTAGTGGCCGACACAAACACCGGGCCCATCTAGGAGTGGCACTGCAGTGTCACGCAGGATGGCCCTTCCAAAAAACCCTCCCCAAACAGCACATGACGCAAAGAAAAAAAGAGGCGCAATGAGGTAGCTGACTGTGTGAGTAAGATAAGCGACCCTAGTGGCCGACACAAACACCGGGCCCATCTAGGAGTGGCACTGCAGTGTCACGCAGGATGGCCCTTCCAAAAAACCCTCCCCAAACAGCACATGACGCAAAGAAAAATAAAAGAAAAAAGAGGTGCAAGATGGAATTGTCCTTGGGCCCTCCCACCCACCCTTATGTTGTATAAACAGGACATGCACACTTTAACCAACCCATCATTTCAGTGACAGGGTCTGCCACACGACTGTGACTGAAATGACGGGTTGGTTTGGACCCCCACCAAAAAAGAAGCAATTAATCTCTCCTTGCACAAACTGGCTCTACAGAGGCAAGATGTCCACCTCATCATCATCCTCCGATATATCACCGTGTACATCCCCCTCCTCACAGATTATCAATTCGTCCCCACTGGAATCCACCATCTCAGCTCCCTGTGTACTTTGTGGAGGCAATTGCTGCTGGTCAATGTCTCCGCGGAGGAATTGATTATAATTCATTTTAATGAACATCATCTTCTCCACATTTTCTGGATGTAACCTCGTACGCCGATTGCTGACAAGGTGAGCGGCGGCACTAAACACTCTTTCGGAGTACACACTTGTGGGAGGGCAACTTAGGTAGAATAAAGCCAGTTTGTGCAAGGGCCTCCAAATTGCCTCTTTTTCCTGCCAGTATAAGTACGGACTGTGTGACGTGCCTACTTGGATGCGGTCACTCATATAATCCTCCACCATTCTTTCAATGTTGAGAGAATCATATGCAGTGACAGTAGACGACATGTCCGTAATCGTTGTCAGGTCCTTCAGTCCGGACCAGATGTCAGCATCAGCAGTCGCTCCAGACTGCCCTGCATCACCGCCAGCGGGTGGGCTCGGAATTCTGAGCCTTTTCCTCGCACCCCCAGTTGCGGGAGAATGTGAAGGAGGAGATGTTGACAGGTCGCGTTCCGCTTGACTTGACAATTTTCTCACCAGCAGGTCTTTCAACCCCAGCAGACTTGTGTCTGCCGGAAAGAGAGATCCAAGGTAGGCTTTAAATCTAGGATCGAGCACGGTGGCCAAAATGTAGTGCTCTGATTTCAACAGATTGACCACCCGTGAATCCTTGTTAAGCGAATTAAGGGCTCCATCCACAAGTCCCACATGCCTAGCGGAATCGCTCCGTGTTAGCTCCTCCTTCAATGTCTCCAGCTTCTTCTGCAAAAGCCTGATGAGGGGAATGACCTGACTCAGGCTGGCAGTGTCTGAACTGACTTCACGTGTGGCAAGTTCAAAGGGCATCAGAACCTTGCACAACGTTGAAATCATTCTCCACTGCGCTTGAGACAGGTGCATTCCACCTCCTATATCGTGCTCAATTGTATAGGCTTGAATGGCCTTTTGCTGCTCCTCCAACCTCTGAAGCATATAGAGGGTTGAATTCCACCTCGTTACCACTTCTTGCTTCAGATGATGGCAGGGCAGGTTCAGTAGTTTTTGGTGGTGCTCCAGTCTTCTGTACGTGGTGCCTGTACGCCGAAAGTGTCACGCAATTCTTCTGGCCACCGACAGCATCTCTTGCACGCCCCTGTCGTTTTTTAAAAAATTCTGCACCACCAAATTCAAGGTATGTGCAAAACATGGGACGTGCTGGAATTTGCCCATATTTAATGCACACACAATATTGCTGGCGTTGTCCGATGCCACAAATCCACAGGAGAGTCCAATTGGGGTAAGCCATTCCGCGATGATCTTCCTCAGTTGCCGTAAGAGGTTTTCAGCTGTGTGCGTATTCTGGAAAGCGGTGATACAAAGCGTAGCCTGCCTAGGAAAGAGTTGGCGTTTGCGAGATGCTGCTACTGGTGCCGCCGCTGCTGTTCTTGCGGCGGGAGTCCATACATCTACCCAGTGGGCTGTCACAGTCATATAGTCCTGACCCTGCCCTGCTCCACTTGTCCACATGTCCGTGGTTAAGTGGACATTGGGTCCAGCTGCATTTTTTAGGACACTGGTGAGTCTTTTTCTGAGGTCCGTGTACATTTTCGGTATCGCCTGCCTAGAGAAGTGGAACCTAGATGGTATTTGGTAACGGGGGCACACTGCCTCAATAAATTGTCTAGTTCCCTGTGAACTAACGGCGGATACCGGACGCACGTCTAACACCAACATAGTTGTCAAGGCCTCAGTTATCCGCTTTGCAGCAGTATGACTGCTGTGATATTTCATCTTCCTCGCAATGGACTGTTGAACAGTCAATTGCTTACTGGAAGTAGTACAAGTGGGCTTACGACTTCCCCTCTGGGATGACCATCGACTCCCAGCAGCAACAACAGCAGCGCCAGCAGCAGTAGGTGTTACACGCAAGGATGCATCGGAGGAATCCCAGGCAGGAGAGGACTCGTCAGAATTGCCAGTGACATGGCCTGCAGGACTATTGGCATTCCTGGGGAAGGAAGAAATTGACACTGAGGGAGTTGGTGGGGTGGTTTGCGTGAGCTTGGTTACAAGAGGAAGGGATTTACTGGTCAGTGGACTGCTTCCGCTGTCGCCCAAAGTTTTTGAACTTGTCACTGACTTATTATGAATGCGCTGCAGGTGACGTATAAGGGAGGATGTTCCGAGGTGGTTAACGTCCTTACCCCTACTTATTACAGCTTGACAAAGGCAACACACGGCTTGACACCTGTTGTCCGCATTTCTGTTGAAATACTTCCACACCGAAGAGCTGATTTTTTTGGTATTTTCACCAGGCATGTCAGTGGCCATAACACAAACAAACTGTAGCAGCGCTAATGAATAATTAACACATAAGATTAAGGTAAAAGTATATAACAATTTAATATATTGGCAATTTCTGCCTAATAAAACAAAAAAGTGCACAGCTAGTATACTTAAAATTGTTAAAAATGACTTGGGTCTCATTTGTAAAAATGCCTTTGGTAAGCAGTCCGTTCCTATTACATGAACTGGATAAGCAGATGAACAATTGTGAGTAAAGACTGACTGCGCAGTCTAACCATCCAACTTTACCCGTGCCGCTAGAGGTGAAGTCCCTTGGGAATGATTGTGGTATTGTGCATCCAAACGGGTTTCCTCAGTATGATGCGGTGTCCTTTTGTTAAAGGTGATAATTGGCCATATTCCTCCCACGGACAACAGGTGTCTCCCCGGGTGCCTGACTTAAACAAACCACCTCACCATCAGAATCCTCCTGGTCAATTTCCTCCCCAGCGCCAGCAACACCCATATCCTCCTCATCCTGGTGTACTTCAACACTGACATCTTCAATCTGACTATCAGGAACTGGACTGCGGGTGCTCCTTCCAGCACTTGCAGGGGGCGTGCAAATGGTGGAAGGCGCATGCTCTTCACGTCCAGTGTTGGGAAGGTCAGGCATCGCAACCGACACAATTGGACTCTCCTTGTGGATTTGGGATTTCGAAGAATGCACAGTTCTTTGCGGTGCTTTTGCCAGCTTGAGTCTTTTCAGTTTTCTAGTGAGAGGCTGAGTGCTTCCATCCTCATGTGAAGCTGAACCACTAGCCATGAACATAGGCCAGGGCCTCAGCCGTTCCTTGCCACTCTGTGTGGTAAATGGCATATTGGCAAGTTTATGCTTCTCCTCCGACAATTTTATTTTAGGTTTTGGAGTCCTTTTTTTACTGATATTTGGTGTTTTGGATTTGACATGCTCTGTACTATGACATTGGGCATCGGCCTTGGCAGACGACGTTGCTGGCATTTCATCGTCTCGGCCATGACTAGTGGCAGCAGCTTCAGCACGAGGTGGAAGTGGATCTTGATCTTTCCCTAATTTTGGAACCTCAACATTTTTGTTCTCCATATTTTAATAGGCACAACTAAAAGGCACCTCAGGTAAACAATGGAGATGGATGGATACTAGTATACAATTATGGATGGACTGCCGAGTGCCGACACAGAGGTAGCTACAGCCGTGGACTATTGTACTGTACTGTGTCTGCTGCTAATATAGACTGGATGATAATGAGATGTAGTATGTATAAAGAAGAAAGAAAAAAAAAACACGGGTAGGTGGTATACAATTATGGACGGACTGCCGAGTGCCGACACAGAGGTAGCTACAGCCGTGGACTACCGTACTGTGTCTGCTGCTAATATAGACTGGTTGATAATGAGATGTAGTATGTATAAAGAAGAAAGAAAAAAAAAACCACGGGTAGGTGGTATACAATTATGGATGGACTGCCGAGTGCCGACACAGAGGTAGCTACAGCCGTGGACTACCGTACTGTACTGTGTCTGCTGCTAATATAGACTGGATGATAATGAGATGTAGTATGTATAAAGAAGAAAGAAAAAAAAAACCACGGGTAGGTGGTATACAATTATGGATGGACTGCCGAGTGCCGACACAGAGGTAGCTACAGCCGTGGACTACCGTACTGTGTCTGCTGCTAATATAGACTGGTTGATAATGAGATGTAGTATGTATAAAGAAAAAAGAAAAAAAAAACCACGGGTAGGTGGTATACAATTATGGATGGACTGCCGAGTGCCGACACAGAGGTAGCTACAGCCGTGAACTACCGTACTGTGTCTGCTGCGACTGGATGATAAATAATGATATAAAAAATATATATATATCACTACTGCAGCCGGACAGGTATATATTATATAATGACGGACCTGCTGGACACTGTCTGTCAGCAGAATGAGTTTTTTATTTTATAGAATAAAAAAACACCACACAAGTCACACGACGTGTGTTTAACTTTTACAGGCAGACATTCACAATACAATATAGTATACTATATACTGGTGGTCAGGTCACTGGTCAGTCACACTGGCAGTGGCACTCCTGCAGAAAAAAAGTGTGCACTGTTTAATTTTAATATGTACTCCTGGCTCCTGCTATAACCTAACTGCTCCCCAGTCTCCCCCACAATTAAGCTGTGTGAGCACAGTCAGATATTATACATAGATGATGCAGCAGCACACTGGGCTGAGCACAGATATGGTATGTGACTGAGTCACTGTGTATCGTTTTTTCAGGCAGAGAACGGATTATATTAAATAATATAAAACTGCACTGGTGGTCACTGGTCAGTCACTAGTATAACTAACTAATACTATCAGCAAAATTCTGCACTCTCTGTCTGAGTACTCCTCCTAAGCTCCAGTAAATGAAGTGTCACTGTCTCACTCTGTCACTAGTATAACTAACTAATACTATCAGCAAAATTCTGCACTCTCTGTCTGAGTACTCCTCCTAAGCTCCAGTAAATGAAGTGTCACTGTCTCACTCTCCTATCTATTTCTTCTCTAAACGGAGAGGACGCCAGCCACGTCCTCTCACTATCAATCTCAATGCACGTGTAAAATGGCGGCGACGCGCGGCTCCTTATATAGAATCCGAGTCTCGCGATAGAATCCGAGCCTCGCGAGAATCCGACAGCATCATGATGACGTTCGGGCGCGCTCGGGTTAACCGAGCAAGGCGGGAAGATCCGAGTCGCTCGGATCCGTGTAAAAAATCATGAAGTTCGGCCGGGTTCGGATTCCGAGGAACCGAACCCGCTCATCTCTAATTGTAACACACTGAATGAGCCAAAATTCACATTGTAGCACACTGAATGAGCCGACATTCACATTGTAGCACACTGAATGAGCCGACATTCACATTGTAGCACACTGAATGAGCCGACATTCACATTTTAGCACACTGAATGAGCCAAAATTCACATCATAGCACACTGAATGAGCCAAAATTCACATCATAGCACACTGAATGAGCCAAAATTCACATCATAGCACACTGAATGAGCCAAAATTCACATCATAGCACACTGAATGAGCCAAAATTCACATCGTAGCACACTGAATGAGCCAAAATTCACATCGTAGCACACTGAATGAGCCGACATTCACATTGTAGCACACTGAATGAGCCGAAACTCACATTGTAGCACACTGAATGAGCCAAAATTCACATCATAGCACACTGAATGAGCCAACAGTCAAATTGTAGCACACTGAGTGAGCCGACATTCACATTGTAGCACACTGAATGAGCCAAAATTCACATCATAGCACACTGAATGAGCCAAAATTCACATCATAGCACACTGAATGAGCCAAAATTCACATCGTAGCACACTGAATGAGCCGACATTCACATCGTAGCACACTGAATGAGCCGACATTCACATTGTAGCACACTGAATGAGCCGACATTCACATTGTAGCACACTGAATGAGCCGACATTCACATTGTAGCACACTGAATGAGCCGACATTCACATTGTAGCACACTGAATGAGCCGAAATTCACATTGTAACACACTGAATGAGCCAAAATTCACATTGTAGCACACTGAGTGAGCCGACATTCACATTGTAACACACTGAATGAGCCGACATTCACATTGTAGTACACTGAATGAGCTGAAATTCACATTGTAGCACACTGAATGAGCCGACATTCACATTGTAGCACACTGAATGAGCTGAAATTCACATTGTAACACACTGAATGAGCCAAAATTCACATTGTAGCACACTGAGTGAGCCGACATTCACATTGTAACACACTGAATGAGCCGACATTCACATTGTAGCACACTGAATGAGCTGAAATTCACATTGTAGCACACTGAATGAGCCGACATTCACATTGTAGCACACTGAATGAGCTGAAATTCACATTGTAGCACACTGAATGAGCCGAAATTCACATTGTAGCACACTGAATGAGCTGAAATTCACATTGTAGCACACTGAATGAGACGAAATTGTGACAGAATGGACAGCCAGAGTGACGACAGGGAGAGAGAGTGACGACAGGGAGAGTGACGACAGGGACAGAGATTGACGACAGGGACAGAGAGTGACGACAGGGACAGAGAGTGACGACGTGGAGAGAGAGTGTGACGAGAGTGACGACAGTGACAGCAGGGAGAGAGAGAGAGAGAGAGTAACGACATGGAGAGAGTAACGACAGGGAGAGAAAGAGTGACGGCAGAGAGAGAGAGTGACGAGAGTGACAGTGGGGAGAGAGTGACGAGAGAGAGAGAGTGACAGTATACTATGGACAGAGACAGTAACGACAGGGAGAGAGGGGGACAGCAGGGGAACATTACCCGACTGTGGTCGGCGGAGGCACCCATGGGCAGCGGCGGTGAGGTCCCTCTGACGGTGACCGCCATTTGTTGCAGGTGGCGGCGGGCGGCTGGCGGCGGCGAGCGGTAGGTGGCTGGCGGCGGTGAGCGGTAGGTGGCTGGCGGCGGTGAGCGGTAGGTGGCTGGCGGCGGTGAGCGGTAGGTGGCTGGCGGCGGTGAGCGGTAGGTGGCTGGAGGCGGTGAGCGGCAGGTGTTGAGGTCAGATGAGTATAGTTCTAGTACAATTAAAAAAAACAAAGTGAATGGATTTCATTTTCGATATGCATGCTCTACCTTAGTGTAGAGCTGGCTGGTAGGGGCGGATCAGCTATTTGTTGGGGAAGCGCTGGCCGCTCTTCTTCTTGTCACCTCGGGTGAATGAACGTGCCGACCGCAGCCTCCTTCTTAGGCTCCAGCAGCTCCTCATCAACGCACGTCTACCCGGGCGGCGGAGAAAAGTGCGAACAACGGCAGGAGGGGGAGGCGGGGACAGGCTCCTGACGTGACGCTCCAGCCCGGCAGATATGACACCGGCTGTGCAGGGAGATGGCGCACTCCCTTCACAGCAAGCACAGCAGCGCCAGGGAAGGGAGGTAGCGAGCCCTGCGCTCACTCCAATGAGCACCTCCCTCTAATAGTGGCGACGGCTCTGCTCCCCGCAGCCACCCAGTGATGATTGACAGCGGATCCAGTGACGGATCCGCTTGCCATTCACATCCCTCCTCACTGACAGGGGCGTGCTTTCATGGGTGAAAGCACGCCCCTGTGTCACTGCGGCACTTCTAATGGTGCCGCTTCTACATTGATTTTCAACGAGCTTTTACAGCTCGCAGCATGGCCCCGCCCCCCGCTTTGTCCCCTGTCCCATTGACTGCGGGAGGCACCACTATCGGTGCCTCCCAAAGTCAATTTAAAAGCCAAATTGCTTTAAATAATATGAAGCAGATACTTATGACACAGAATGTGTCATAAGTATCTTTTTTATATTATTTTAATCATCCATAGAATCACTAATGACAGGGGAGGCACTGCCTCCCCTGCCTCCCCTGACTGCACGTCCCTGCAACAGCCGGCATCCCAATCTTCCTAACAGCAGGATGCGCTGGCAGCCTGCCACGTGTGTGTGTGTGTGTGTGTGTGTGTGTGTGTGTGTGTGTGGGGGGGGGCAAGTTTAGGCAGGAGAAGGGTGTTTAGGGTTAGGGAGCAGGGACGGGAAGGTTAGGGTTAGGGACCGGGGAGGGAGGGTTAGGATTAGGCACATAGAAGCAGAGGTTAGCTTTAGGCATCAAGCGGGGATGGTTGGGTTTAGGCAGGGGGATGGGAGGTTTAGGGTTAGGCACCAAGTGGGGAGGGTTAGTGTTACGCATCACCCTCCCCACTTGGTGCCTAACCCTAAACCTCCCAAAGTTAGGGCTATGGTAGTAGGCAGAGGAGGGTTATTATTATTATTACTAGGTGCTTCATCGCGCCCTACGGGCGCTCTTCACACCGTCACAAGGGGCTACGCCCCCTTAACACTTGCATGCCTTTCTGGGGTTCAATATTTGTATTATATGGAGTATTACCTGCATTCCTTTGTTAGTGGTTAAATATTGCACAATGAAAGGGCGTGCGATGGTGAAGGAGGCGGAGGCCTTTGCAACAGTGTGAACAGCACCTGCAGGGCACGATGTACAGAATGTAGCGGGTGTGGAGGGACTGTGGATGGGGAAAGGTGTCTGTATATGCTGCGGGGGGGCCCGGAATGGGGAAGGGTCAGGAGGAGCTGCGGGTGGGGGAGGTGTGGGTGCGGGGTTGCCATGGGTGGGGGAGGGAGGGGCCGCGGATGGAGGAGGGTGTCTGCAGATGCTGTGGGTGGAGGGGGGGCAGGTGTGGGGGGAGACATATTTGGGGGGTGGATGGTGGAAGGGGTCTGGAGGTGCTGTGGGTGGTGGAGGGGTGGGGTGCCGCATGTGGTGGAGGGGAAGGTGCAGAGGTGTGGTGCATTGGGGAGGGGTCTGGAGGTGCTGCAGGTACTGTACCTGCCAAAAAGGTAGTTGGAGGGTATGCAGTAACAGGGCCAGGACAGGGGTGATAGGGTCAGAACAGGGGTGAAGGGGCCAGGACAGGGGTGACAGGGTCAGAACAGGGGTGATGGGGCCAGGACAGGGGTGACTGGGCAAGGACAGGGGTGACGGGGCCAGGACAGGGGCGACAGGGCCAGGACAGAAATGACAGGGACAGTATAGGGGTGACAGGGCCAGGGTAGGGGCGGCAGGACCAGGACTGGGGTGACAGGGCCAGGATAGGGGTGACAGGGCAAGCACAGGGGTGACAGAGCAAGCACAGGGGTGACAGGGCCAGGATAGGGGTGACAGGGCCAGGATAAGGGTGACTGGGCCAGGATAAGGGTGACAGGACAGGCACAGGGTTGACAGGGCAAGCACAGGGGTGACAGGGCCAGGATAGGGGTGACAGGGCCAGGATAAAGGTGACAGGGCCAGGATAAGGGTGAAAGGGCCAGGATAAGGGTGACAGGGCAAGGCCAGGGGTGACACGGCAAGGCCAGGGGTGATAGGGACATGACAGAACACAGGGCACAGGAGAGATTGGTATTAGGGACAAAACAGGTTCCACTCCAACCTGTTGGGATCTGCTGCTGGTGGAGACTTGGCATGGCTGACTCTCTTAAACTGGAGTCCTGCTTCCTCTGCCCGCCCGCATCCCTCCCCCCACTCCTCAGTCACACACCGCGGATCTCGCGCGGCTGCCGGGCACTGTGGTAAGGGGAGACTGGGAGTGACTGGTTAGCCCCCAGGAGACGCTGCGGCTGGAGGGAGGAGGGGGTCATAGCATGCACGCGGCGCGGACGTCGCGGCTGCCGGGCACTGTGGTAATTGGAGACTGGGAGTGACTGGTTAGCCCCCAGGAGACTCTGCGGCTGGAGGGAGGAGGGGGTCGGAGCCTGCAAGCAGCGCAGACTTCTGCAGCGCTGCCCGTCGGCTAAAGTGTGTGAAGGAGCTGGGCGCACCTCACTGCGGGCAGCAGCGCTGCAGCTAGCGGTGGGGTTGCCGGGGCTGGAGATAACAGAGGCAATACGGAACCTGCACAGCGGCAGGTGCCCCACAAAACTGCAGCTAAGAAGCGTGGAGTGTGCCAGAAAGTGACGCTCCTCCGCGCCAGAGAGCCCCTGCTGAGTATGCTGATGTGGGTGGTCAAGCACACAGTGAGCCGGTGCCCGTCTGCTTGTACGTCATACCCCCTCACACACCCCCATACCTCCAACTGTCCCGATTTTTGCAGGACAGTCCCATTTTTTGGGGTCTGTCCCGCTGTCCCACCCGCGGGCCGCAGTGTCCCGCGTGGGGGGGGGGCAGTTGGGAAGCTCCTGTACTCGCTGCTCTGCTTAGCAGAGCAGCGGTGAACAGACGCTGTGCGCATGCACACAATGTATATTTAGTGGAGACATTGGGAGAGGGGGCATCAGGGGGTACGGATTAAGGGGGGTCCGGCAGCAGAGCCGGATTAAGGGGGGGCCCAGGGGCACGTACCACGGGCCCCACAGTTTTAGGGGGCCCCCTGGCTGGAGTAGCTCTGTCCCAGCTCTGAAGCTCCCCCGTCCTGCCAGCAACAGCAGCAGAATTGTGCTACAGTCAGCACACGCTGCTGCGTGTTGGCAGGTCTGTGGCACATACTTACCTACTCTCCCGGAAGCTGCGGGAGGCTCCCGTTTTTTTGGGTAGCCCCCCGCATCCTCGGAAGAGTGGGCAGGTCTCCCGCATCCTGCTCACACCCTAGTGATGCGAGCAGGATGGAGAGATAACCTCCCGAGTCCGTCGGGTGGAGAAGGGGTTAAAATGACGCAAATCGCGTCATTTTAGCCCCGCCCCCGCTTTCTTCTGCCTGTGCAGGTGTGTAGGGCGCAGCGACCACCCCCTCTGGATTTACCCCTAGTTGAGGAGCCAAAATCCCAATTAAAAAAAAAAACAATTCCCGGAATTTGCGTAAGGGGGCGTGGCCACGGGTCCACGCGATTAGGCCACGCCCCCGAACCCGCAGCAGGCACAGCAATGAGATAGGGCCCCCCTGTCTCAAGTGCCCTAGGCCCCCCGGACTCATAATCCGCCCCTTGGGGCATGCCAGCAGCTCACAGAGCGCTGGGCATGCCCCCTCACTGATGAAAAAGGGGCGTAGCTCATGATCGTGTATCCTCCGCGAAGCCATGCCCCCTTTCCCGTTGGCCACGCCCCTTTTTTTGCAGCGCGTGCGCGTGTGTCCCTCCTTCTGCCTGAATAAAGCTGGGAGGTATGCTGCACCCCTGTCTGTCTGAAGAAAGTTGGGAGGTATACACCCCTTCTGCTCCTATGGATTTGCCCAGATCTGTGACTCATTTGACTAACTCCGCCCAGTGTTGTGACTCCGCCCAGCGTTAGCAAATGAAGCACAAGGTCACAGATCTGGGCTAATATATAGGAGATCCTTTCTTTATTTGTTGCCAAGGGATCCGCAGCGCCCATTACACAGTACAGATGTAGCCACCTTTATCTTGAGTGGCTGAGGCGTTTATCCCGTTCGAGCATACGCAGCGTACTGGGGCGTAGCGAGGCGCGCCTAGTCACAGAGAGGCTATTTAATCGCACGGAGACAGACATTTGACGTTTGGCGTTACCTGTACGTGTAATACCTGCGATCATCCACCAGATGTCGCTTTTTACAATCACCACTGCGCATGCGTGTGGGCTCCTGTAAAATATAATACTGAAATACTGTACAGTACTGTATAGTAAGGACTACTTTACTAGTGCGTCTCGTTATGCTGCATCCCGCAGCCAAAGCAACCTAAAACCAGTAGTGTACACTGACGCAAATGGACGTACCAGCCAACCAGATCCTAACTGTCATTTTTCAAACCCAGCCTGTGACATGGCAGTAAGGATCTAATTGGCTGGTCCTTTATCACCTTCCACTTTATCACTTCACCGAGCTTAATAAATCTTCCCCACAGACACGGAACCAGCCGCCAGCTACACATTGCAGTGGAGACTCCGCGCTGCACCTCTGATTGGTAACAGGTGCATGAAGAAAGAGACTGCATGGACACAGAAGGAAAATCAGCCGCACACTAAATACCGCTGTGGAGATTCTGTGACTCACCGCTGATTACCGAACAGAATTGCTGACATCCAAATACAGGTATTTCAGACAGGGACAGATAGGTATGAACGAGAGACTGTAACTATTTTTTCCTCTGCAAAATTGGAACCCAATCCTCAAACAGTCCAAAAAAAGGGCTGTAAACATTACTCTAACTTTTCCTTTCACAGGTTTGTGCAAAACACATAAAATAAACACATTCAAGCGCTCATAATTTCTATTACCGTTACTCATTTAAAGAGCTGCTAAAAAAATCCCAATTCAGCGCAATCTAGTATTCTTTTGTTTGCTCAGTTAAGCCTCTTTATTCATGGAAAGGATTGAAATGCGTCATAAATAGTGTGTTTACAACCGTTTTGGATCTTGCAAAGTATAAAAGCACCAAAGATGTGCTATGCAAACATATGTTCAACTTTGTCATATGTTCAACTTTGCACCAGTCTCTTTGGGTTGATCCCAAAAAAAATTCACACAAAAAAGGGACTTTACCACAATTTATTGCCCGGTGATGTCATTGGGCAATTCAGTTGTGTACTTTTTTTCACGTCCAGATCCATGTGTTTTCACTTTCGCAGCCTTGAAAATGGGTTGGTTATCAAAGATTTTTTTTTGCCGGCCACTGTGAAAAAAATCCCTGATACTGCTTGCTATTGGGGCTAATTGAAAAAGCATCTGGTGATCAATTATCGCTAATAATTTAAAAGGCGCAATTGAATTCCCCCTTAGTGTGTTATTGCACTTTCACCATGTAAACAAAGGATTTGTAAAACTGTTCTGGGAACACAAAGTTAGTGTCCTAATGATAGAAATAATTAACATATTGAAGTACACAAAATTAATTCATCGTTTTATATGAACCTTTATGTCAATGCACAACATTAAGAATTAAGATGTAATCAGTGAAGATTAAAAAAAACAAACTAAAGTAAACACAAACATTTAAATAATTATTTCTGATTTTGCTTAATGTAGTATCTCATCATAAACGGGCAGAAAAGTGTGGGTGGAACTAATAACTTATTAGCAAAAATCATATTTACATGCCAAAGAAAAAAATGATAAACGTCTTTGGGGTGATTCAGACCTGATTGCTGATCTGCTAACTTTGCTGTCCTGCAGAGCGATCAAGCTCCTGTAATTGTGCGTCGAATGCACCATTGTCCCTAACAGTGCAACATTTTCACTATAATACTATGCACTGCAGGCACAAAGGGGTCATTCCGAGTTGATCGCTAGCTGCCATTGTTTGCAGTGCTGCGATCAGGATAAAAATCGGCATTTCTGCGCAAGCGTATTTACTGCAATGCGCACGCGTGACGTACGGGTACAAAGGCATTTTGTTGTTTTGCACAGGTTCTAGCGAAGTTTTCAGTCGCACTGACGGCTCAAGAAGATTGACAGGAAGGGGGGCGTTGCTGGGTGTCAACTGACCGTTTTCAGGGAGTGTTTGCCAAAACGCACGCATGGCTGAAAAAAGGCAGGCGTGGCTGGGCGTTCGCTGGGCGGGTGTATGACGTCAAATCCGGACACGAATAGGCTGAAGTGATCGCAAGCGCTGAGTAGGTTCAGAGCTACTCTGAAACTGCACAAACTGTTTTTGCAGAACTCGGCTGCACATGCGTTCGCACTTCTGCTAAGCTAAAATACACTCCCAGAGGGCGGCGGCATAGCGTTTGCACGGCTGCTAAAACTAGCTAGCCAGCGATCAACTCAGAATGACCGCCATAGTCACTCACCTCATTTGCATGGAGCAAAGTGCAAATCTGGGTAGTTACTCTCACCAACCAATCAGATGTCAGCTTTTAGCACCCTTTTGCAGTCAACTTATAAAAGCAAATATGACTGGTTGTCAAAGATTAAAGTGCACATGTTCTTTATGCCCTGTTTTCTGAAATACATTGTAATGTATCAGCATGATCCTATTGTATTCTGCTGTAAAACATGTTATTTTGTGCTGATCTGCCTCACATCTCCCGAGTACACAGTGCGTCCCTAACAAATGGGATTTATGATCCTTTACAGTCTTCCTTCTGGTTCTGATTAAATGAGGTCTTCCCCTCAATTAGCCTTACACACTCTCGTGTCTCATTCAATTGCCTGTGATTATATTACCTCTCTGCAAATATCCGAACCATTTCCTCTGATCTAATGTACCCAGTGCACTGAAGTTGGCAAAGCATAATAATTTGGATTTATGTGATCCCTCATATTATGCCCTGTCAAATAACAAAAAGCTAACAAAAGTTAATTCCAGCCATAGCTTCGTATAGGTCACGGTTGTTATGCTTTTGTTATTTGCATATAATTAAGCTAAAGATAGATTTATGATTCTAGGTCTGAAATCACCATACGATTATTATAGCTTTAATAAAATGTCTTATGGCTGCCCTTCACTTTTAAAACCTGCAATGCAAATGGAAATATAGAATAAAAGTCTGTACGGAATACAAATGCCATTAATAATAAACATAGGAGACCATCATTAACGCTGAGATTCCTTGAAAAGTCTCTGTGTTCCATTGATGTATGTAGATGTTTCTACTGGGTCCAACTGGATGTAGTCAAAAGGTTGACAATACCATTGTTGACATTCATAATGTTGACACCAGAATGTTGACAATTATATAGTCAACATGGTTAAACTGTCAACAGGCAATGTTTTTGACATTCTCGGAATGTAGACAGGTGAAATGTCAGAATGTTGACAATAGGGTTAGACTGAAGGGCTGGATGGTTAGGGTTATGCTATGTGGGGGTGGTGGGGAGACGTTTGGGCTAGGTACTAGTAGGAGTGTTAGGGACTAGGGTTAGGGATACTTGAGAACTGCTTACCAGAAATATTTTTTGAGGTGTCTCCCGACTGTAAAGGTTACATGACCTGCGGGACCCGAAAGAGCAGTTAAGTCACCATTCTAACATGCCAAGGTTTTATCACTGTCTACATGATGAATGTCAACATGCTCAATATTGACATATGGCTATATCGACATTCACAAGCTGACATGATGAACTTAGACATATCATATCCAACCCCTTCCAACAGGATTCTGTAGTGCAAGGGAAGCCAGTGAAGGACTAGGCAGAGAGGGGAGGCGAATGTGGTACCGCAAGAGATGAGAATAAGTCTAGCTGCAGCATTGAGTACAGATAGAGAGGTGCAAGATGGGAGTGGGCAAGTCCAGTGAGGTGAAGTTTTCAGTAGTCAAGGCAAGAAATGATCAGTGAGTGGACAATGGTTTTGGTGGCAACCTCGGAGAGGAAGGGTCTGATGTGAGTGATGTTGTGAAGTTGGAACTTTCATTATAGGGCAAGGGATTGAATGTGTGTGTTTGTTTATGTGTGACTGTGTGTGTGTGTGTGTGTGTGTGTGTGTGTGTGTGTGTGTGTGTGTGTGTGTGTGTGTGCGGGGGGTAACGTAGGTGATGGAAGAGTTAAGAATAACACCTGGACAGTGATGCTTGAGAACAGAGTAGACTGTTATGCTACTGAAAGTGATAGAGAGGGGAGAACTGAATAAGTAATGGCGAACTTCACAAATGGTCGATCTTCTGACGATAACCTCGGATGCCTGGGTGTAAGACTCGTAGAGTAACACTCAGCAGGTCTTCAATAAGAGCCACTCTTCCCATAAGACTTTATACGTCTACCGATACTGGGATGCCCACCAGGACTTACGCCACTGGTGACAGTACGAGCTTACCCCCGAGATGACCAGAGTTAACAGTCGGTGGAAAAGACAAGAAAAAAAGAGTAGACTAAACCCCTAAGTGGAAGGAAGACAGTTTGACCCTGTTGAGCTTGAGAAAGCACTTATGTAAATGTAGTTCTTCTGTGGGATATTTTTTAGTATACTGAGAGAGCCTAAAATATCAGACTTCTAATTACATAATATATTTACTTTATACTAGAGATGAGCGGGTTCGGTTCCTCGGAATCCGAACCCGCCCGAACTTCAGTTTTTTTTACACGGGGCCGAGCGACTCGGATCTTCCCGCCTTGCTCGGTTAACCCGAGCGCGCCCGAACGTCATCATCCCGCTGTCGGATTCTCGCGAGGCTCAGATTCTATCGCGAGACTCGGATTCTATATAAGGAGCCGCGCGTCGCCGCCATTTTCACACGTGCATTGAGATTCATAGGGAGAGGACGTGGCTGGCGTCCTCTCCGTTTATAGAGAAGAGAGTGAGACTAGAGTAGAGAGAGACACAGTAGTAATTTTGGGGAGCATTAGGAGGAGTACTTTAGGAGGAGTACTACTACTTGCTGAAGTGATAGATAGATAGTGTGACTGTATAATGTATATCTGACTTGTGGGGGAGACACTGACAGTGGGGAGCAGTTAGAGTCTGAGAGCAGGACTTGCTGCAGAGTGCCACACTGCCATTGTGACCACACTGACCACCAGTATAATATATATTGTGATTGTCTGCTTAGGAGTACTACTTGCAAGTTGCTGATAGTGTGACCAGTGACCTGACCACCAGTTTAATAATCACCACCAGTTTAATATATATAATATATATATATAATTGTATATAATATATATATATATAATATTGTATACCACCACCTACCCGTTTTTTTTTTTTTTCTTTCTTCTTCTTTATACATACTACTATAGTAGCTTACTGTAGCAGTCTGCGGTGCTGCTGAGCTGACAGTGTCCAGCAGGTCCGTCATCAGTCATTACATAATAAATATATATTATATACCTGTCCGGCTGCAGTACTAGTGATATTATATATATATATATATATATATATTGATTTCATCTCATTATCATCCAGTCTATATTAGCAGCAGACACAGTACGGTAGTCCACGGCTGTAGCTACCTCTGTGTCGGCAGTCGCTGGTCCATCCATAATTGTATACCACCTACCCGTGGTTTTTTTTTTCCTTTCTTCTTTATACATACTACTATAGTAGCTTACTGTAGCAGTCTGCGGTGCTGCTGAGCTGACAGTGTCCAGCAGGTCCGTCATCAGTCATTACATAATAAATATATCTACCTGTCCGGCTGCAGTACTAGTGTGATATTATATATATATATATATATATATATATTGATTTCATCTCATTATCATCCAGTCTATATTAGCAGCAGACACAGTACGGTAGTCCACGGCTGTAGCTACCTCTGTGTCTGCAGTCGCTGGTCCATCCATAATTGTATACCACCTACCCGTGGTTTTTTTTTTTTCTTCTTTATACATACTACTATAGTAGCTTACTGTAGCAGTCTGCGGTGCTGCTGAGCTGACAGTGTCCAGCAGGTCCGTCATCAGTCATTACATAATAAATATATATTATATACCTGTCCGGCTGCAGTACTAGTGATATTATATATATATATATTGATTTAATCTCATTATCATCCAGTCTATATTAGCAGCAGACACAGTACGGTAGTCCACGGCTGTAGCTACCTCTGTGTCGGCAGTCGCTGGTCCATCCATAATTGTATACCACCTACCCGTGGGTATTTTTTCCTTTCTTCTTTATACATACTACTATAGTAGCTTACTGTAGCAGTCTGCGGTGCTGCTGAGCTGACAGTGTCCAGCAGGTCCGTCATCAGTCATTACATAATAAATATATCTACCTGTCCGGCTGCAGTACTAGTGTGATATTATATATATATATATATATATATTGATTTCATCTCATTATCATCCAGTCTATATTAGCAGCAGACACAGTACGGTAGTCCACGGCTGTAGCTACCTCTGTGTCGGCAGTCGCTGGTCCATCCATAATTGTATACCACCTACCCGTGGTTTTTTTTTTTTTCTTCTTTATACATACTACTATAGTAGCTTACTGTAGCAGTCTGCGGTGCTGCTGAGCTGACAGTGTCCAGCAGGTCCGTCATCAGTCATTACATAATAAATATATATTATATACCTGCCCGGCTGCAGTACTAGTGATATTATATATATATTGATTTCATCTCATTATCATCCAGTCTATATTAGCAGCAGACACAGTACGGTAGTCCACGGCTGTAGCTACCTCTGTGTCGGCAGTCGCTCGTCCATCCATAAGTATACTAGTATCCATCCATCTCCATTGTTTACCTGAGGTGCCTTTTAGTTGTGCCTATTAAAATATGGAGAACAAAAATGTTGAGGTTCCAAAATTAGGGAAAGATCAAGATCCACTTCCACCTCGTGCTGAAGCTGCTGCCACTAGTCATGGCCGAGACGATGAAATGCCAGCAACGTCGTCTGCCAAGGCCGATGCCCAATGTCATAGTACAGAGCATGTAAAATCCAAAACACCAAATATCAGTAAAAAAAGGACTCCAAAATCTAAAATAAAATTGTCGGAGGAGAAGCGTAAACTTGCCAATATGCCATTTACCACACGGAGTGGCAAGGAACGGCTGAGGACCTGGCCTATGTTCATGGCTAGTGGTTCAGCTTCACATGAGGATGGAAGCACTCAGCCTCTTGCTAGAAAAATGAAAAGACTCAAGCTGGCAAAAGCACCGCAAAGAACTGTGCGTTCTTCGAAATCCCAAATCCACAAGGAGAGTCCAATTGTGTCGGTTGCGATGCCTGACCTTCCCAACACTGGACGTGAAGAGCATGTGCCTTCCACCATTTGCACGCCCCCTGCAAGTGCTGGAAGGAGCACCCGCAGTCCAGTTCCTGATAGTCAGATTGAAGATGTCAGTGTTGAAGTACACCAGGATGAGGAGGATATGGGTGTTGCTGGCGCTGGGGAGGAAATTGACAAGGAGGATTCTGATGGTGAGGTGGTTTGTTTAAGTCAGGCACCCGGGGAGACACCTGTTGTCCGTGGGAGGAATATGGCCGTTGACATGCCTGGTGAAAATACCAAAAAAATCAGCTATTCGGTGTGGAAGTATTTCAACAGAAATGCGGACAACATTTGTCAAGCCGTGTGTTGCCTTTGTCAAGCTGTAATAAGTAGGGGTAAGGACGTTAACCACCTCGGAACATCCTCCCTTATACGTCACCTGCAGCGCATTCATAATAAGTCAGTGACAAGTTCAAAAACTTTGGGCGACAGCGGAAGCAGTCCACTGACCAGTAAATCCCTTCCTCTTGTAACCAAGCTCACGCAAACCACCCCACCAACTACCTCAGTGTCAATTTCCTCCTTCCCCAGGAATGCCAATAGTCCTGCAGGCCATGTCACTGGCAATTCTGACGAGTCCTCTCCTGCCTGGGATTCCTCCGATGCATCCTTGCGTGTAACGCCTACTGCTGCTGGCGCTGCTGTTGTTGCTGCTGGGAGTCGATGGTCATCCCAGAGGGGAAGTCGTACTCGTAAGCCCACTTTTACTACTTCCACCAAGCAATTGACTGTCCAACATTCCTTTGCGAGGAAGATGAAATATCACAGCAGTCATCCTGCTGCAAAGCGGATAACTGAGGCCTTGGCATCCTGGGTGGTGAGAAACGTGGTTCCGGTATCCATCATTACTGCAGAGCCAACTAGAGACTTGTTGGAGGTACTGTGTCCCCGGTACCAAATACCATCTAGGTTCCATTTCTCTAGGCAGGCGATACCGAAAATGTACACAGACCTCAGAAAAAGACTCACCAGTGTCCTAAAAAATGCAGCTGTACCCACTTTCGGCGTACAGGCACCACGTACAGAAGACTGGAGCAACACCAAAAACGCCTGAACCTGCCCTGCCATCATCTGAAGCAAGAAGTGGTAACGAGGTGGAATTCAACCCTATATATGCTTCAGAGGTTGGAGGAGCAGCAAAAGGCCATTCAAGCCTATACAATTCAACACGATATTGGAGGTGGAATGCACCTGTCTCAAGCGCAGTGGAGAATGATTTCAACGTTGGGCAAGGTTCTGCTGCCCTTTGAACTTGCCACACGTGAAGTCAGTTCAGAAACTGCCAGCCTGAGTCAGGTCATTCCCCTCATCAGGCTTTTGCAGAAGAAGCTGGAGACATTGAAGGAGGAGCTAACACGGAGCGATTCCGCTAGGCATGTGGGACTTGTGGATGGAGCCCTTAATTCGCTTAACAAGGATTCACGGGTGGTCAATCTGTTGAAATCAGAGCACTACATTTTGGCCACCGTGCTCGATCCTAGATTTTAAACCTACCTTGGATCTCTCTTTCCGGCAGACACAAGTCTGCTGGGGTTCAAAGACCTGCTGGTGAGAAAATTGTCAAGTCAAGCGGAACGCGACCTGTCAACATCTCCTCCTTCACATTCTCCCGCAACTGGGGGTGCGAGGAAAAGGCTCAGAATTCCGAGCCCACCCGCTGGCGGTGATGCAGGGCAGTCTGGAGCGACTGCTGATGCTGACATCTGGTCCGGACTGAAGGACCTGTCAACGATTACGGACATGTCGTCTACTGTCACTGCATATGATTCTCTCCCCATTGAAAGAATGGTGGAGGATTATATGAGTGACCGCATCCAAGTAGGCACGTCACACAGTCCGTACTTATACTGGCAGGAAAAAGAGGCAATTTGGAGGCCCTTGCACAAACTGGCTTTATTCTACCTAAGTTGCCCTCCCACAAGTGTGTATTCCGAAAGAGTGTTTAGTGCCGCCGCTCACCTTGTCAGCAATCGGCGTACGAGGTTACTTCCAGAAAATGTGGAGAAGATGATGTTCATTAAAATGAATTATAATCAATTCCTCCGTGGAGACATTGACCAGCAGCAATTGCCTCCACAAAGTACACAGGGAGCTGAGATGGTGGATTCCAGTGGGGACGAATTGATAATCTGTGAGGAGGGGGATGTACACGGTGATATATCGGAGGATGATGATGAGGTGGACATCTTGCCTCTGTAGAGCCAGTTTGTGCAAGGAGAGATTAATTGCTTCTTTTTTGGTGGGGGTCCAAACCAACCCGTCATTTCAGTCACAGTCGTGTGGCAGACCCTGTCACTGAAATGATGGGTTGGTTAAAGTGTGCATGTCCTGTTTATACAACATAAGGGTGGGTGGGAGGGCCCAAGGACAATTCCATCTTGCACCTCTTTTTTCTTTAATTTTTCTTTGCGTCATGTGCTGTTTGGGGAGTGTTTTTTGGAAGGGCCATCCTGCGTGACACTGCAGTGCCACTCCTAGATGGGCCCGGTGTTTGTGTCGGCCACTAGGGTCGCTTATCTTACTCACACAGCTACCTCATTGCGCCTCTTTTTTTCTTTGCGTCATGTGCTGTTTGGGGAGTGTTTTTTGGAAGGGCCATCCTGCGTGACACTGCAGTGCCACTCCTAGATGGGCCCGGTGTTTGTGTCGGCCACTAGGGTCGCTTATCTTACTCACACAGCTACCTCATTGCGCCTCTTTTTTTCTTTGCGTCATGTGCTGTTTGGGGAGTGTTTTTTGGAAGGGCCATCCTGCGTGACACTGCAGTGCCACTCCTAGATGGGCCCGGTGTTTGTGTCGGCCACTAGGGTCGCTTATCTTACTCACACAGCTACCTCATTGCGCCTCTTTTTTTCTTTGCGTCATGTGCTGTTTGGGGAGTGTTTTTTGGAAGGGCCATCCTGCGTGACACTGCAGTGCCACTCCTAGATGGGCCCGGTGTTTGTGTCGGCCACTAGGGTCGCTTATCTTACTCACACAGCTACCTCATTGCGCCTCTTTTTTTCTTTGCGTCATGTGCTGTTTGGGGAGTGTTTTTTGGAAGGGCCATCCTGCGTGACACTGCAGTGCCACTCCTAGATGGGCCCGGTGTTTGTGTCGGCCACTAGGGTCGCTTAGCTTAGTCATCCAGCGACCTCGGTGCAAATTTTAGGACTAAAAATAATATTGTGAGGTGTGAGGTATTCAGAATAGACTGAAAATGAGTGGAAATAATGGTTATTGAGGTTAATAATACTTTGGGATCAAAATGACCCCCAAATTCTATGATTTAAGCTGTTTTTTAGGGTTTTTTGAAAAAAACACAGAATCCAAAACACACCCGAATCCGACAAAAAAAATTCGGTGAGGTTTTGCCAAAACGCGGTCGAACCCAAAACACGGCCGCGGAACCGAACCCAAAACCAAAACACAAAACCCGAAAAATTTCAAGTGCACATCTCTACTTTATACGGTGATGGAAGCTTCCCACATGGATAGGCCCCACTCCCAATTTTCTGGAGAAGTTAGAGGTGAAGCAGACCAGCCAGTATACAAGCTGCAAAGTAGGTGTCAGTCAGTCTGACTCTTTACTTTTATCAGTGCCTTTGGCTCTTCAACATTGCAGAACTACAAAGCACAGTAAATAGCTGAAGAGCCGTAGATGACACTGACATACAGCCATCGATGTTGTACATTTAAAGTGGAAACTATGTAGTATGAGCCAGTGTTGCCTTCTTGCCCCAATCTAAAGTTTCACCGCCAGTCCCTGGGGTGAGGTTAAGAAAGTGCACTGTAATTGACTAAATGTTGCCCACTCTGAGCCTTTAAAAGCCCTACTTGGACCAGCCTCACCTCTGGCAGCATGCAACCTCATGGGCCCCAAATATTAAATTCCTGAATTCCCCAATTCAACTGCATCACACTCTGGCCACACTCCCCTGCATTTTAAGCTTTGCCTTTCCAGGCCTCTAGAATTTTTTTTTTTTTGCAAGGACAGGTCAAATGTTGGGTTTTCTAAGCCAGTAGCATGTCCAGAGCCGCATTAACCACTTAATTGGCTAACATTTCTCTAAACAACAGTTTAGACATTGTCGGGGGGATGGGGAAGGGGGGGGGGGGGTTGTTAGGATTGAATTAGATTAAGAGCAAATATTTAAAAAGTATTCAACACATAATATCAACATCAATTTTGTTTTATACTATCGGCTGGTGATACTGTATTTCAGACTATTGTTGATCGTAAAATAACGACATATCGGCTTTACAGTTCACTGTTGTCTGCTTCTTTGTTCAGCCTCCTGGCATACACTGGGAGGCTGAGGGTTGACTCATTTACATTTTCCCTGCAGATGCTCCTCTTAGTAGTGATTGTCTACACGGGAGGCACTGGAGGATGCAGAGGAGCCTCTGAGTTTAGCAGCTGCTAGAAGATTATCTTCAGGCAGCTGCCCACTGGATGTTCCTTACCAGCTAGTAGGGAAAAATAGAAATACCTTTCCAGGGCTGTACCAAGTACAGTGCCACCAGTACCACTCCCCAAAGTGTCAACCTGTTTAGAGTCTTGGCAGCACCTGTATCCAATTTCTGGGAAGGCTAACGGTACATCTCGTACCATGACTCAAGAACACCAGTGCACAGCTTCCAGGCCATAGTCTCCTGTTCTGTGACATCAATATGTCACATGCACTGTTGGCCCAGGGCGCAGAATTTCCGTGGTAAGGCCCAACAAATTTTCTTCCCCTTTTATAGGGTGGCCATAGGCAGAGATCTTCTGTGGGGTATTTCTTAATATAGTCTGTTTAGTTTACAGCAAAATAAGTTGTCAAAAGGACAAATAGTATTTCAGTCACCTTTTCAGTTTTACAAAGTCACAAAAGAGTAGCCCCCTGTGGAGGTAGGGAGTGCAGGCGGCACATTATCAGGTTAAAACTTGTTTGTCACTTTTGCCATATCAGAGTGTACAGAGTGTTACACCGGTGTCACAATAATTGACTGATTTGTATCGCTCTGTGTAAACTGACTCAATGAGAATAATTGCTCATTATTTTTCAGAGCATGTTTCTCAATTTTAAACTCACTCTCTGGTTACAAATGACTGCGCTATACTTGCTTAATAATAAACGGAGGTTATGTTGGATGAACATTCACTATGACCTTTTGTTAAATGATTTACTAAACACATTGTTAGACTTGTTTGCTTCTAAGGACTGAAAATATTACCCTGCTCCAGGGAACAGTATATTACCTGTATTAATATGATGTCAGGTTCACACTCTATTTACATCAGAGATACCAGAACAACAAACAGGGCTGTCTATGACCGGCAATCAATCATTTATAAAGCTCGTAACACATCTCACATAATCCCCACATTCATCATTATTTCACCAAGGAATGATTTACATTGTGGCATTGCATGGCACAATGCGAATCTATACAGGCAGTACTGCAAAAGGGATCACGTTATATACACTATGGGGGTCATTCCGAGTTGATCGCTCGCTAGCTACTTTTTGCAGCCGTGTAAATGCATAGTCGCCGCCCACTTGGGAGTGTATTTTAGCTTTACAAGTGTGCGAACGCCTGTGCAGCCGAGCTCTGCAAAAACAGTTTGTGCAGTTTCTGAGTAGGTCTGAACTTACTCAGCCGCTGCGATCACTTCAGCCTGTCCGATCCCGGAATTGACATTAGACACTCGCCCTGCAAACGCTTGGACACGCCTGCATTTTCCGAAACACTCCCAGAAAACGGTCAGTTGACACCCATAAACGCCCTCTTCCTGTCAATCTCCTTGCGATCGGCTGTGCGAATGGATTCTTTGCTAAATCCATCGCTCAACAACGATCCACTTTGCACCCGTACGACGCGCCTGCGCATTGCGGTGCATACGCATGCGCAGTAGTAACCTGATCACTGCGCTGTGAAAAACGGCAGCATGAGAACATGTTGGAATGACCACCTATATACAGTATATATATATATATATATATATATACATTTTCTCAGTAACAGCTGGACGGCACTCAGGAGACTCTCAATGATGAAATAAAGCAAGCACCACGGCTGATGATGTCAAAGTTTCTGAGGTAACTCTCTTTTATCAAGACAATAATACCGTACAAAACACATCTATAAATACCTTACAATGCACCCCATGCTGACCGCTCGCTCCCGCTCCCACTGGCGATTAAGTGACGTCAGTAGTGCACGCCGGTGCCCACGGACCGTCATCACATGGGGGTGGGGCCGTCAGGTGAATAAACCCATCACCATAATGACACATACTTACAATACACCTCATACAGGCCGCTTGCTCCCGCTGTCGCTGGCGACTCGGTGACGTCATTGGCACCTGCCGGCGCCCACGAACCTACGTCTCCTGGGACCAGGGCCGGCCAATAAAAACACCCATCTCCATGGTAACAATACTGTAAGAAAAACATTAAGAAGAAAAAATTGATAAAAACAGGCTCAATACTGTAACTA
Source organism: Pseudophryne corroboree (assembly GCF_028390025.1). NCBI lineage: Eukaryota > Metazoa > Chordata > Amphibia > Anura > Myobatrachidae > Pseudophryne > Pseudophryne corroboree. The sequence goes on from NC_086448.1 coordinate 40,989,964, forward strand.
ACTCATCATTATAATAATAACAACGCACATAGGTAGATACTAGAGATCTGTAGCTTTCAAATACTAAAGATATACTACTGGTCTCACTGGTAAATAATCTGTTCTAGTTAAAATGACTATCAAAAAGGCAAGTCTAATAAGCAAATTCAAAAAAAGCAATAGCCAATGATGTAATCGGACTATTCAAAGATGCGACCGGTGCACATTATGCCTGGAAGAACAATTGCCTATAAATGTTACCTTAGTACCACTGGATTATTCTTAAAAAAACTAGTAAACAACAAAAATTCATGAAGCCCAAATGGCTGGACCGTTTGCTTTTGGCACTCAAGATTACGGGGGTAATTCCAAGTTGATCGCAGCAGGATTTTGGTTAGCAGTTGGGCAAAACCATGTGCACTGCAGGGGAGGCAGATATAACATGTGCAGAGAGAGTTGGATTTGGGTGTGGTGTGTTCAATCTGCAATCTAATTTGCAGTGTAAAAATAAAGCAGCCAGTATTTACCCTGCACAGAAACAAAATAACCCACCCAAATCTAACTCTCTCTGCACATGTTACATCTGCCTCCCCTGCAGTGCACATGGTTTTGCCCAATTGCTATCAAAAATCCTGCTGCGATCAACTTGGAATTACCCCCTACATACGTTATCCCAGCGGACGGAATGCCGACTCTATATCCCAAATGCTGGCAGCGGGGCGAGCGCTAACTACCCTTGCAGGCTCAGTGGCTGGCTGCCCTCACCACAGGATCTGTTGCCACTCTGCCTGTCGTGGATACCCATGAGTGGGAATTGACGGGTGTGCCGGGATTCCGGCTGGCGGCATTGTCAGCAGGCGGGATTTCAGTGTCGGTATCCTGCCAGGATATTAACAGCTGGCATTGCTGCTCCTCAGGTTGTTGCAGCACCTCTCTCTGCCCCTCAGGCTGCTGTGGCACAGCTCTCTCTGCCCCTCAGGCTGCTGCGGCACAGCTTTCTCTGCCCCTCAGGCAATTCAGGGACATTATTATAAGTGAAGCATATTGGGATCATCAGGTCTGGGATGGCAGTTCTAGGGTATTATTTTCATTGCGGCATTGGGGGATTATAAAGTCGGGGGGGAACAATTTTGTGCATTATTTTCATTGAGAGTTTGGGGGGTTTTCAGGTCTGTGTGGGGGGGTCACATTTGGGGCATTATTTTCATTGAGGCATAGGAAGATTATCAGATCTTGGGAAGGCATTTTTGGGAAATTATTTTCATTCAGAGATTGGGGGGTTATTAGGTCTGTGGGCGGTCACATTGGGGGTTTATTTTCATTGAAGAAATGGGGGGTTGTGAGGTCAGGTCAGTCAGGGCATTTATAGTGTTTTTTATTTATTTGAATTAAACAAGTGGTGTAATGTGTATAAGGGGCTCAGTCATAGTGTATAAAGGCATGGCTGTAACTAGGGGGGGGCTAAGGGGTTACGTGCCCCGGGCGCCTGAAGGAGGGGGGCACTGAGATCTCCCAGCGCTCAGCGATTCGGTCAGCTGCTTCTCCATCCCCGCTGTCCCCACTGTCATTGTGTGCTGCGCCTATCACGTTAATAGGTAGAGTGGGTGGGCAGCGATTGGACAGTGTCGCCCATAGCCCACTTCCTCAAGTCCCCCTCCTTCTGACCACGGCGGCAGGAATGACATGACGCAGTGCCATCACCATCTTGCCTGCAGCGTAAGAGCCAGAGCCAAGAGACAGGTTGACCCACGGTGAGTTACTACAAGTAGAAAGATGTAAATGAGGGTGGTTAATGTGCGCTCTGTCAGGGATTAAATGTGTTGGGGAGGGGGGGCTGTGTGTGGGATTATTTGTGCTATGGGGGGAAAGCTGTGTCAGGGATTATATGTCTTGTGGGGGGAACTATGTCAGGGATTAAATGTGCTGGACAACCGGCACCGTGCTAGTCCACCCCGCATGTCTGGCTCTGCCCCCCCCCCCCGCACAGGTACAAAAGCATTGCATGGCGGCGATGCTTTTGTACTTGATGAGTAGCTCCCTACCAGCGCAGCTCCTGCGCGCTGGCAGGGAGCTACTTGTCACTTCCTGGGTCGCAGCGACTGCGTGTGACATCACACAGCCGCCACGGCTCGCCCCCTGCATGGTCAGGGTACGCCTGCATTGCCTGGACCGCACCCTCAAAAGGGCGGCCAAACGCCGCCCCCTCCCGCCCAGCGACCACCTCTGCCTGTCAGGTGATCACAGAGCTGAGATGGCCATCGGCTCTCTGGCATGTGCCGGCGCACTGCGGCACCGGCGCATGCGCAGTTCATCGATCAGGTCTGAATTAGGCCCTATATGTGCTGGGGGGAGAGCTGCATGTGGCATACCCCCTTTACATGCCTGGCACCACACACCTTATTGCCGGGTTATGTAGGAGTGCATGCCACCCCCCCCTCTCTCTCTCTCTCTATCTCTCTCTCTTCCATCTCTCCCTCACCCCTCTCTCTCTCCCATCTCTCTTTCTATCTATCTCTCCTCTCTCCCATCTCTCTCTCTCTTCTCTCCCCTCTCTCTCTCTCTCTCTCCCTTGCCTCTCTCTCTCTCTCTCTCTCTCTCTCTCTCTTTCCTCTCTCCTCCGTGGAGCTGCATAATGAGGGGTACTACTGTACAGTGTTTTTTATCTTTCATTTTTATTTAATTATTTTTTAATTGTTTTTTTTTTTTTAATTATTTGTTAGGAGGAGGGGGGCACCAAATTACTGCCTTGCCCCGAGTGCTGAAAATCCTAGTTTCAGCCTTGATAAAGGGTTTTTCTGTGTGGTGTATGTATATAAGGGGCTCTACTGTGCCGTATAACATGTGTAAGGAGTAAAATTGTATGATGTAATGTGAATTGGTACTATTCTGCGGCCACACACCTTCCCAATGAAACCATGCCCCTATATTGTTGTTCCAAACCTTCGGCATGGTTCATCTATCTATCTATCTATCTATCTATCTATCTATCTATCTATCTATCTATCTATCTATCTATCTATCTATCTATCTATCTATCTGTAGTAGTTAACTATGGCCCTAATACCGAGTTGTTCGCTCGCAAGCTGATTTTAGCAGCTTTGCACACACTAAGCCGCCGCCTACTGGGAGTGAATCTTAGCTTATCAAAATTGCGAACGAAAGATTAGCAAAATTGCGAATAGACACTTCTTAGCAGTTTCTGAGTAGCTCCAGACTTACTCGGCGTCTGCGATCAGTTCAGTCAGTTTCGTTCCTGGTTTGACGTCACAAACACTCCCAGCGTTCGGCCAGACACTCCTCCGTTTCTCCAGCCACTCCCGTTTTTTCGCACACACCCATAAAACGGCCAGTTTCCGCCCAGAAACACCCACTTCCTGTCAATCACATTACGATCACCAGAACGAAGAAAAAAACTCGTAATGCCGTGAGTAAAATACTTAACTGCATAGCAAATTTACTTGGCGCAGTCGCACTGCGGACATTGCGCATGCGCATTATCGACTAATCGCTCCGTTACGAGAAAAATATAATGAGCGAACAACTCGGAATGACCCCCTATGTGTGTATATGTACACAATTTATTAAGTGAAAAGAGAAGCATCTTTGCCAATGGAGCAATGCAAGTCATCTCTTCCTAAAATATCTCATAAATAATAATTTTATTTATAAACCATAATATAAGGATTCAAATTTCTGACTGTGATACAATAAACTTGTTCACACACAGTACTAACCACAATGTTACAGAGATGATTACTGTATATAGACTTTATTGCTGCGAAGGTGGATGCTTATAAATACATCATTATGAAAGACTGAACCAAGGGCAAGGCAATTAAGACAACTGCTTTAGGCCTTTGGCCCAAAGTATTAAATACTATTTATTAGCATATGATTGGGCTGTGTGATGCTACAGCTTGATCTCACCTACACTTTTAACGAGAATTGGTAGTATTGCACGCATGAAGACAGTTTAGCTTCAAATGTATTTCTACTCCCAAGAAACTTTGTAGCAAAGCTTTTTAAATTGTTATTGCCTTTAACTGTAAATTCTTCAGCTAGAGGTACTTTACAGTCCAATCTTTGCTACTGTGGGGCAGATGTATTACGACAGTGTCCCATAACGATCGTTATTTGTGGTCTGGCACTTCATCGGTAATTGACGGGGGCGCGCACAGGCCAGCACACCGAACGGTAACCAGGCATTAATACATGTGGGGGGTGCGGAAAGTGTAGCCCATAGCGCACCTACAAAGCCCATAGTGCACGATAATACATCTGCCCCAGTATGTGTTATTTAAAATGAGAAAATTGATGCTATACAGTGATGGCTGGTTCCCTTGGCATTAATAATGTAATTTGAGATATGCGCCGATCTTCCGTGTTTTGGTTTTGTCAAAACAGCCCTCGTGTTCTGGATTAAAAAATAAATAAAGTTGCATTTGGGCCTGTTTTTGTTCCCACAGTATTATTAACATCAATAATATTAATTTCCAGTCATTTTCTAGTCAATTTTGACCACCTCACAGTTCACAATTTTGTTCACCAATAATGTCCAAGGGCTGCACGGCTAAACTAAGCAACAGAGCTGCGGCACAAACACACGGCAGTTTAAAAGACTATAGCTATGAAAGATTTTCACACAGCAGTGTCAGACAGGATGGCAGTTTAATACACTATAGGACCCAATAGAAACCAAGAATGTGGTTTTATTGATCAAGAACTAGATCAGAAGCCCAAAGGCAGTATGGGAAATGGAGGTGGAGTATTTATGTAGTGGAAGGCAGGTGCAGGATTGATTGATTGATTGATTGATTGATTGATTAAATTATTAATTTAAATAATTGATAAAGAAAATTTACAATGGTTGATTGACTGATTAATTAATGTAAATGATTTATTGATTCCTAAAATGTAAGATAGACTGAATAGCTCTGCAACAAATATTCATTTTCTTTGCTTCTCTTTCAACTCTTGTCAGGATAGAATCCATGGCTATGAAAATTGTATTCTTTTCTGGTTAAAACTGTGTTGCAAATCAGTAATGTATTAGAGCTATAATGCCCACCAAAGTGACAACCCATTATGAAAACTGGTGCAAAAAGGAATTGTCCTTGACCCCACACCCCTTATGAGGTATATTAAAAAGGACTTGCACAGTTTAACAAACCAAGCACTTCAGTGATAGGAACTGCCACTTAGTAGATTAATTGATTTGTTTGTTTGGGCACCCACAAAACAAACCAAGAATGGGCTTAAGGCAACTAATGGTGTTGTTAATCCTCTCTACAGGGGCAAGAGGTAATTCTCCTCATCCGATTACTCAGTGTTCATTTCATCATCACACAATATTATCTCATCCTCCCCACTGGAATCCACCATTAAAGTCTTTGTACTTTTATGTAATTGACAGGAAAAGTCTTTCTTGTGGAATTTGCAGTTAATTTTCATGAACATCAGCTTTTCCTCATTTTTAGGAAGTACTCTAACCCCATACACAAAATGCTCACAAGGTTCCTGGCTGTGCTAAACAATTTTTTTCAAATGCACAGTGGTGAGCGGGCAGCTTAAGAAAAGCATAGCTACTTTGTAGACGTGGCTCCACATTGCCTTTTTTTTCTTCCAGTAGTCAAAGTGACTGTCTGACATGCTAACTTGTACATTGTCATTAAAATAATCCTCCACCATTATATTGATGTTTTCTGTATCAGAATCAGTCACTGTAGAAGTCTCAATAATTTTGGGCAATTCTTTTAGATCTGACCAGATGTCATAATGTTGTTTCATTCTGGAGCACTGAGTAGACTCATCCTGATCACAAGTGGGTCACTGGGAAAAGATTACTTGCAGCAGCCACAACACTAGTACTGGATTGCTGCTCCTGGTCTTCAATCAACTGATCCATATCGACTCACAGCGCTGTTAGTAACAGTGGCACCTACTGAATGTTAATTTTTAACAGTGCCTGAACCAGAGCCGGCCCTAACCAATATGATGCCCTAGGCAAGATTTTGGCTGGTGCCCCCTAGCACCACCGCTGGTTCTGCCTCTGACCTTGCACCTCTTTCCCAGCACCATCACCCCTCACCCATAGCAGTCCTTGTACCACCTATATTTTAAATAGGAACAGTTCGCACATTTGACACACAGCCCAAAAAGGGGCATCTTCTTGCTGGGAAGGGGCATGGCCACACAATATTAACACCAATTCCAATTACGTCACACAGTGCTGCAACTTTATTCACATTTTATCTTGCGATAGTGTCCATAATTCATATTACATCCCACAGTAGTATCACTTTACCTTATAAACGTTACTCCTCACAGTAGAGCCCCTTATTCACATTACATCACACTGAATTGCTCCTTATTCACATTACACCACACCTTATTGCTCTTTATTCACATTAGATGACACAGTAGTGCCCTTTCTATATGCAACGCCACATAGTAGAGCACCTTATACACATAATGCCAAACATTAGTAATGCATTTATACACAATTCCACACAGTAATGCCCCTTACACATATGAGACACATTAATGTCCTTATAAACATAATGCACCTTACACATTATGACAACCTTTATTAATGCCCTTTTACACATAATGTCCCTTACACATATGCCGCACATTATTAATGCCCTTATACACATAATGACACACATAGTGCCCCCTACACATTTGCTGCACATTATTAGTGCCCCTATACACATAATGACACACATACAGTACTAACCTGTTACACATATGCCGCACATTATTAATGCCCTTATACACATGACACACTTAGTGCCCCCTACACATTTGCTGCACATTATTAGTGCCCTTATACACATAATGACACACATACAGTAGTACCCTGTTACACATATGCCGCACATTATTAATGCCCTTATACACATAATGACACACATAGTGGCCCTTTACACATATGTTGCACATTATTAAAGCATTTTTACATGACACACATAATGCTCCTTACACATATTCTGAACACTATTGCACAACCAACCCACTCACATGCACACAGCACTCATACTGCCACTAACACTGTGACCTCTGCTTCTGCTTGGAGACAGATGTGTCCTCATAAATCTTGCCTCAATGCTAACGTCGGGCACCTTTTTTTTAAATGAAAATGCATCTTATTTGCATTGCTATGTGGCTAGGATGCACAATCAGCTTCTGCTGATTAAACTGATATGCAGCATGCCTATATACTGTGTGAGACTGTGGCTGTATCTGCATATGAAATGCTACACACAGAATATAGGCATGCCACATATCATTTTAATCGTCAGAAGCTGATGATGCCCCTAGGCATATCAAATGCCCTAGGCAATTGCCTAGTTTGCCTATCCCTATGGCCGGCTCTGGCCTGAACAACACACATTTTCTTTCTTTCTTTTTTATTTATTACACTGTGACTCAGCACTGTTAGTACGTAATTGTGGCACTTACTAAATGTTATTTTTTGACAGTGCCTGAACCTGTCCTGACCTGAACACACACAATTTTTTTCTTAGAATGATGATTTGGCTAATACTGACACAGTCACAGTGCTGAACCCCACAGCCCTTAATGATGATGCTTACACAGTGACCCACAGCCCTTAGTCTTCACTGACAGTCACACTGCAGCCCATAGTCCTTCACTGATGACACTGACAGTCTGACACAGTCACAGACAATGTTGCAGCCCACAGCCATAGTTCACTGATGATGCTGATGATGATGATGATGACAACACTGACAATGAATCTAATGATGAATCTGAATCAGTAGCCCAAAGCCCTTAATCGGAGTCATTGCAATCCACAGCCCACACACTAATGCTCCGGCGTCCTTTGTGGACTGCCACCAAAACCACGAGGGAGGGAATTTTATGCAATCCAAAATACGCAAGATCCGATGCCTAGAAGATAAAGTTTAGCCTTGTTTTTTAATCTGAGCCTGGTGGGAAATCCTAAACTGGGGCTCAGATTAACCCCATCCCCAGCATTAGTTGTGCTCCCTTTGCCACATTCCCTGCATCCGTGTTCAACAACTACCTCCTGAGTCACCTTTGACCACTGAGACCAATGCTTTGTTACCCCGCTGTGACCTAAGGTAAGTCAATGATAACCATAACCACCCAAAAACACAACTTTTAATATGGTAGACTGGAAGAAATCTACAAAGCTAAGAAAAGAGAAAGTATATTCTCCTAATCCTTCCATGTATAATCTCTTTACCCCCTCCCACCAATTCCTTATTCAATACAAACTATATACAGTACACCTCAGCAATCCTAACAGATAACTATGGGGGTCATTCCGAGTTGATCGCTAGCTAAAAATGTTCGCTGCGCAGCGATGATGCAAAAAAATGGCACTTCTGCGCATGCGGTGCAGTGTGCACGCGCGACGTACTTTCACCACGGGCAAAGTGTTTTTACACAAGGTCTAGCGAAGCTTTTTAGTCGCAATGGCAGCCGCAGAGTGATTGACAGGAAAGGGGCGTTTCTGGGTGTCAACCGACCGTTTTCAGGGAGTGCTCGAAAAAAAGCAGGTGTGCCAGGAAAAACGCAGGTGTGACTGGGCGAACGCAGTGCGTGTTTGTGACTTCAAATCTGGAACTGAACAGTCTGATCGCAAACGCTGAGCAGGTTTTGAGCTACTTTGAAACTGCACCATTTTTTTTTGTAGTCGCGCTGCGATCCTTTCGTTCGCACTTCTGCTAAGCTAAGATACACTCTCAGAGGGCAGCGGCATAGCGTTTACATGACTGCTAAAGACTGCTAGCGAGCGATTAGGGGGTGATCCAGACCTGATCGTAGATGTGTGAAAAAACGCACATCTACGATCATTTTCTTTGATATGCGGGGGGACACCCAGCACAGAGCAAGTCCGCCCCATATGCCTGATCCAGCCCCCCCTGCAGAGATGAGAAAGCACTACATGGCGGCGATGCTTTTGCATGGTTTGAGTTGTCCACTGCCGACGCAGCCTAACTGCGAAGGCAGACAGCTCCTCAGGTTGCTGCAGCACCTCTATCTGTCCCTCAGGCTGCTGCGACACAGCTCTCTCTGCCCCTCAGGCTGCTGCGGCACAGCTAAATTTGCCCCTCAGGCAGCTGTGGCACAGCTCTCTCTGCCCCTCAGGCTGCTGTGGCACAGCTCTCTCTGCCCCTCAGGCTGCTGCGGCACAGCTCTCTCTGCCCTTCAGGCTGCTGTGGCACAGCTCTCTCTGCCCCTCAGGCTGCTGCGGCACAGCTCTCTCTGCCCCTCAGGCTGCTGCGGCACAGCTCTCTCTGCCCCTCAGGCTGCTGCGGCACAGCTCTATCTGCCCCTCAGGCTGCTGCGGCACAGCTCTCTCTGCCCCTCAGGCTGCTGCGGCACAGCTCTCTCTGCCCCTCAGGCTGCTGCGGCACAGCTCTATCTGCCCCTCAGGCTGCTGCGGCACAGCTCTCTCTGCCCCTCAGGCTGCTGCGGCACAGCTCTATCTGCCCCTCAGGCTGCTGCGGCACAGCTCTCTCTGCCCCTCAGGCTGCTGCGGCACTGCCCCTCAGGCTGCTGTGGCACAGCTCTCTCTGCCCCTCAGGCTGCTGCGGCACAGCTCTCTCTGCCCCTCAGGCTGCTGCGGCACAGCTCTATCTGTCCCTCAGGCTGCTGTGGCACAGCTCTCTCTGCCCCTCAGGCTGCTGCGGCACAGCTCTATCTGCCCCTCAGGCTGCTGCGGCACAGCTAAATCTGCCCCTCAGGCAGCTGTGGCACAGCTCTCTCTGCCCCTCAGGCTGCTGTGGCACAGCTCTCTCTGCCCCTCAGGCTGCTGCGGCACAGCTCTATCTGCCCCTCAGGCTGCTGCGGCACAGCTCTATCTGCCCCTCAGGCTGCTGCGGCACAGCTCTCTCTGCCCCTCAGGCTGCTGCGGCACAGCTCTATCTGCCCCTCAGGCTGCTGCGGCACAGCTCTCTCTGCCCCTCAGGCTGCTGTGGCCCAGCTCTCTCTGCCCCTCAGGCTGATGTGTGGCACAGCTCTCTCTGCCCTTTCCGGCTGCTGTGGCACAGCTCTGTCTGCCCCTCAGGCTGCTGTGTGGCACAGCTCTCTCTGCCCCTCAGGCTGCTGTGTGGCACAGCTCTCTCTGCCCCTCAGGCTGCTGTGTGGCACAGCTCTGTCTGCCCCTCAGGCTGCTATGTGGCACAGCTCTCTCTGCCCCTCAGGCTGCTGCGGCACAGCTCTATCTGCCCCTCAGGCTGCTGCGGCACAGCTCTCTCTGCCCCTCAGGCTGCTGCGGCACAGCTCTATCTGCCCCTCAGGCTGCAGCGGCACAGCTCTCTCTGCCCCTCAGGCTGCTGTGGCCCAGCTCTCTCTGCCCCTCAGGCTGCTGTGTGGCACAGCTCTCTCTGCCCTTTCCGGCTGCTGTGGCACAGCTCTGTCTGCCCCTCAGGCTGCTGTGTGGCAAAGCTCTCTCTGCCCCTCAGGCTGCTGTGTGGCACAGCTCTCTCTGCCCCTCAGGCTGCTGTGTGGCACAGCTCTGTCTGCCCCTCAGGCTGCTGTGTGGCAAAGCTCTCTCTGCCCCTCAGGCTGCTGTGTGGCACAGCTCTCTCTGCCCCTCAGGCTGCTGTGTGGCACAGCTCTCTCTGCCCCTCAGGCTGCTGTGTGGCACAGCTCTGTCTGCCCCTCAGGCTGCTATGTGGCACAGCTCTCTCTGCCCCTCAGGCTGCTGTGGCAAAGCTCTCTCTGCCCCTCAGGCAGTTCAGGGACATTATTATAAGTGAAGCATATTGGGATCATCAGGTCTGGGATGACAGTTCTAGGGTATTATTTTAATTGCGACATTGGGGGATTATCAAGTCGGGGGGGAACAATTTTGGTGAATTATTTTCATTGAGAGTTTGGGGGGTTTTCAGGTCTGTGTGGGGGGGTCACATTTGGGGCATTATTTTCATTGAGACATAGGAAGATTATCAGATCTTGGGAAGGCATTTTTGGGAAATTATTTTCATTCAGAGATTGGGGGGTTATTAGGTCTGTGGGCCGTCACATTTGGGGCTTTATTTTCATTGAAGAAATGGAGGGTTGTGAGGTCAGGTCAGTCAGGGCATTTATAGTGTTTTTAATTTATTTGAATTAAACAAGTGGTGTAGCGACTCTACCGTGGTGTAATGTGTATAAGGGGCTCAGTCATAGTGTATAAAGGCATGGCTGTTACTAGGGGGGGGCTAAGGGGTTACGTGCCCCGGGCGCCTGAAGGAGGGGGGCACTGAGATCTCCCAGCGCCCAGCGATTCGGTCAGCTGCTTCTCCATCCCGCTGTCCCCACTGTCATTGTGTGCTGCGCCTCTCACGTTAATAGGTAGAGTGGGTGGGCAGCGATTGGACAGTGTCGCCCATAGCCCACTTCCTCAAGTCCCCCTCCTTCTGACCACGGCGGCAGGAATGACATGACGCAGTGCCATCACCATCTTGCCTGCAGCGTAAGAGCCAGAGCCCAGAGACAGGTTGACCCACGGTGAGTTACTACAAGTAGAAAGATGTAAATGAGGGTGGTTAATGTGCGCTCTGTCAGGGATTAAATGTGTTGGGGAGGGGGGGCTGTGTGTGGGATTATTTGTGCTATGAGGGGAGAGCTGTGTCAGGGATTATATGTCCTGTGGGGGGAACTATGTCAGGGACTAAATGTGCTGGACAACCGGCACCGTGCTAGTCCACCCCGCATGTCTGCCTCTGTCCCCCCCCCCCCCCGCACAGGTACAAAAGCATTGCATGGCGGCGATGCTTTTGTACCTGATGAGTAGCTCCCTACCAGCGCAGCTCCTGCACGCTGGCAGGGAGCTACTTGTCACTTCCTGGGTCGCAGCGACTGCGTGTGACATCACGCAGCCGCCACGGCCCGCCCCCTGCATGGTCAGGGCACGCCTGCATTGCCTGGAATGCGCCCTCAAAACGGCGGACAAACGCCGCCCCCTCCCGCCCAGCGACCGCCTCTGCCTGTCAGGTGATCACAGAGCTGAGATGGCCATCGGCTCTCTGGCATGTGCCGGCGCACTGCGGCACCGGCACATGCGCAGTTCAGCGATCAGGTCTAAATTATGCCCTATATGTGCTGGGGGGAGAGCTGCATGTGGCATACCCCCTTTACATGCCTGGCACCACACACCTTATTGCCGGGTTATGTAGGAGTGCATGCCACCCCCCCCCTCTCTCTCTCTCTCTATCTCTTCCATCTCTCCCTCACCCCTCTCTCTCTCTCTCTCTCTCTCCCATCTCTCCCTCACCCCTCTCTCTCTCTCTCTCTCCCATCTCTCCCTCACCCCTCTCTCTCTCCCATCTCTCTTTCTATCTATCTCTCCTCTCTCCCATCTCTCCCCTCTCTCTCCCATCTCTCTCTCTCTTCTCTCCCCTCTCCCTCTCTCTCTCTCTCTCTCTCTCTCTCTCCCTTGCCTCTCTCTCTCTCTCTCTCTCTCTCTCTCTCTCTCTTTCCTCTCTCCTCCGTGGAGTTGCATAATGAGGGGTACTACTGTACAGTGTTTTTTAGCTTTCATTTTTATTTAATTATTTTTTAATTGTTTTTTTTTTATTTATTTTTAATTATTTGTTAGGAGGAGGGGGGCACCAAATGACTGCCTTGCCCCGGGTGCTGAAAATCCTAGTTTCAGCCTTGATAAAGGGTTCTTCTGTGTGGTGTATGTATGTAAGGGGCTCTGCTGTGCCGTATAACATGTGTAAGGAGTAATATTGTATGGTGTAATGTGAATGGGTACTATTCTGCGGCCACACACCTTCCCAATGAAACCATGCCCCTATATTGTTGTTCCAAGCCTTCGGCACGCACTGACCCTAGTTTAAACATGGGGGGCGCCCAAAGGAAACTTTTGCCCTGAACTCCACAAGATCTAGAACTGGCCCTGTCACCAATTTAGGATTTTTAAATATTGATTATTTTCAAATGTAACATGCCACCACATGTTGACTAGGCCCCCAATTCAGTACAGGAGAGTGGGGTGTCAAAACATACCCTTGCTCCGGGCACCGTGGCACCTAGCTACACCTCTGGTTGGTAGATATGGTTCATCTATCTATCTATCTATCTATCTATCTATCTATCTATCTATCTATCTATCTATCTATCTATCTATCTATCTGTAGTAGTTAACTATGGCCCTCATTCCGAGTTGTTCGCTCGCAAGCTGCTTTTAGCAGCTTTGCACACGCTAAGCCGCCGCCTACTGGGATTGAATCTTAGCTTATCAAAATTGCGAACGAAAGATTAGCAAAATTGCGAATAGACACTTCTTAGCAGTTTCTGAGTAGCTCCACACTTACTCGGCAACTGCGATCAGTTCAGTCAGTTTCGTTCCTGGTTTAACGTCACAAACACACCCAGCGTTCGGCCAGACACTCCTCCGTTTCTCCAGCCACTCCCGCGTTTTCCCCAGAAACGGTAGCGTTTTTTCGCACACACCCATAAAACGGCCAGTTTCCGCCCAGAAACACCCACTTCCTGTCAATCACATTACGATCACCAGAACGAAGAAAAAACCTCGTAATGCCGTGAGTAAAATACCTAACTGCATAGCAAATTTACTTGGCGCAGTCGCACTGCGGACATTGCGCATGCGCATTAGCGACTAATCGCTCCGTTGCGAGAAAAATATAACGAGCGAACAATTTGGAATGACCCCATATGTGTGTATATGTACACAATTTATTAAGTGAAAAGAGAAGCATCTTTGCCAATGGAGCAATGCAAGTCATCTCTTCCTAAAATATCTCATAAATAATAATTTTATTTATAAACCATAATATAAGGATTCAAATTTCTGACTGTGATACAATAAACTTGTTCACACACAGTACTAACCACAATGTTACAGAGATAATTACTGTATATAGACTTTATTGCTGCGAAGGTGGATGTTTATAAATACATCATTATGAAAGACTGAACCAAGGGCAAGGCAATTAAGACAACTGCTTTAGGCCTTAGGCCCAAAGTATTAAATACTATTTATTAGCATATGATTGGGCTGTGTGATGCTACAGATTGATCTCACCTACACTTTTAACGAGAATTGGCAGTATTGCACGCATGAAGACAGTTTAGCTTCAAATGTATTTCTGCTCCCAAGAAACTTTGTAACAAAGCTTTTTAAATTGTTATTGCCTTTAACTGTAAATTCTTCAGCTAGAGGTACTTTACAGTCCAATCTTTGCTACAGTGGGGCAGATGTATTAAGTCAGTGTCCCATAACGATCGTTATTTGTGGTCTGGCACTTCATCGGTAATTGACTGGGGCGCGCACAGGCCAGCACACAATTTTGTTCACCAATAATGTCCAAGGGCTGCACGGCTAAACTAAGCAACAGAGATGCGGCACAAACACACGGCAGTTTAAAAGACTATAGCTATGAAAGATTTTCACACAGCAGTGTCAGACAGGATGGCAGTTTAATACACTATAGGACCCAATAGAAACCAAGAATGTGGTTTTATTGATCAAGAACTAGATCAGAAGCCCAAAGGCAGTATGGGAAATGGAGGTGGAGTATTTATGTAGTGGAAGGCAGGTGCAGGATTGATTGATTGATTGATTGATTGATTGATTGATTAAATTATTAATTTAAATAATTGATAAAGAAAATTTACAATGGTTGATTGATTGATTGATTGATTGATTGATTAATTAATGTAAATGATTTATTGATTCCTAAAATGTAAGATAGACTGAATAGCTCTGCAACAAATATTCATTTTCTTGGCTTCTCTTTCAACTCTTGTCAGGATAGAATCCATGGCTATGAAAATTGTATTCTTTTCTGGTTAAAACTGTGTTGCAAATTAGTAATGTATTAGAGCTATAATGCCCACCAAAATGACACCCCATTATGAAAACTGGTGCAAAAAGGAATTGTCCTTGACCCCACACCCCTTATGAGGTATATTAAAAAGGACTTGCACAGTTTAACAAACCAAGCACTTCAGCGATAGGAACTGCCACTTAGTAGATTAATTGATTTGTTTGTTTGGGCACCCACAAATAAAACCAAGAATGGGTTTAAGGCAACTAACAGTGTTGTTAATCCTCTCTATAGGGGCAAGAAGTCATTCTCCTCATCCGATTCCTCAATGTTCATTTCATCATCACACAATATTATCTCATCCTCACTGGAATCCACCATTAAAGTCTTTGCACATTTATGTAATTGGCAGGAAAAGTCTTTCTTGTGGAATTTGCAGTTAATTTTCATGAATATCAGCTTTTCCACATTTTTAGGAAATACTCTAACCCCGACCTGTTCACTTGCTGCGTTTTAATGCAGCAGAGCGAACGGGTCCCTGCTGCACATTGACAGGCAGAGGCGATCGATGGGTGGGAGGGGGTGAAACGGCTGTGTTTGGCCGCCGTTTCATAGGCATGGCCGGACCAAATGGGGGGCGGGCCGCAGCGGCTGCATGACGTCATATGCAGCCGCTGCGGGCCAGGGAGCGAGGAGTAGCTCCCGGCCAGCACGCTAAAGCTGTGCTGGCTGGGAGTTACTCCTGAAGTGCAAAGGCATCGCCGCTGTGCAATGCCTTTGCACTTGTGCTGGGGGGCCGGACTGACATGCGGGGTGGGCTAGCCCTGTGCTGGGCGTCTCCCCGCATGTCATGAAAGATGATCATAGCTGTGCTAAATTTAGCACAGCGATGATCAAATCGGAATGACCACCAAAGTTCCTGGCTGTGCAAAACAACTTTTTTCAAATACACAGTGGTGGGCGAGCAGCTTAAGAAAAGCGTAGCTACTTTGAAGAAGTGGCTCCAAATTGCCTTTTTTTATCCCAGTAGTCAAAGTGACTGTCTGACATGCTAACTTGTACATTGTCATTGAAATAATCCTCCACCATTATATTGATGGTTTTATGTATCAGAATGAGTCACAGTAGAAGTGTCAATAATTTTGGGCAACTCTTTTAGACCAGATGTCATAATGTTGTTTCATTCTGGAGTAGACTCACCCTGACCACCAGTAAGTCACTGGGAAAAGGTTACTTGCAGCAGCCACAACACTAGTACTGGATTGCTGCTCCTGGTCTTCTATCAACTGATCCATATCGACTCAAAGCGCTGTTAGTAACGGTGGCACCTACTGAATGTTAATTTTTAACAGTGTCTGAACAACACACACATTTTCTTTCTTTTCTTTTCTTTTATTACACTGTGACTCACAGCACTATTAGTAAGTAGTGATGAGCGGGTTCGGTTTCCGAGAAACCGAACAACCCCGAGCTTTACCTTTTTTACACGGGTCCGAGCCATACTCGGATTCTCCCGTATGGCTCGGTTAACCCGAGCGCGCCCGAACGTCATCATACCGCTGTCGGATTTTCGCGAGATTCGGATTCTATAAGCAGCCGCGCATCGCCGCCATTTTCACACGTGCATTGGAGATGATAGGGAGAGGACGTGGCTGGCGTCCTCTCCGTTTAGTAGAAGACAGTTGATTAATTTGATTGCTTGTTTATTACTATAATTGTGGGGAGGATTAGGGAGCAGCTGTTAGGAGGGGTACAGTGCAGAGTTTAGTTTTTATCCGTTCTCTGCCTGAAAAAAACGCTCCATACCATATCTGTGCTCAGTGTGCTGCATGATATATCTGTGCTGAGTGCTTACACTGCTTAATTGTGGGGACTGGGGAGCAGCTATAGCAGGAGTACAGTGCAGAGTTTTGCTGACAGTGACCACCAGTATACGTTTGTCTGCCTGAAAAACACTCCATATCAGTACACACAGTGTGCTGCTTTATTGTGGGGACTGGGGACCACCAGTATAATTAATATTATATAGGAGGAGTACAGTGCAGAGTGCACTGCTGTACCTACCTCTGTGTCGTCATCCATTAAGTATACTATCCATCTACATTTCTATACCTGTGGTGCATTTTAGTTTAGCAGTTTACTGACAGTGTCCACCAGGTCCAGTATACTGTATATAGCAGTACGGTAGGCCACTGCTTTGTACCTACCTCTGTGTCGTCACTCGTCATCCATTAAGTATACTATCCATCCATCTACATTGTATACCTGTGGTGCCTTTTTTTTAGACTAGTTTAGCATTTTGCTGACAGTGTCCACCAGGTCCAGTATACTGTATATAGCAGTACGGTAGGCCACTGCTGTACCTACCTCTGTGTCGTCACTCGTCATCCAATAAGTATACTATCCATCCATCTACATTGTATACCTGTGGTGCCTTTTTTTTAGACTAGTTTAGCAGTTTGCTGACAGTGTCCACCAGGTCCAGTATACTGTATATAGCAGTACGGTAGGCCACTGCTGTACCTACCTCTGTGTCGTCACTCGTCATCCATTAAGTATACTATCCATCCATCTACATTGTATACCTGTGGTGCCTTTTTTTTAGACTAGTTTAGCAGTTTGCTGACAGTGTCCACCAGGTCCAGTATACTGTATATAGCAGTACGGTAGGCCACTGCTGTGTACCTACCTCTGTGTCGTCACTCGTCATCCATTAAGTTTACTATCCATCCATCTACATTGTATACCTGTGGTGCCTTTTTTTAGACTAGTTTAGCAGTTTGCTGACAGTGTCCACCAGGTCCAGTATACTGTATATAGCAGTACGGTAGGCCACTGCTGTGTACCTACCTCTGTGTCGTCACTCATCATCCATTAAGTATACTATCCATCCATCTACATTGAATACCTGTGGTGCCTTTTTTTTAAGACTAGTTTAGCAGTTTGCTGACAGTGTCCACCAGGTCCAGTATACTGTATATAGCAGTACGGTAGGCCACTGCTGTGTACCTACCTCTGTGTCGTCACTCGTCATCCATTAAGTATACTATCCATCCATCTACATTGTATACCTGTGGTGCCTTTTTTTTAGACTAGTTTAGCAGTTTGCTGACAGTGTCCACCAGGTTCAGTATACTGTATATAGCAGTACGGTAGGCCACTGCTGTACCTACCTCTGTGTCGTCACTCGTCATCCATTAAGTATACTATCCATCCATCTACATTGTATATATGTGGTGCCTTTTTTTTAGACTAGTTTAGCAGTTTGCTGACAGTGTCCACCAGGTCCAGTATACTGTATATAGCAGTACGGTAGGCCACTGCTGTACTTACCTCTGTGTCGTCACTCGTCATCCATTAAGTATGCTATCCATCCATCTACATTCTATACCTGTGGTGCCTTTTTTTTAGACTAGTTTAGCAGTTTGCTGACAGTGTCCACCAGGTCCAGTATACTGTATATAGCAGTATGGTAGGCCACTGCTGTGTACCTACCTCTGTGTCGTCACTCGTCATCCATTAAGTATACTATCCATCCATCTACATTGTATACCTGTGGTGCCTTTTTTTTAGACTAGTTTAGCAGTTTGCTGACAGTGTCCACCAGGTCCAGTATACTGTATATAGCAGTACGGTAGGCCACTGCTGTGTACCTACCTCTGTGTCGTCACTCATCATCCATTAAGTATACTATCCATCCATCTACATTGTATACCTGTGGTGCCTTTTTTTTTTAGACTAGTTTAGCAGTTTGCTGACAGTGTCCACCAGGTCCAGTATACTGTTTATAGCAGTACGGTAGGCCACTGCTGTGTACCTACCTCTGTGTCGTCACTCATCATCCATTAAGTATACTATCCATCCATCTACATTGTATACCTGTGGTGCCTTTTTTTAGACTATTTTAGCAGTTTGCTGACAGTGTCCACCAGGTCCAGTATACTGTATATAGCAGTACGGTAGGCCACTGCTGTGTACCTACCTCTGTGTCGTCACTCGTCATCCATTAAGTATACTATCCATCTACATTCTATACCTGTGGTGCATTTTAGTTGTGCACAGTAAATATAGTAGTAGGCCATTGCTATTGATACTGGCATATAATTCCACACATTAAAAAATGGAGAACAAAAATGTGGAGGTTAAAGGGAAAGATCAAGATCCACTTCCACCTCGTGCTGAAGCTGCTGCCACTAGTCATGGCCGAGACGATTAAATGCCATCAACGTCGTCTGCCATGGCCGATGCCCAATGTCATAGTAGAGAGCATGTAAAATCCAAAACACAAAAGTTCAGTAAAATGACCCAAAAATCAAAATTAAAAGCGTCTGAGGAGAAGCGTAAACTTGCCAATATGCCATTTACGACACAGAGTGGCATGGAAAGGCTGAGACCTTGGCCTATGTTCATGGCTAGTGGTTCAGCTTCAAATGAGGATGGAAGCACTCATCCTCTCGCTAGAAAAAAGAAAAGACTTAAGCTGGCAAAAGCACAGCAAAGAACTGTGCGTTCTTCAAAGTCACAAATCCCCAAGGAGAGTCCAATTATGTCGGTTGCGATGCCTGACCTTCCCAACACTGGATGGGAAAAGCTTGCGCCTTCCACCATATGCACGCCCCCTGCAAGTGCTCGAAGGAACACCCGCAGTACAGTTCCTGATAGTCAAATTAAAGATGTCACTGTTGAAGTACACCAGGATGAGGATATGGGTGTTGCTGGCGCTGGGGAGGAAATTGAGGATTCTGATGGTGAGGTGGTTTGTTTAAGTTAGGCACCCGGGGAGACACTTGTTGTCCATGGGAGGAATATGGCCATTGACATGCCTGGTCAAAATACTAAAAAAATCAGCTCTTCGGTGTGGAATTATTTCAACACAAATGCGGACAACAGGTGTCAAGCCATGTGTTGCCTTTGTCAAGCTGTAATAAGTAGGGGTAAGGACGTTAACCACCTCGGAACATCCTCCCTTATACGTCACCTGCAGCGCATTCATCATAAGTCAGTGACAAGTTCAAAAACTTTGGGTGACAGCGGAAGCAGTCCACTGACCACTAAATCCCTTCCTCTTGTAACCAAGCTCCTGCAAACCACACCACCAACTCCCTCAGTGTCAATTTCCTCCTTACACAGGAAAGCCAATAGTCCTGCAGGCCATGTCAATGTCAAGTCTGACGAGTCCTCTCCTGCCTGGAATTCCTCCGATGCATCCTTGAGTGTAACGCCTACTGCTGCTGGCGCTGCTGTTGTTGCTGCTGGGAGTCGATCGTCATCCCAGAGGGGAAGTCGGAAGACCACTTGTACTACTTCCAGTAAGCAATTGACTGTCCAACAGTCCTTTGCGAGGAAGATGAAATATCACAGCAGTCATCCTGCTGCAAAGCGGATAACTGAGGCCTTGGCAGCCTGGGCGGTGAGAAACGTGGTTCCGGTATCCATCGTTAATTCAGAGCCAACTAGAGACTTGATTGAGGTACTGTGTCCCTGGTACCAAATACCATCTAGGTTCCATTTCTCTAGGCAGGCGATACCAAAAATGTACACAGACCTCAGAAAAAGACTCACCAGTGTCCTAAAAAATGCAGTTGTACCCAATGTCCACTTAACCACGGACATGTGGACAAGTGGAGCAGGGCAGACTCAGGACTATATGACTGTGACAGCCGACTGGGTAGATGTATTGCCTCCCGCAGCAAGAACAGCAGCGGCAGCACCAGTAGCAGCATCTCGCAAACGCCAACTCGTTCCTAGGCAGGCTACGCTTTGTATCACCGCTTTCCAGAATAGCCACACAGCTGAAAACCTCTTACGGCAACTGAGGAAGATCATCGCAGAATGGCTTACCCCAATTGGACTCTCCTGGGGATTTGTGACATCGGACAACGCCAGCAATATTGTGCGTGCATTACATCTGGGAAAATTCCATCACGTCCCATGTTTTGCACATACCTTGAATTTGGTGGTGCAGAATTATTTAAAAAACGACAGGGGCGTGCAAGAGATGCTGTCGGTGGCCCGAAGAATTGCGGGCCACTTTCGGCGTTCAGGCACTGCGTACCGAAGACTGGAGCACCACCAAACATTCCTGAACCTGCCCTGCCATCATCTGAAGCAAGAGGTGGTAACGAGGTGGAATTCAACCCTCTATATGCTTCAGAGGATGGAGGAGCAGCAAAAGGCCATTCAAGCCTATACATCTGGCCACGATATAGGCAAAAGAGGTGGAATGCACCTGACTCAAGCGCAGTGGAGAATGATTTCAACGTTGTGCAAGGTTCTGCAACCCTATGAACTTGCCACACGTGAAGTCAGTTCAGACACTGCCAGCCTGAGTCAGGTCATTCCCCTCATCAGGCTTTTGCAGAAGAAGCTGGAGACATTGAAGGAGGAGCTAAAACAGAGCGATTCCGCTAGGCATGTGGGACTTGTGGATGGAGCCCTTAATTCGCTTAACCAGGATTCATTCTGTTGAAATCAGAGCACTACATTTTGGCCACCGTGCTCGATCCTAGATTTAAAACCTACGTTGTATCTCTCTTTCCGGCAGACACAAGTCTGCAGAGGTTCAAAGACCTGCTGGTGAGAAAATTGTCAAGCGGAACGTGACCCATCAACAGCTCCTCCTTCACATTCTCCCGCAACTGGGGGTGCGAGGAAAAGGCTAAGTATTCCGAGCGCACCCGCTGGCGGTGATGCAGGGCAGTCTGGAGCGAGTGCTGACATCTGGTCCGGACTGAAGGACCTGGCAACGATTACTGACATGTCGTCTACTGTCACTGCATATGATTCTCTCACCATTGAAAGAATGGTGGAGGATTATATGAGTGACCGCATCCAAGTAGGCACGTCAGACAGTCCGTACGTATACTGGCAGGAAAAAGAGGCAATTTGGAGGCCCTTGCAGAAACTGGCTTTATTCTACCTAAGTTGCCCTCCCTCCAGTGTGTACTCCGAAAGAGTGTTTAGTGCAGCCGATCACCTTGTCAGCAATCGGCGTACGAGGTTACTTCCAGAAAATGTGGAGAAGATGATGTTCATTAAAATGAATTATAATCAATTCCTCCGTGGAGACATTCACCAGCAGCAATTGCCTCCAGAAAGTACATGGGGACCTGAGATGGTGGATTCCAGTGGGGACGAATTAATAATCTGTGAGGAGGGGGATGTACACAGTGAAAGGGGTGACGAATCAGATGATGAGGAGGAGGTGGACATCTTGCCTCTGTAGAGCCAGTTTGTGCAAGGAGAGATTGATTGCTTCTTTTTTGGTGGGGGCCCAAACCAACCAGTCATTTCAGGCACAGTCGTGTGGCAGAATCTGTGGCTGAAATTATGGGTTTGTTAAAGTGTGCATGTCCTGTTTTTCTTTGCATCATGTGCTGTTTGGGGACTATTTTTTGAAGTGCCATTCTGTCTGACACTGCAGTGCCACTCCTAGATGGGCCAGGTGTTTGTGTGGGCCACTTGGGTCGCTTAGCTTAGCCATCCAGCGACCTTGGTGCACCTCTTTTTTTCTTTGCATCATGTGCTGTTTGGGGACTGTTTTTTAAATCTGCCATCCTGTCTGACACTGCAGTGCCACTCCTAGATGGGCCAGGTGTTTGTGTCGGCCACTTGGGTCACTTAGCTTAGTCATCCAGCGACCTCGGTGCAAATTTTAGGACTAAAAATAATATTGTGAGGTGTGAGGTGTTCAGAATAGACTGGAAATGAGTGTAAATTATGGTTAATGAGGTTAATAATACTATGGGATCAAAATTACCCCAGGAGAGTCCAATTGGGGTAAACCATTCTGCGATGATGTTCCTCAGTTTCCGTAAGAGGTTGTCAGCTGTGTGCCTCTTATGGAAAGCGGTGATACAAAGCGTAGCCTGCCTAGGAACGAGTTGGCGTTTGCGAGATGCTGCTACTGGTGCCACCGCTGCTGTTCTTGCTGCGGGAGGCAATACATCTACCCAGTGGGCTGTCACAGTCATATAGTCCTGAGACTGCCCTGTTCCACTTGTCCACATGTCCGTGGTTAAGTGGACATTGGGTACAACTGCATTTTTTATGACACTGGTGACTCTTTTTCTGACTCTGTGTACATTTTCGGTATCGCCTGCCTAGAGAAATGGAACCTAGATGGTATTTGGTACCGGGGACACACTACCTCAAACAAGGTTCTAGTTGCCTTTGAATTAACGGTGGATACCGGAACCACGTTTCTCACCACCCAGGCTGACAAGACCTGAGTTATCCGCTTTACAGCAGGATGACTGCTGTGATATTTCATCTTCCTCGCAAAGGACTGTTGGACAGTCAATTGCTTACTGGAAGTAGTACAAGTGGTCTTCCGACTTCCCCTCTGGGATGACGATCGACTCCCAGCAGCAACAACAGCAGCGCCAGCAGCAGTAGGCGTTACACTCAAGGATGCATCGGAGGAATCCCAGGCAGGAGAGGACTCGTCAGACTTGACAGTGACATGGCCTGCAGGACTATTGGCTTTCCTATCTAAGGAGGAAATTGACACTGAGGGAGTTGGTGGTGTGGTTTACAGGAGCTTGGTTACAAGAGGAAAGGATTTAGTGGTCAGTGGACTGCTTCCGCTGTCATCCAAAGTTTTTGAACTTGTCACTGACTTCTGATGAATGCGGTCCAGGTGACGTATAAGGGAGGATGTTCCTAGGTGGTTAACGTCCTTACCCCTACTTATTAGGCCGCGGAGAACGGGAGACGCCACACAAGGTTCAAACATGGCGCCGCTGTGACAGCGTCTCAGAGTGACAGGAGGTATATGCAGAGTGTGGACATCAGGAACACAGATGAGATCCGGCCCTGGCACGCTGAGCCAACTTCAGAAGGCATCTAAAAGGCAAGTAATGGCGTCCAGATACCCGGATCGTGACAACGTCCTTACCCCTACTTATTACAGCTTGACAAAGGCAACACACGGCATGACACCTGTTGTCAGCATTTCTGTTGAAATAATTCCACACCGAAGAGGTGATTTTTTTTGTATTTTGACCAGGCATGTCAATGGCCATATTTGTCCCACGGACAACAGGTGTCTCCCCGGGTGCCTGACTTAAACAAACCACCTCACCATCAGAATCCTCCTTGTCAATTTCCTCCCCAGCAACACCCATATCCTTATCCTGGTGTACTTCAACATAGTGATGAGCGGATTCGGTTTTACTCGGTTTTACTCGGTTCTCAAAACTGAATCTTATTGACTCACTGATGTCACGTGTTTTGGATAGCCAATAAGATTCGGTTTTGAGAACCGAGTAAAACCGAGTAAAACCGAATCCGCTCATCACTACTTCAACAGTGACATCTTCAATTTGACTATCAGGAACTGGACTGTGGGTGCTCCTTCCAGCAATTGCATGGGGCGTGCAAATGGTGGAAGGCGCAACCTCTTCCCGTCCAGTGTTGGGAAGGTCAGGCATCGCAACCTACACAATTGGACTCTCCTTGGGGATTTGTGATTTAGAAGAACGCACAGTTCTTTGCTGTGTTTTTGCCATCATAACTCTTTTAAGTTTTCTAGCAGGAGGATGAGTGCTTCCATCCTCAGGTAAAGCTGAACCACTAGCCTTGAACATAGGCCAGGGCCTCAGCCATTCCTTGCCACTCCGTGTCGTAAATGGCACATTGGCAAGTTTACGCTTCTCCTCAGACGATTTTGATTTAGATTTTTGGGTCATTTTACTGAGCTTTATTTTTTTTGGTTTTTACATGCTCTCTACTATGACATTGTGCATCGGCCTTGGCAGACGACGTTGATGGCATTTCATCGTCTCGGCCATGAGTAGTGGCAGCAGCTTCAGCACGAGGTGGAAGTGGATCTTGATCTTTCCCTATTTTACCCTCCACATTTTTGTTCTTCATTTTTTAATGTGTGGAATTATATGCCAGTATCAATAGCAATGGCCTACTACTATATATACTGCGCACAACTGAAATGCACCACAGGTATGGATGGATAGTTTACTTGACGACACAGAGGTAGGTACAGCAGTGGCCTTCTGTACCGTACTGCTATATATTATATACTAGTGGTCAGCAAACTGTGCAAAACTGAAATGCACCACAGGTATGGATGGATAGTATAATTGACGACACAGAGGTAGGTAGAGCAGTGGCCTTCTGTACCGTACTGCTATATATTATATACTGGCGGTCAGCAAAATTATGCACTGTACTCCTACTATATACTACAATGCAGCACAGATATGGAGCGTTTTTCAGGCAGAGAACATATAATACTGGTGGTCACTGGTCAGCAAAACTCTGCACTGTACTCCTCCTATATAATACTGGTGGTCCCCAGTCCCCACAATAAACCAGTGTGATCACAGTAATATGCAGCACACTGAGCACAGATATGGAGCATTTTTCAGGCAGATAACGTATAATACTGGTGGTCACTGGTCAGCAAAACTCTGCACTGTACTCCTCCTATATAATTTTTTTCTTCTGTAGAACTCCTCCTATATAATACTGCTGGTCCCCAGTCCCAACAATAAAGCAGTGAGCACAGATATTTGCAGCCACCTGAATAAAACTGAGAGGACGCCAGCCACGTTGATAAAGCTAAATATTTATCGTATATAAAACACTTTAAGAGGTCTAAGAACACTGTACGCTATCTACGTAAGAAGTACCGTAAGGGTACGCAAGTTGTGTAGCGATCGCTCAACCGTAGTCGAGACGCTCAAGCGTCACGTTCGCTTACGGCCCAGTGATCACAGGCAGGCACGCTATTGGCTGCCGGCTAACGTGATGATTCGCTATAGCGTAGCGTACGCTCGGGACCACGAGGAGATCACCAGCGGTGCAGACGCTTACAACGTTAAAACCTTTATATCTATACCTTTAACAATGAGGTACACAGTATACCTTAGTGTAGAGACAGAGTGTAAGTGCAACCTGGTGTAACCTGATTAACTACAAAGCTGCTTGAGCGTCACCGACGCTCAGAGAATACTTAACCCTTATAAAGAATACACAGATACCTGGGCTTAGGGTCCAAAACCTATTATATGTATTATAACTATTATACTTGCAAAAAGGAATCACAGTACAAATGATACACTACAATATAACATAAACCAACTAACCAGATAAACTACACAGGAAATACAATACAATATAATTAAAGGAAAATACGAGAGAAAGAGTAGAGAGAGAGAGAGAGAGATGGCTCACAGTAAGACAATATGATTACGGAGAAAACTTACGCACAAAGGGAAACGATCGCATGCGCCTCGATATCCAGCTCCCGATTATCAGCAATGAGAACCGTTGAAGAGAGTGAACTGGATACGGTCGGCCTGCCTATTTATGCCCCACACACAATACAATTCAATGGTCCCTACAATCTCATTGTTCATTGGACACAGGAATTCGGCTTCGCATTATAACAAAAGGTCATAGGTTGATTCATACAGGTGGGCTGTGACTATTTCCAACTGCTCAGGTGGGAGGGAAACTGGGTTTCCCGCCGCATGGGTAATAAAGTGCAAATAAAGTAAATGTTCATAAACTTCTTATGTCCATAACTATTCGCACGAGCGATTGATCTGCTTCAAACCAACACCGGAATATTTCTAATTAAATATTCTTCCGATGGATACTAAACACCACTGTATTACTCCTGTCTGACCCTTCGTATCAAACAAAGAGGGATTCCTCTGTTCATAAACATTCTATATTAACCAAACTTTCAGAATCTATCAAAGGGACCATGATCTACAAAATACATTATTAGTGAAAATATGTAATGATTGAGTCGCACGCTACGATCGCATAAACTCTACCGTAAATACGCATACCATGCGCCTGCGGGTGCCCGCGACAGTGAGTATGCGCACGTACGGGAGAGCGTACGCATGCGCAGCACGGACCTGTGTGAGGTGCAAATATGGTAGTGTGCATAGAGATATTTTTCTGACTTTGACAACGTCCTCTCACTATCATTTCCAATGCACGAGTGAAAAATGTCGGCGACGCGCGGCTCCTTATATAGAATCCGAATCTTGCGAGAATCCGACAGCGGGATGATGACGTTCGGGCGCGCTCGGGTTAACCGAGCAAGGCGGGAAGATTCGAATCTGCCTCGGAACCGTGTAAAATGGGTGAATTTCGGGGGGGTTCGGATTCCGAGGAACCGAACCCGCTCATTACTACTTAAAATACAGTATAATGAAGACTGAGAGATGTGATTAGCGAATAAAGAGATCACAATTCTGTTTGGCAACCTACAGTATGTAAGCACCATCCCCAGCATTAGTTGTGCTCCCTTTTCCACATTCCCTGCATCCGTGTTCAACAACTACCTCCTGAGTCACCGTTGGCCACTGAGACCAATGCTTTATCAGCCCGCTGTGACCAAAGGTAAGTCAATGATAACCATAACCACCAAAAAACACAACTTTTAATATGGTAGACTGGAAGAAATCTACAAAACTAAGAAAAGAGAAAGTATATTCTCCTAATCCTTCCATGTATAATCTCTTTACCCCCTCCCACCAATTCCTTATTCAATACAAACTATATACAGTACACCTCAGCAATCCTAACACATAACTGTGTACCTTCCAGTCTACCACTATGCTGAAAACCACCCACAACCTGGGCGCTTATATGCCATCAGGCTAATAAAGGGGGTGATTCAGACCTGATCGTAGATGTGCAAAAAAACGCACATCTACGATGATTTTCTTTGATATGCGCGGGGACACCCAGCACAAAGCAAGTCAGCCCCGCATGCCAGTTTCAGCCCCCCCCCCTGCAGAGATGAGAAAGTATTGCACGGCAGCGATGCCTTTGCATGGTTCGAGTTGCCCTCTACCTACGCAGCCTTGCTGCAAAGGCAGACAGCTACTCACCATGTTTTGGGTCCTAGTGGCCATGTTTGATGTCACACAGCCGCCGTAACTCATCCCAGCAAAGGTCCGGAGATGCGTGCGGTGTCCGGATCGCACCCCCCTGTCCCCAATGCTGCCGACACGCCCCCTCCTGCCCCGCAACCACCTCTGCCTTTCAATCAGACAGAGGCGATTGCACAAGTGAGATTCCATCGCATCTCAAGTGTATGCACGCACAATGCGCACAATTCACCGGGCATCAGACTGCAAACGCTGCCATAGCAGGTTTCCAGTCTGAATTAGGCCCCAAGTCATCTGTTATTCTTTTCATCCGTAAGGACTTGGTTCATGTACTGAAATGACAGCCAGTTTGATTATTATATTTGATATTATTATACTATAAAGATTAACATTATTATAAATGAATCAAAATGTGATTGGCTGCACAGATACAAAAACTGACTGCAATGTTAGGACAAATTTTAGGTTAAATAATGTAAGCTCTCACGAGCAGGGTCCTCATCCTTCATGTGCTTATCCTTTTCTTACTTTAATAATCTTCAACTGTACCACATCCAGCAGTCTTCTGCCACCTGATACTTATTCCAGTGTCATCTGCTGATGTAACTATGTTTATTTACCCTGTACTTGTCCTATACTGTCATCAACTGTAAGTTGCTGTTTTCCTGTTTGATTATTTATGTACTCTGTAATTGGGCGCTGCGGAACCCTTGCGGCGCCATATAAATAAAGGATAATAATAATAATAATAATAATAATAATAATAATGTAAAGGTGAGTTTCTATATGCATATAATAATGCAATAATGTGGTCTACAGCCAGTGGTGCTTGTAGAAAAAATTCTTAGTGGTACTGTGGGCCTAATGTGGACCTGATCGTAGCCCTGCAAAATTTCAGGCGCACTGACATGTGGGGGAACGCCCAGCACAGGGCTAGTCCGCCCCACATGTCAGGCACCCCCCCCCCCCCCTTCCCACAGAAGTTCAAAGGCATCGCACAGCGGCGATGCTTTTGCACTTCAGGAGTGACTCCCAGCCAGCACAGCTTTTGCGGGCTGACCGGGAGCTACTTGTCGCTGCCCGGGTCGTATCGGCTGCGGTGATGTCACTGCGGCCCGCCCCCTGCACGGTCCGGCCATGCCTGCCTTGGCTGGACTGTGCCCACAAAATGGCACCCCAACGCCGCCGTGTCGCCCCCTCCCACCCAGCGGCCGCCTCTGCCCGATTGATAGGCAATGGCAGCCGTTGGCTGTCAGCCATGCGCCGGCGCGCTGTGATGCCGGCGCATGTGCACTTCTGACCTGATCGCTGTGCTGCGATGAACGGCAGCGTGCGATCAGGTCAGAATGACCCCCTATGTGCGCACGCTTTTGGCGCGCGTAAAAAAAAATTGGTGTGGCCACATGGGGCGTGGATAATAAAAATAAGGGCGTAATACACATATGGGGGGCCAGATAAACATATGACCCCAATAGCGCAGTTCCAGATACACATATGGCCCCAACAATGCCAGATACACATACAGTACAATATGCCCCCAGTAGTGCAGTGCAAGATACACATATGCCCCCATGGTACCAGATATGCCGCCACAGCGCCAGTTAAAAATATGCCCCCCAGTGCCAGATACACATATGACCCATAGTGCCAGAAACACATATGTTCCCATTGTACCAGATACACATATGCCCCCCAGTGCCAAGTACACATATGCCCCCAGTGCCATAAATGCCCAGTGCCAGATATGCTCCCACAGTGCCATATACACATATGCCCCCAGTGCTACATATGCCTCCCAGTGCCAGATACACATATGTCCCCAGGGCCACATATGCCCCCTAGTGCCAGTACACATATGGCCCCAGTGCCAAGTATGCCCTCAGTGCCACGTATGACCCCCAAGCTCAAGGTACACCCGCTCCCCTGCTCACTGCTGCGTGAGCTTCTCCTGTGTCTGTCCTGTGTCTCTGGTGGCGGGGTGTCTTTAAAATGGGGTGCCAGTTCGTGAGCCAATCAGAGCTTGTGGACCGGCAGCCAATCAGGAGCTGCAGCTGTTGGTCTGTGTGCTCTGATTGACTAATGTACCGGCGCCTCATTTCAGAAACATGCCGCCGCTGGAGACACAGGAGGGACACAAGAGATGTGCACGCTGCACAGCGGCTGCAAGTATTGAGGTTGGCCCGGCGGTACTGTGTACAGGCTGGCAATTTTATTACCGATACGCAGTACTGCCCTGTAATGCAATATTTGCAGCACTGTCTACATCTGAAGGCAATTATTTGCTACAATCTATGGAGCAAATCTAAATTTCAGCTATTGAAAACAATGATTACCTGCTGTGTACAGAAGGCAGTATTAATGGATTTCCATCTTTAACACAAGTATATATTGCACATTTTATAAATATAGAGCCTGATTTAGAGATAGATGCAGGCCGGGTCAGTAATACGTCTTCTGTCGCAGAGGATCTAAGATTGTATTCTCATGCCGCAGGAGGCATCTTTTGTAAAATGCCCCGATCTGCCGGCTTCTAAGAGCCACAGCCTGCACCCAAAGACGCAGCATTGGTTCACCACTGTGACCATCAACACCCGGATGATTGGACATCTGTGCACCCATTAGGTTGCTCATACATTCCAGCTTCCAGTGCCAGCGAATTTGTGACTGACAATGCGGTCGATGGCTTCAGCACAACTCAAAAATGGAGGCAACTCGCCTTCATTTTTGAAGCCGTCACCTGTCACCTCCCCCAGATGTCTGCAGCCTTTCAATCAGGTTGTGGTTTCCTCCACACTGTGGGGATAATTCAGAGCTGCTGTGCATTTTTGCGGAGCGGACGATCAGATCTGAACTGCGCATGTGTCAGAGCCTCACCGTTAGGGCATCAGACAACAGCACCGGGCATTGTTGCCTAGCGACGGGATGTGCAAAAAATCAGAACGCACAGGCATTCACAAGGAGATTGACAGGAAGAGATCATTTATGGGTGGCAACTGACCGTTTTCCAGGAGTGTCCGGAAAAATGCAGGCGGGATCAGGCGTTTTGAAGGAGAGTGTCTGACATCAGCTCTGGCCCCGATCAGCAGGATTCCATCGCAGTGGATAAGTAAGTCCTGGGCTGCGCACAGACTGCACAAACTGATTTTTGTGCAGCTATGCAACAGAAGCGATCACACACTTGCACAGCGATTATACACTCCCCCTGTAGGTGACGACTATCTGATCGCAGGGCAGCAAAAAACACAGCCCAGCGATCAGGTCTGAATTACCCCCTGTGTCTAGATCTCCAGCAGCATCGCAACACACTAAGGAAACCCTTAGACAACTGCGACCGAATTGGTCCAGCGCCTGACTGGTTATACGTACCTTAAAAAAGCATTTGGAAAAAGGATACAGTTGTTTGGAATAAACATTGTCATGTGATGATCTAATTTGGCAATTACCAGATGTAAAAATAATGAACTACCGTGTTTTCATTGCTTGTCTCTTATGTGATAAATCTATTGCTCAATTACATAACCTGTTTCACTGAATCACTTGACGATCGTAAATTGGGTAATTACATCATTCGGAGTTAATGTATTATTATATATTATAGACAGGTCGCTGCGTATTGTGTACAATGTAATATAATTCATTTTATTTTATATTCCGTAAAGATGAACTGCAACACTTACATAACACAATGTTGGTTTCCTAAAAATAAGAAATAAACATTTGCAAAAATATACGAATGAGCAGAAATTGCGGAAATCTGATTTTTCACCCTTTGCCCCTGGTTCCATATGTATGTTTAGTCCAGCGGTGACCAACCAATGGCTCTTGAGACGCATGTGGCTCTTTCTTTATTTGTGGCTCCCAACACTCAAAGTCACGTGACCACAACAGATCCGGAAACTGCTGTACTCCAGCCAGACAAGCGGCAGCACAACGGGGACTGAGAACAGAGGGAACAAGATACTAAAGGTAAGACATACACTGGCAAACAGAGGACACATAAGGGGCTACTGCAATGGCATGAGTTTGGGGGTGGGCTGGAGTGATACAGGAGGGTCCTGGCTTGAGTGACACATGGGGGAGCTGGCAGGAGTGACACAGGAGGGTGCTGGCAGGAGTGACTCATGGGAGAGCTGGTTGGAGTGACACAGGAGGGAGCTAGCAATTTATTGTCCGGGATCAAATTGTGTAATTACAAGAGGGCAGTTATACACAACCAGATGGGTCCATGGTTATCTTGGTTAGTTTGCTGCGCCTAGGCACACCATGGTTTATTAACATAAACCCTTCATCTATTGTTCTCAGCTGCAATACAACAGAGAAGAACAACACAGCAGGGAATTAAGTCATTACAGCAGGGGATTAAGTCAGACTGCCCAGTCTCAGTTAATCCTATTAAAGGTCAAATTAAACATGGACCCATCTGTATATTCATGTTTTTAAAATATTTTTTAGAGGGATTATACTAATGTCAAATAAATAATTTGTATTTTATACATCTATTTATATTATTGGAGACACAACGAGTCTGGTATGGCTGACCGATGGTCTCCTGATCGCCGGTAAGCATACCGACGCCAGGATACCAGCAGCATACCGACACCGGGTTCCCAGTGGGGAGGGGTGAGTGCAGCAAGCCCCTTGTAGGATTGATACGCTCACCACGCTGCGGGCTCTGTGGTAACCTGTGGTCACCACGGGTACTATGCCCACTCTGTGGGTGTCGTGGAGACCCACGAGTGGAAATAGTCCATGTTGGTTGGCATGCCGTTCGTTGAGATAGTGAGGGGGCGGAATTTTGGGGGAGGTCATGTGACCGTCGGTCTGCTGACCGCCACAGTGTTTGTTCCCAGATTGTAAATCATATGTGTACCAAATTTGGTGTAAATTGCTCCAGGCATTCCGGAGTTATGCTGCCTGCTTCCTTACCCTTAGGGGTGCCAGGGGTGTCTTACCCCCACAGTGTTTGTTCCCAGATTGTAAGTCATATGTGTACCAAGTTTGGTGTAAATTGGTCCAGGCATTCCGGAGTTATGCTGTCTCTTGATATACTCTGTGCTGCTGTCCCACCCCTAGGGGTGCTAGAGGTGTCTAACTACTAGTGATGAGCACCGGAAATTTTTCGGGTTTTGTGTTTTGGTTTTGGGTTCGGTTCCGCGGCCGTGTTTTGGGTTCGAACGCTTTTTGGCAAAACCTCACCGAATTTTTTTTGTCGGATTCGGGTGTGTTTTGGATTCGGGTGTTTTTTTCAAAAAACCCTAAAAAACAGCTTAAATCATAGAATTTGGGGGTCATTTTGATCCCAAAGTATTATTAACCTCAATAACCATAATTTCCACTCATTTTCAGTCTATTCTGAACACCTCACACCTCACAATATAATTTTTAGTCCTAAAATTTGCACCGAGGTCGCTGGATGGCTAAGCTAAGCGACCCAAGTGGCCGACACAAACACCTGGCCCATCTAGGAGTGGCACTGCAGTGTCACGCAGGATGGCCCTTCCAAAAAACACTCCCCAAACAGCACATGACGCAAAGAAAAAAAGAGGCGCAATGAGGTAGCTGTGTGAGTAAGCTAAGCGACCCTAGTGGCCGACACAAACACCTGGCCCATCTAGGAGTGGCACTGCAGTGTCACGCAGGATGGCCCTTCCAAAAAACACTCCCCAAACAGCACATGACGCAAAGAAAAAAAGAGGCGCAATGAGGTAGCTGTGTGAGTAAGCTAAGCGACCCTAGTGGCCGACACAAACACCTGGCCCATCTAGGAGTGGCACTGCAGTGTCACGCAGGATGGCCCTTCCAAAAAACACTCCCCAAACAGCACATGACGCAAAGAAAAAAAGAGGCGCAATGAGGTAGCTGTGTGAGTAAGCTAAGCGACCCTAGTGGCCGACACAAACACCTGGCCCATCTAGGAGTGGCACTGCAGTGTCACGCAGGATGGCCCTTCCAAAAAACACTCCCCAAACAGCACATGACGCAAAGAAAAAAAGAGGCGCAATGAGGTAGCTGTGTGAGTAAGCTAAGCGACCCTAGTGGCCGACACAAACACCTGGCCCATCTAGGAGTGGCACTGCAGTGTCACGCAGGATGGCCCTTCCAAAAAACACTCCCCAAACAGCACATGACGCAAAGAAAAAAAAGAGGCGCAATGAGGTAGCTGTGTGCGTAAGCTAAGCGACCCTAGTGGCCGACACAAACACCTGGCCCATCTAGGAGTGGCACTGCAGTGTCACGCAGGATGGCCCTTCCAAAAAACACCCCCCAAACAGCACATGACGCAAAGAAAAATGAAAGAAAAAAGAGGTGCAAGATGGAATTGTCCTTGGGCCCTCCCACCCACCCTTATGTTGTATAAACAGGACATGCACACTTTAACCAACCCATCATTTCAGTGACAGGGTCTGCCACACGACTGTGACTGAAATGACGGGTTGGTTTGGACCCCCACCAAAAAAGAAGCAATTAATCTCTCCTTGCACAAACTGGCTCTACAGAGGCAAGATGTCCACCTCATCATCATCCTCCGATATATCACCGTGTACATCCCCCTCCTCACAGATTATCAATTCGTCCCCACTGGAATCCACCATCTCAGCTCCCTGTGTACTTTGTGGAGGCAATTGCTGCTGGTCAATGTCTCCACGGAGGAATTGATTATAATTCATTTTAATGAACATCATCTTCTCCACATTTTCTGGATGTAACCTCGTACGCCGATTGCTGACAAGGTGAGCGGCGGCACTAAACACTCTTTCGGAGTACACACTTGTGGGAGGGCAACTTAGGTAGAATAAAGCCAGTTTGTGCAAGGGCCTCCAAATTGCCTCTTTTTCCTGCCAGTATAAGTACGGACTGTCTGACGTGCCTACTTGGATGCGGTCACTCATATAATCCTCCACCATTCTTTCAATGGGGAGAGAATCATATGCAGTGACAGTAGACGACATGTCCGTAATCGTTGTCATGTCCTTCAGTCCGGACCAGATGTCAGCATCAGCAGTCGCTCCAGACTGCCCCGCATCACCGCCAGCGGGTGGGCTCAGAATTCTGAGCCTTTTCCTCGCACCCCCAGTTGCGGGAGAATGTGAAGGAGGAGATGTTGACAGGTCGCGTTCCGCTTGACTTGACAATTTTGTCACCAGCAGTTCTTTGAACCCCAGCAGACTTGTGTCTGCCGGAAATAGAGATCCAAGGTAGGTTTTAAATCTAGGATCGAGCACGGTGGCCAAAATGTAGTGCTCTGATTTCAACAGATTGACCACCCGTGAATCCTTGTTAAGCGAATTAAGGGCTCCATCCACAAGTCCCACATGCCTAGCGGAATCGCTCTGTGTTAGCTCCTCCTTCAATGTCTCCTGCTTCTTCTGCAAAAGCCTGATGAGGGGAATGACCTGACTCAGGCTGGCAGTGGCTGAACTGACTTCACGTGTGGCAAGTTCAAAAGGTTGCAGAACCTTGCACAACGTTGAAATCATTCTCCACTGCGCTTGAGACAGGTGCATTCCACCTCCTATATCGTGCTCAGTTGTATAGGCTTGAATGGCCTTTTGCTGCTCCTCCAACCTCTGAAGCATATAGAGGGTTGAATTCCACCTCGTTACCACTTCTTGCTTCAGATGATGGCAGGGCAGGTTCAGGCGTTTTTGGTGGTGCTACAGTCTTCTGTACGTGGTGCCTGTACGCCGAAAGTGTCCCGCAATTCTTCTGGCCACCGACAGCATCTCTTGCACGCCCCTCTCGTTTTTTAAATATTTCTGCACCACCAAATTCAAGGTATGTGCAAAACATGGGACGTGCTGGAATTTGCCCAGATTTAATGCACACACAATATTGCTGGCGTTGTCCGATGCCACAAATCCACAGGAGAGTCCAATTGGGGTAAGCCATTCTGCGATGATCTTCCTCAGTTGCCGTAAGAGGTTTTTAGCTGTGTGCGTATTCTGGAAAGCGGTGAAACAAAGCGTAGCCTGCCTAGGAAAGAGTTGGCGTTTGCGAGATGCTGCTACTGGTGCCGCCGCTGCTGTTCTTGCGGCGGGAGTCCATACATCTACCCAGTGGGCTGTCACAGTCATATAGTCCTGAGCCTGCCCTGCTCCACTTGTCCACATGTCCGTGGTTAAGTGGACATTGGGTACAACTGCATTTTTTAGGACACTGGTGAGTCTTTTTCTGAGGTCTGTGTACATTTTCGGTATCGCCTGCCTAGAGAAATGGAACCTAGATGGTATTTGGTACCGGGGACACAGTACCTCCAACAAGTGTCTAGTTCGCTCTGCAGTAATGATGGATACCGGAACCACGTTTATCACCGCCCAGGATGCCAAGGCCTCAGTTATCCGCTTTGCAGCAGGATGACTGCTGTGATATTTCATCTTCCTCGCAAAGGACTGTTGGACAGTCAATTGCTTGGTGGAAGTAGTAAAAGTGGTCTTACGAGTACGACTTCCCCTCTGGGATGACCATCGACTCCCAGCAGCAACAACAGCAGCGCCAGCAGCAGTAGGCGTTACACGCAAGGATGCATCGGAG
Organism: Pseudophryne corroboree; assembly: GCF_028390025.1. Classification (NCBI taxonomy): domain Eukaryota; kingdom Metazoa; phylum Chordata; class Amphibia; order Anura; family Myobatrachidae; genus Pseudophryne; species Pseudophryne corroboree. The sequence goes on from NC_086448.1 coordinate 41,026,136, forward strand.
GAATCCCAGGCAGGAGAGGACTCGTCAGAATTGCCAGTGACATGGCCTGCAGGACTATTGGCATTCCTGGGGAAGGAGGAAATTGACACTGAGGGAGTTGGTGGGGTGGTTTGCGTGAGCTTGGTTACAAGAGGAAGGGATTTACTGGTCAGTGGACTGCTTCCGCTGTCGCCCAAAGTTTTTGAACTTGTCACTGACTTATGATGAATGCGCTGCAGGTGACGTATAAGGGAGGATGTTCCGAGGTGGTTAACGTCCTTACCCCTACTTATTACAGCTTGACAAAGGCAACACACGGCTTGACAAATGTTGTCCGCATTTCTGTTGAAATACTTCCACACCGAAGAGCTGATTTTTTTGGTATTTTCACCAGGCATGTCAATGGCCCTTTTCCTCCCACGGACAACAGGTGTCTCCCCGGGTGCCTGGCTTAAACAAACCACCTCACCATCAGAATCCTCCTGGTCAATTTCCTCCCCAGCGCCAGCAACACCCATATCCTCCTCATCCTGGTGTACTTCAACACTGACATCTTCAATCTGACTATCAGGAACTGGACTGCGGGTGCTCCTTCCAGCACTTGCAGGGGGCGTGCAAATGGTGGAAGGTGCATGCTCTTCACGTCCAGTGTTGGGAAGGTCAGGCATCGCAAACAACACAATTGGACTCTCCTTGTGGATTTGTGATTTCGAAGAACGCACAGTTCTTTGCTGTGCTTTTGCCAGCTTGAGTCTTTTCATTTTTCTAGCGAGAGGCTGAGTGCTTCCATCCTCATGTGAAGCTGAACCACTAGCCATGAACATAGGCCAGGGCCTCAGCCGTTCCTTGCCACTCCGCATGGTAAATGGCATATTGGCAAGTTTGCGCTTCTCCTCTGACAATTTTATTTTAGATTTTTGAGTCCTTTTTTTACTGATATTTGGTGTTTTGGATTTTACATGCTCTGTACTATGACATTGGGCATCGGCCTTGGCAGACGACGTTGCTGGCATTTCATCGTCTCGGCCATAACTAGTGGCAGCAGCTTCAGCACGAGGTGGAAGTCGATCTTGATCTTTCCCTATTTTTGGAACCTCAACATTTTTGTTCTCCATATTTTAATAGGCACAACTAAAAGGAACCTCAGGTAAACAATGGAGATGGATGGATACTAGTATACTTATGGATGGACGAGCGACTGCCGACACAGAGGTAGCTACAGCCGTGGACTACCGTACTGCGTCTGCTGCTAATATAGACTGGATGATAATGATATAAAAAATATATATATATCACTACTGCAGCCGGACAGGTATATATTATATAATGACGGACCTGCTGGACACTGTCAGCACTGCAGACTCCTAAAGTAAGCTACAAGTATCAAGAAGATAGAAAAAAAAAAAAACACCACAGGTAGGTGGTATACAATTATGGATGGACGAGCGACTGCCGACACAGAGGTAGCTAGAGCCGTGGACTACCGTACTGCGTCTGCTGCTAATATAGACTGGATGATAATGATATAAAAAATATATATATATCACTACTGCAGCCGGACAGGTATATATTATATAATGACGGACCTGCTGGACACTGTCAGCACTGCAGACTCCTAAAGTAAGCTACTAGTATCAAGAAGATAGAAAAAAAAAAAACACCACAGGTAGGTGGTATACAATGATGGATGGACGAGCGACTGCCGACACAGAGGTAGCTACAGCCGTGGACTACCGTACTGCGTCTGCTGCTAATATAGACTGGATAATAATGAGATATAAAATATATATATATCACTACTGCAGCCGGACAGGTATATATTATATAATGACGGACCTGCTGGACACTGTCAGCTCAGCACTGCAGACTCCTAAAGTAAGCTACTAGTATCAAGAAGATAGAAGAAAAAAAAACACCACAGGTAGGTGGTATACAATTATGGATGGACGAGCGACTGCCGACACAGAGGTAGCTACAGCCGTGGACTACCGTACTGCGTCTGCTGCTAATATAGACTGGATAATAATGAGATATAAAATATATATATATCACTACTGCAGCCGGACAGGTATATATTATATAATGACGGACCTGCTGGACACTGTCAGCTCAGCACTGCAGACTCCTAAAGTAAGCTACTAGTATCAAGAAGATAGAAAAAAAAAAAAACACCACGGGTAGGTGGTATACAATTATGGATGGACGAGCGACTGCCGACACAGAGGTAGCTACAGCCGTGGACTACCGTACTGCATCTGCTGCTAATATAGACTGGATGATAATGAGATATAAAATATATATATATCACTACTGCAGCCGGACAGGTATATATTATATAATGACGGACCTGCTGGACACTGTCAGCTCAGCACTGCAGACTCCTAAAGTAAGCTACTAGTATCAAGAAGATAGAAGAAAAAATAAAACACCACGGGTAGGTGGTATACAATTATGGATGGACGAGCGACTGCCGACACAGAGGTAGCTACAGCCGTGGACTACCGTACTGCGTCTGCTGCTAATATAGACTGGATGATAATGATATAAAAAATATATATATCACTACTGCAGCCGGACAGGTATATATTATATAATGACGGACCTGCTGGACACTGTCAGCTCAGCACTGCAGACTCCTAAAGTAAGCTACTAGTATCAAGAAGATAGAAAAAAAAAAAAACACCACGGGTAGTTGGTATACAATTATGGATGGACGAGCGACTGCCGACACAGAGGTAGCTACAGCCGTGGACTACCGTACTGCGTCTGCTGCAGTGCTAATATAGACTGGATGATAATGATATAAAAAATATATATATATATCACTACTGCAGCCGGACAGGTATATATTATATAATGACGGACCTGCTGGACACTGTCAGCAGAATGCGTTTATAGAATAAAAACACCACACGACGAGTGTTTAACTTTTTCAGGCAGACAATCACAATATACTGGTGGTCAGTGGTCACTGGTCAGTCACACTGGCAGTGGCACTCTGGCAGCAAAAGTGTGCACTGTTAAAATATGTACTCCTGCTATAACTGCTCCCCAGTCTCCCCCACAATTAAGCTGTGTGAGCAGTGAGCACTCAGCACAGTCAGATATACAGTATTACATAGATGATGCAGCACACTGAGGCTGAGCACAGATATGGTATGTGACTGTGTCACACTGTGTATCGTTTTTTTTCAGGCAGAGAACGGATTAATTAAACTGGTGGTCACTGGTCACACTCTCAGCAAGTAGTACTCCTAATATGCTCCCCAAAATTAGTAAATCAAGTGTCTCTACTACTCTCTAGTCTACTCTAAACGGAGAGGACGCCAGCCACGTCCTCTCCGTATCAATCTCAATGCACGTGTGAAAATGGCGGCGACGCGCGGCTCCTTATATAGAATCCGAGTCTCGCGATAGAATCCGAGCCTCGCGAGAATCCGACAGCGGGATGATGACGTTTGGGCGCGCTCGGGTTAACCGAGCAAGGCGGGAAGATCCGAGTCTGCCTCGGACCCGTGTAAAAAGCGTGAAGTTCGGGGGGGTTCGGTTTCCGAGAAACCGAACCCGCTCATCACTACTAACTACCACAGAGTTTGTTCCCAGATTGTAAGTCATATGTGTACCAAGTTTGGTGTAAATTGCTCCAGGCATTACAGAGTTATGCTGCCTGCTTCCTCACCCTTAGGGGTGCCAGGGGTGTCTTACCCCCACAGTGTTTGTTCCCAGATTGTAAGTCATATGTGTACCAAGTTTGATGTAAATTGGTCCAGGCATTCCGGAGTTATGCTGTTTCCTGATATACTCTGTGCTGCTGTCCCACCCCTAGGGGTGCTAGAGGTGTCTAACTACCACCAAGTTTGTTCCCAGATTGTAAGTCATATGTGTACCAAGTTTGGTGTAAATTGCTCCAGGCATTCCAGAGTTATGCTGCCTGCTTCCTCACCCTTAGGGGTGCCAGGGGTGTCTTACCCCCACAGTGTTTGTTCCCAGATTGTAAGTCATATGTTTACCAAGTTTGGTGTAAATTGGTCCAGGCATTCCGGAGTTATGCTGTCTCCCAGGGGCGGAACTGTGGGAGGCAGTGGAGTCGGCTGCCGCCGGGCTCCTGACCTCAAGGGGGCACTTCTCCACTGTCTGCTCGCTGCTATTGCAGACGGAGGAGCTGTGAGTCCAGGGCCATTAACTTCACCAGGGGAATTACCGGTGGGCTGGTTGGTGCGTGAGGCCGCCTGTCATCTGTGGCTCCGCCCCCTTAGGTCATCACCGGGTCGCGGTTTTGTGCATGACAGGCAGCCCATACAGACTGTTACTAGTGAGGCCACTGTAGTGAGAAGAGGCTCGTCCCACCTAACTGAAAGGCGGTACACGCGCCACTGAAGTCACGGCTGTCACGCACCTCGGAAGATGAAAGGGAAGAGGGTGCGCATCCAGGAGAGGTGAGTTCAGCAGCCTGCACAGCGATCCCCCAGGCAGTCATCAGCTGTAGCCTGCCAGCCTGTGCACAGGAGCAGGTACACGAGGGCAGACAGAGTGGGGAAAGTCAGGTGCCACTGAATGAGTCTGATTGCACTGTTGGCACATGCTGCAGTCTTTAAAAAGTAAAATGTCATGCAGGTTGCAGGACTTTTTTTTTTTCTTTAAAGACTGACAGGCTGCCTACAGAGGTGCACTGGCTGATAGGGGGACATGGAGATCTGTCTGGGGGAGTGGGGGCACTAGCGCACGCAGGGGGGGTTTCTGAGTACCCAGAAACCCCCACTGCCAGACCAAATTATTATTATTTTTGTAAAAAACCGGCCGCGGAGACCCACGATTTAAGCCCCGCCCCTTTTGGATTTGGCTCTGCCCCTTTCAGAGACCCGCAAATCGCGGGTTGTACACCTGTTGTGGGCTGGCTGTATGTCAGCTGCAGCTGCTGTTGTCTCTGATGCTGCCACAGCCCTTACATTCCGTTCTGCTTCTATTCACTCAGCCCACTCTTCCTTCCTGGAGGAAGGTACTGTATTTCAAGCTTAGATAATTCACAAATATACATACAGCATGCAGTAATATTTTATAAGTTTATATTATATATATATATATATATATATATATTACAGATGTAGCCAGCCTCCTCTATCTCGCGATGTGTACGCACAGGTATACGCATCATGGATAGCGCATATGCGCCACACTGCGATTGATCGCAGCGTGGCATTTGCACATTGGAATACAGTGTATGTGCGTACGCACATGCGCAGCGGTCACACTACTTGCATCATCCATGCCGCTATGTGTACGCATTGCAAGATGGATGAGCATGGCTACATGTGTACAAATATTATATATATATATATATATATATATATATTAATTATACAGTGTATGTGTAATGTGAAAATGTCTTGTAAACGCCATTGAAGCGTTGAAGCACTGAAGACAAAGTCTTTCTGAGCTACGAGTGCCGCCGACACATGTATTATTTGGATGGTAATGGCTTTGTTTCATTAGTACCAGAGGGCACCGGCATATGCTACCTGAGGATGGGGAGTGTGTATGTATATATGTATATATATATATATTTATTGGTTTCCTTATCTGGCTAACCCCTTCAAGGTCTAGCACCTGGCATTGTCATGTTTCTATACAGTGATAGTTTTCTAATACATTTTTAGAATAGCTCTATGACTATTTTAAAATACATTTGGTCTGTCTGTCTGTCTGTCTGTCTGTCTGTCTATCTATCTATCTATCATCACATGTAGGCCTTTCTTTCTATGCTAGTTTAATGGACCTGGCATATACTGGGTCACTACAGCCTCCACCCCCATGCTTGGCTCCACCCCCCTCTGGAAACCCCCTCCTGCATATCCTACGTTTGCCCCTGAGTGGGGGGGGGGCAATGTGTAGTAGGGGGGAGAAGGTTATTTAGTGCCAGGAGCGTATCTCTTTATCGACCAGGATGGAACCTGCCCGAGGCACTAGCTAAGGAGGGGCACTGCCTGGCGGTGCCTTCAACGGCAATGGTTCGGAGCCAGCAATAATTAATCTGCAGAAGCAGTGATACGTGTGAGCTCCCCTAGAGTAGCAGACAAATACTCTCCTCATGGCAAGTTCCTTGCTGCTGCATGCACCCCTCTCCAGTAACAATCTCTGGCAGCCCATTGTGGTTTGGAGCTAGGGGGAGAGCAGGACCACACAGACAGCAGGACTGGCTTCATTCACTGCTGCCTGCTACAATCCTGGGAACCAACTGAACTGCGGTCACTTTAACTGATGGGCCCTACACACTGGCAGATCCACCGCCGAGCTGCCCGACGAAAGAGGCATGTGTGTATGTTTAAGTGAAAGAGGCGTGTGTGTGCTTTTAAGTGAATGAGGTGTTTGTGTGTTTTTTATATTTATCGGCACACCGCTGCGCCAAAGCATCTCCATCGAGACCTACTGGCGGGTGAGGGAGTGATGTAGGTGTACTATAAAGGTATGCTGGTTTCTGTTTTTATTGTAATGACTGACTTGGAGTGCGTCTACTTTTTATGTGTATCTATATTACTGTTGGGAAAGGTACCTGAGCACGCTGCTACTGTTCACCCTGAGTGCCGGATAGTTACATATGGTATGTGTGTGTATATGTAGGGGGGCACCAACATTTATCATGCCTCCGGGCGACTGGGACGAACTTACGCCACTGCTGTCTCCTGATATACTCTGTGCTGCTGTCCCACCCCTAGGGGTGCTAGAGGTGTCTAACTACCACAGAGTTTGTTCTCAGATTGTAAGTCATATGTGTACCAAGTTTGGTGTAAATTGCTCCAGGCATTGCAGAGTTATGCTGTCTGCTGCCTCACCGCTAGGGGTTCTAGGGCTGTCTTACACCCACAGTGTTTGTTCCCAGATTGTAGGTCATATGTGTAACAAGTTTGGTGTAAATTTGTCCAGGTATTCTGTAGTTATGCTGTCTCCTGATATACTCTGTGCTTCTATCCCACCCCTAGGGGTGCTAGCTGTGTTTTACCCCCACAGTGTTTGTTCCCAGATCAGGAGCGGTCCTTGGTGCGGGCAAGCAGTGCCTTTGCCCGGGGCGCTGCGGCCTGGGGGCGCGGCCGCAGTCACCCCGGAGGCACCGCCGCCTGCCCGCACTCCGCTCCCCGCTCCACGGCTGCAGCAGACGCCGTGGGCTGTGTGGGCGTCCGCTGCAGCCGGCTCCAGGCACAGACACTAGAGGTCGTTATTGACCTCTGGTGTCTGTGCGGCGCTATGGGAGAGACGTCATTGACGTCTCTCCCATAGAGAGGAGCGGGCGGCAAGACTGACGGAGCAGCAGCAGCAGAAGAAGCAGGAGCGGGGCAGTGGTAAGTATTGTTTTTATTATTTTGTGTGTGTGTTTGTAAGCGGGGGCACAGCGACAGGGGGCAAATAAAGAGGGGGCACAACAACTGGGGGCAAATAAAGAGGAGGCACAAATACTGGGGGCAAATAAAGAGGAGGCACAAATACTGGGGACACAACTACTGGGGGCAAATAAAGAGGAGGCGCAAATAAAGAGGGGGCACAACTACTGGGGGCAAATAAAGAGGAGGCACACATACTGGGTGCAAATAAAGAGGGGGCACAACTACTGGGGGCAAATAAAGAGGGGGCAAATCAACTGGGGGGCACAGCTACTGTGAGCATAACTGGCCACGCCCCTCCCCTATGAAGCCACGCCCCCCCGCACACTAACTGTTTTGCCACGGAGAGGGGGGGGCGCCAATGGAAACTCTCGCACTGGGCGCCACAAGGGGTAGAACCGGCCCTGTCCCAGATTGTAAGCCATATGTGTATCAATTTTTGTGTACATTGCTCCAGCCATTCCGGAGTTATGCTGTCTCCTGATATACTCTGTGCTTCTGTCCCCCCTAGGGGTGCTAGTGGTGTTTTATCCCCACAGTGTTTGTTCCTAGATTGTGAGTCATATGTGTACCAAGTTTGGTGTAAATTGCTGCAGGCATCCCAGAGTTATGCTGAAACATACATAAACACATACATACATACATACATACATACATACATACATACATACATACATACACACATCATTTTTTTGCGATTTCCATGGATGGACAGTGACATTTGTAAAACTGGTTATTAGCAAGCCAAGTTTCAAGATTGTAGGCCTTGTGGTTTAAGAGATTCGTAATGATTCTATCAGTGAGTCAATCTCCTTTTTTGCCTTTTATGTATATACAGTAGATTACTGCCTCATTTTATAATATACACCTAAACATTCTTCTGTAAAGGGATGAGCAGATTCAGTTCTCTGAGAACCGAACCTGTCCGAACTTGTGATCTGAGTCAGGCTCGGTTTTTTCGTGCCTAACTCAGATCTGAAAACGAGGCAAAACGTCATCCCGCTGTCAGATCTCGCAGGTTTTGGATTCTATATGTAGTCCCAGGATCGGCGCAATCTTCACTCTGGACTTGGAGAGTGCACAGTAAAAACGTGTCCCATCCATGCCGTGTGCTATTAGGGAAGGAGTAAGCAGGAAGAGCATAAAGTGGGGCAGGAGAAAGCAAATGGGGGCAGGAGAGAGCAAAGGGGCAGAAGAGAGCATAGGGGGCAGGAGAGAGCAGAGGGTTTGTTTTGCAGGAGAGTTGAGTTGGGTGTACTGTCACTGTGTTTGGGCTCTGCATAGTAGCATACTGTGGCTGTGTATGTACAGGACCAGGTGTGCTGTCTATAAGGGCTGTGTACTGCCCTATACTACTGCTATGGTATATATCCTCTGTGTGTGATCCAATGCAAAAAAAAATATTTCTATTGGTGCGTCCCTCTAACTACTAGTACAGCGGCTGCCGTACACTACTGCTATATATCTGTGTGTGAGCAAAAGCAAAAAATATATTTCTATTGGTGCGTCACTCTGACTACTAGTAATGTGGCTGCTGTATACTACTGAAATATATCTGTGTGTGATCCAAAGCAAAACATATATTTCTATTGGTGTGTCACTCTAACTACTAGTACTGCGGCTGCAGTACACAACTGCTATATATCTGTGTGTGAGCCAAAGCAAAAAATATTTTTATTGGTGCATCACTCTGACTGCCATACACTACTGCTATATTATCTTTGTGTGTGATCCAGAGCAAATAATATATTTCTATTGGTGTGTCACTCAGTGACGACTACTAGTACTGCGGCACATTACTGCTGTATATCTGTGTGTGATCCAAAGCCAAATATATATATATATATATATATATATATATCTATTATGTATTTGAAAGGGGTGCTCTGTCTGCTGTATATGAAAGGGGCGATCTGTCTGTCCATGCTTGTGCTCCACCCAGTGTAAAATGAAAATAATAAAGCTAACAACAAAAAGCCTAAAAATTTAATTATAAAAAAAATCTATTTTTTTGTTTGTGCTGTAACCCACTGTACTACAATTTTTATTTTATTTTCATAAGTACAATGATACTGCCGGTCAGACCGCAGTATATTATTTCAACTCATAAATGCAATGTGCTTTGCTGTCGGTGTAGTCAACAGCAGTGTGTAATTAAATATATTTCTGAATCATTTGTGTGACACTGTAACCGCTGGTGTGTGATATAAAAAACACTTTTACATATTTTTGACTTATTTGTGCGACACTGTAAACGCAGTTTGTGATGTAAAAAATAATATATATATATATATATATATATATATATTTATTTTGATTTAAATTAATACTTTGTGTTGTGTCATCCCAGAATACATTCAGGGACTGCAGCAGTTCCATCCATCTAGGGGTGTTCTGTCAGTCCACCCAAAATAAAAGACATATTTTTATTTTGTGCTGTATGCTCGCAGAATACATCCAGGCGTGCTCCGTCCATTTCAAGGTGTGGTGTCTGTAGCTCAATTTCTTATTTTACTTATTGTCCTATTTTAATAACTCTTCTTATCACCACATTGTAATTAATTCAAATTAACATTATTAATTATAATTATAAATTAGATCAATTTAAATTAAATTAATATGAATAAACTCTCCACACTCATATAGTGAACTTTCTGCATATCGAAGATATCTTTGAGGAAATTAAGAATTTTATTCTAAATAAATGAAATTATATAAATAACATAAATTTAATTAATATAGATATAAATTTAAATAAATGTAATTATTTAAATCTAAAATATTGTCTTTTTTATTCTTCTTTGCCTTAATCATCTTTTTGTGAAGTGAAATCTTGAGCCTTTGCGTAATGCGCCTTTTTTAATTACATTCTTTTTAAAAATATTTTGTCCTCCCAGTATATACATCCAAGCTGCTCCGTCCAGCTACCTCGGTGCTACCTTTTGGCCTAAACTGCATAAAAACAATATAGTGAGGTGTGAGGTATTCAGAATAGCCTGGAAATGAGTGGAAATTAATGTTATTGAGGTTAATAATACCGTAGGATCAAAATTACCCCCAAATTCTGTTATTTTAGCTGTTTTGATGATTTTTTTTCTAAAAAAATCCAGATCCAAAACAAAAAACAAAACCCGCAAGGATGGTTTTGGCAAAACCAATCCAGATTCAAAACACGAAGGAGGCCCAGATTCAAAACCAAAACACACAACCCAAAAATGTCCCCGTGCACACCCTTACTTCTGTATACAGTGTTTAAGGGGTCATTCTGACCCGATCGCATGCTGCAGTTCATCGCAGCGGTGCGTTCGGGTCAGAACTGTGCATCGCCGGCACATGCCAGACGGCCGAAGGTCGTCGGGCCGCTACGATCGCCTCTGCCTGATTGACAGGCAGAGGCGGTCGCTAAAGCTGCGCTGGTCGGGAGCTACTCTTGAGGTGCAAAGGCATCACCAATGTGCGATGCCTTTGCACTTCTGCGGGGAGGGGGGGGGGGCTGGCACTGACATGTGGGGCGGGATAGCCCTGTGCTAGGTGTCCCCCCGCATGTCAATGTGAATGATTGTAGCTGTGCTAAATTTAGCACAGCTACGATCATCCCGGAAGGACCCCCTTTAGAACTATGTCTAGCAAGTTTGTCAAGCCGCCAGTTACTCTTTGTCTGCTCTTACAGAAATTCCTTCCTCCGAATATTATCTGCTGCAGAATGGTGAAAAAGAGATGCTTGCCTTTATTTTGTAAACTACTGTATGGTTATTGCAGTTATTTTTGCATGTGTAATTTAGAACAATAATAGAAAAAAAAGACAGGGCATCCTCCCAAAAAGAATAATCCACACCGCTCCACCCCTGTGTGATATCATACATGGTGATGTTACATATAGGTAGAGATGAGCGGGTTCGGTTCTAAGAGAACCGAACCCTACCGGACTTCACGCACCGAGACCAGATCCGAGTCAGGCTCTGGTTTTCCAGCCTGACTCGGAAACCAGAATGAGGAAAAAACATCATCATCCCGCTGTCGGATTCTCACGGGGGTTGGATTCCATACAAGGAGCCGCACGTCACCGCCATTTTCCCTCCGGCATTGGAGAGTGTACAGAGAGGACGTGTCTCCATTCTCTCAGTGTCCGTGTCTTGTGCTACATCTGTCCAGTCACAGTGGTTGTGTCCTCTGCTGCCATATGTCCAGTGTTGCTGTATAGGGTGCTGTGTTGTGCTGCATCAGTTCAGTGGTGGTGTATAGTGCTGCATCAGTCCAGTGGTGGTGTGTTCTGCTGCATCAGTCCAGTGCTGCTGTATAATAACAAGTCCCTTACAGTGTTGCTGTGTTGTCCTGCATCAGACCAGTGGTAGTGTCCTGTGCATCAGTCAGTCCAGTGACCAGTCATAGTGGTGTCCTCTGCTGCCATATGTCCAGTATTCCTGTGCCGCATATTGTGTTATATAACTCCAGAAATATAATGGAGAACAAAAATTTGGAGGATAAAATAGGGAAAGATCAAGATCCACTTCCTACTAGTGCTGAAGCTGCTACCACTAGTCATGACATAGACGATGAAATGCCATCAACGTCGTTTGTCAAGGCCGATGCCCAATGTGATAGTAGAGGGCATGTAAAATCCAAAAAGCCAAAGTTCAGTAAAAAGACCCAAAAAAAGAAATTTAAATGGTCTGAGGAGAAACGTAAACTTGCCAATATGCCATTTACGACACGGAGTGGCAAGGAATGGCTCAGGCCCTGGCCTATGTTCATGATTAGTTGTTCAGCTTCACATGACAATGGACGCCCTCATCCTCCCACTAGAAAAATTACAAGAGTTAAGCTGGAAAAAGCACAGAAAAGAACTGTGCATTCTGAGATGGTATCACAAATCCCCAAGGAGAGCCCAAGTGTGTCGGTGGTTGCAAGGCCTGACCTTCCCAACACTGGACGGGAAGAGGTGGCTCCTTCCACCATTTGCACGCACCCTGCAAGTGCTGAAAGGAGCACCCACAGTCCAGTTTCTGATATTCATATTGAACATGTCACTGTTGAAGACCACCAGGATGAGGATATGGGTGTTGCTGGTGCTGAGGAGGAAGTTGACAAGGAGGATTCTGATGGTGATGTGGTTTGTTTAAATGAGGCACCGGGGAAGACACCTGTTGTCCGTGGGATGTTGAAGCCCATTGTGATGCCTGGGCAAAATACCAAAAGAGCCACCTCTTCGGTGTGGAATTATTTCTCCACAAATCCGGACAATAGGTAAGCCGTGTGTTGCCTCTGTCTATCTGTAATAAGTAGGGGTAAGGATGTTAACCACCTAGGAACATCCTCCCTTATACGTCAACTGCAGTGCATCACCATAAGTCAGTGTCAGGTTGTGAAAGGGTAAGAGCGTAAGCAGTCCACTGACACCTAAATCCCTTCTTCCTGTTATACCTAAGCTCCTGCAAGCCACACCACCAACTCCCTCAACGTCAACTTACTCCTCAGCAATGAACGTCAGTAGTCCTGCAGGCCATATCCCTGGCAAGACTGACGAGTCCTCTCCTAACCAGGATTCCTCGGGAGGATCCTTGAGTGTTACGCCTACTGCTGCTGTTGCTACCGCCGCTGCTGTTGTTGCTGCTGGGAGTCGATCGTCATCCCAGAGGGGAAGTTGGAAGACCACTTGTACTACTTCAACTAAGCAATTGACTGTCCAACAGTTCTTTGTGAGGAAGATGAAATATGACAGCAGTCATCCTGTTGCAAAACGGATAACTGAGGCCTTGACACTTATGTTGGTGTTAGACGTGCATCTGGTATCCGCCATTAGTGCAGTGGGATTTAGACAAATGATGGAGGTATTGTGTCCCTGGTAACAAATCCCATCTAGATTACACTTCACTAGGCAGAATGTACAGAGACGTCAGAAAAAGTGTCATCAGAGTCCTAAAAAATGCGGTTGTATCCAGTGTCAACTTAACCACGCACATGTGGACAAGTGGAATAGGGCAGACTAAGGACAATATGACTGTGACAGCCCACTGGGTAGATGTATTGCCTCCTGCAACAACTGCAGCAGCGGCACCAGTAGCACCATCAAACTAATTTCTAGGCAGGCTACGCTGTGAATCATAGCTTTTCTTAAGAGGCACACTGCTGGCAACCGCTTACGAAAACTGAGGGACATCATTGCGCATTGGCTTACCCCACTTAGACTCTCCTGGGGTTTTGTGATATCTAACAATGCCACCAATATTGTGCATGCACTACAACTGGGTAAATTCCTGCACGTCCCATGTTTCGCACATACAATTAATTTGGTGGTGCAGAATTTTTTGAAAAATGACCTGGTTGTACAGGAGATGCTGTTGGTGGCCCAAAAAATTGCGGGCCACTTTCGACATTCTGCCACTGCGTGCCGAAGACTGGAGCACTCCTGAACCTGCCCTGCCATCAACTGAAGCAAGAGGTGGTAACTAGAGATGAGCGGGTTCGGTTTCTCTGAATCCGAACCCGCCCGAACTTCATGTTTTTTTTCACGGGTCCGAGCGACTCGGATCTTCCCGCCTTGCTCGGTTAACCCGAGCGCGCCCGAACGTCATCATGACGCTGTCGGATTCTCGCGAGGCTCGGATTCTATCGCGAGACTCGGATTCTATATAAGGAGCCGCGCGTCGCCGCCATTTTCACACGTGCATTGAGATTGATAGGGAGAGGACGTGGCTGGCGTCCTCTCCATTTAGATTATAAGAGACTGAGAGAGATTTACTGGAGCTGACTAGGAGGAGTACTGTTACTGTAGAAGTGTAGAGACTGAGTGGAGAGAGTTTACTAGTGAGGACAGTGCAGTTTACTTTATAATCCGTTCTCTGCCTGAAAAAAGCGATACACAGCACACAGTGACTCAGTCACATACCATATCTGTGTGCACTGCTCAGGCTCAGGCCAGTGTGCTGCATCATCTATTATCTATATATAATATTATATATATCTGTCTGACTGCTCAGCTCACACAGCTTATAATTGTGGGGGAGACTGGGGAGCACTACTGCAGTGCCAGTTATAGGTTATAGCAGGAGCCAGGAGTACATAATATATTATATAGTGAGTGACCACCAGACACACAGTGCAGTTTATTTAATATATCCGTTCTCTGCCTGAAAAAAGCGATACACACAGTGACTCAGTCAGTCACATACCATATCTGTGTGCACTGCTCAGGCTCAGGCCAGTGTGCTGCATCATCTATTATCTATATATAATATTATATATATCTGTCTGACTGCTCAGCTCACACAGCTTATAATTGTGGGGGAGACTGGGGAGCACTACTGCAGTGCCAGTTATAGGTTATAGCAGGAGCCAGGAGTACATAATATATTATATAGTGAGTGACCACCAGACACACAGTGCAGTTTATTTAATATATCCGTTCTCTGCCTGAAAAAAGCGATACACACAGTGACTCAGTCAGTCACATACCATATCTGTGTGCACTGCTCAGGCTCAGGCCAGTGTGCTGCATCATCTATTATCTATATATAATATTATATATATCTGTCTGACTGCTCAGCTCACACAGCTTATAATTGTGGGGGAGACTGGGGAGCACTACTGCAGTGCCAGTTATAGGTTATAGCAGGAGCCAGGAGTACATAATATATTATATAGTGAGTGACCACCAGACACACAGTGCAGTTTATTTAATATATCCGTTCTCTGCCTGAAAAAAGCGATACACACAGTGACTCAGTCAGTCACATACCATATCTGTGTGCACTGCTCATGCTCAGGCCAGTGTGCTGCATCATCTATATATATTATATATCTGTCTGACTGCTCAGCTCACACAGCTTATAATTGTGGGGGAGACTGGGGAGCACTACTGCAGTGCCAGTTATAGGTTATAGCAGGAGCCAGGAGTACATATTATATTAAAATTAAACAGTGCACACTTTTGCTGCAGGAGTGCCACTGCCAGTGTGACTGACCAGTGACCTGACCACACTGACCACCAGTATAGTTAGTAGTATACTTATATTGTGATTGCCTGAAAAAGTTAAACACTCGTCGTGTGACTTCACTTGTGTGTTTTTTTTTTTTTTATTCTATAAAAATAAAACTCATTCTGCTGACAGACAGTGTCCAGCAGGTCCGTCATTATATAATATATAATATATACCTGTCCGGCTGCAGTAGTGATATATATATATTTTTTATATCATTTATCATCCAGTCGCAGCAGACACAGTACGGTAGTTCACGGCTGTGGCTACCTCTGTGTCTCTGCACTCGGCAGGCAGTCCGTCCATAATTGTAATACCACCTAACCGTGGATTTTTTTCATTCTTCTTTATACATACATAGTTACATAGACATCTTCTCTTTATCAACCAGTCTATATTAGCTGCAGACACAGTACAGTACGGTAGTTCACGGCTGTGGCTACCTCTGTGTCTGCACTCGGCAGGCAGTCCGTCCATAATTGTATACCACCTAACTGTGGTTTTTTTTCATTCTTCTTTATACATACATAGTTACATAGACATCTTCTCTTTATCAACCAGTCTATATTAGCTGCAGACACAGTACAGTACGGTAGTTCACGGCTGTGGCTACCTCTGTGTCTGCACTCGGCAGGCAGTCCGTCCATAATTGTATACCACCTAACCGTGGATTTTTTTCAGTCTTCTTTATACATACATAGTTACATAGACATCTTCTCTTTATCAACCAGTCTATATTAGCTGCAGACACAGTACAGTACGGTAGTTCACGGCTGTGGCTACCTCTGTGTCTGCAGTCGGCAGGCAGTCCATAATTGTATACTAGTATCCATCTCCATTGTTTACCTGAGGTGCCTTTTAGTTGTGCCTATTAAAATATGGAGAACAAAAATGTTGAGGTTCCAAAATTAGGGAAAGATCAAGATCCACTTCCACCTCGTGCTGAAGCTGCTGCCACTAGTCATGGCCGAGACGATGAAATGCCAGCAACGTCGTCTGCCAAGGCCGATGCCCAATGTCATAGTACAGAGCATGTCAAATCCAAAACACCAAATATCAGAAAAAAAAGGACTCCAAAACCTAAAATAAAATTGTCAGAGGAGAAGCGTAAACTTGCCAATACACGTACAGAAGACTGGAGCACCACCAAAAACTACTGAACCTGCCCTGCCATCATCTGAAGCAAGAAGTGGTAACGAGGTGGAATTCAACCCTCTATATGCTTCAGAGGTTGGAGGAGCAGCAAAAGGCCATTCAAGCCTATACAATTGAGCACGATATAGTAGGTGGAATGCACCTGTCTCAAGCGCAGTGGAGAATGATTTCAACGTTGTGCAAGGTTCTGATGCCCTTTGAACTTGCCACACGTGAAGTCAGTTCAGACACTGCCAGCCTGAGTCAGGTCATTCCCCTCATCAGGCTTTTGCAGAAGAAGCTGGAGACATTGAAGGAGGAGCTAACACGGAGCGATTCCGCTAGGCATGTGGGACTTGTGGATGGAGCCCTTAATTCGCTTAACAAGGATTCACGGGTGGTCAATCTGTTGAAATCAGAGCACTACATTTTGGCCACCGTGCTCGATCCTAGATTTAAAGCCTACCTTGGATCTCTCTTTCCGGCAGACACAAGTCTGCTGGGGTTGAAAGACCTGCTGGTGACAAAATTGTCAAGTCAAGCGGAACGCGACCTGTCAACATCTCCTCCTTCACATTCTCCCGCAACTGGGGGTGCGAGGAAAAGGCTCAGAATTCCGAGCCCACCCGCTGGCGGTGATGCAGGGCAGTCTGGAGCGACTGCTGATGCTGACATCTGGTCCGGACTGAAGGACCTGACAACGATTACGGACATGTCGTCTACTGTCACTGCATATGATTCTCTCAACATTGATAGAATGGTGGAGGATTATATGAGTGACCGCATCCAAGTAGGCACGTCACACAGTCCGTACTTATACTGGCAGGAAAAAGAGGCAATTTGGAGGCCCTTGCACAAACTGGCTTTATTCTACCTAAGTTGCCCTCCCACAAGTGTGTACTCCGAAAGAGTGTTTAGTGCCGCCGCTCACCTTGTCAGCAATCGGCGTACGAGGTTACATCCAGAAAATGTGGAGAAGATGATGTTCATTAAAATGAATTATAATCAATTCCTCCGCGGAGACATTGACCAGCAGCAATTGCCTCCACAAAGTACACAGGGAGCTGAGATGGTGGATTCCAGTGGGGACGAATTGATAATCTGTGAGGAGGGGGATGTACACGGTGATATATCGGAGGGTGAAGATGAGGTGGACATCTTGCCTCTGTAGAGCCAGTTTGTGCAAGGAGAGATTAATTGCTTCTTTTTTTGGGGGGGTCCAAACCAACCCGTCATATCAGTCACAGTCGTGTGGCAGACCCTGTCACTGAAATGATGGGTTGGTTAAAGTGTGCATGTCCTGTTTTGTTTATACAACATAAGGGTGGGTGGGAGGGCCCAAGGACAATTCCATCTTGCACCTCTTTTTTCTTTTCTTTTTCTTTGCATCATGTGCTGATTGGGGAGGGTTTTTTGGAAGGGACATCCTGCGTGACACTGCAGTGCCACTCCTAGATGGGCCCGGTGTTTGTGTCGGCCACTAGGGTCGCTAATCTTACTCACACAGTCAGCTACCTCATTGCGCCTCTTTTTTTCTTTGCGTCATGTGCTGTTTGGGGAGGGTTTTTTGGAAGGGACATCCTGCGTGACACTGCAGTGCCACTGCTAGATGGGCCCGGTGTTTGTGTCGGCCACTAGGGTCGCTAATCTTACTCACACAGCTACCTCATTGCGCCTCTTTTTTTCTTTGCGTCATGTGCTGTTTGGGGAGGGTTTTTTGGAAGGGACATCCTGCGTGACACTGCAGTGCCACTCCTAGATGGGCCCTGTGTTTGTGTCGGCCACTAGGGTCGCTAATCTTACTCACACAGCTACCTCATTGCGCCTCTTTTTTTCTTTGCGTCATGTGCTGTTTGGGGAGGGTTTTTTGGAAGGGCCATCCTGCGTGACACTGCAGTGCCACTCCTAGATGGGCCCGGTGTTTGTGTCGGCCACTAGGGTCGCTAATCTTACTCACACAGCTACCTCATTGCGCCTCTTTTTTTCTTTGCGTCATGTGCTGTTTGGGGAGGGTTTTTTGGAAGGGACATCCTGCCTGACACTGCAGTGCCACTCCTAGATGGGCCCGGTGTTTGTGTCGGCCACTAGGGTCGCTTATCTTACTCACACAGCGACCTCGGTGCAAATTTTAGGACTAAAAATAATATTGTGAGGTGTGAGGTATTCAGAATAGACTGAAAATGAGTGTAAATTATGGTTTTTGAGGTTAATAATACTTTGGGATCAAAATGACCCCCAAATTCTATGATTTAAGCTGTTTTTTAGTGTTTTTTGAAAAAAACACCCGAATCCAAAACACACCCGAATCCGACAAAAAAAATTCGGTGAGGTTTTGCCAAAACGCGTTCGAACCCAAAACACGGCCGCGGAACCGAACCCAAAACCAAAACACAAAACCCGAAAAATTTCAGGCGCTCATCTCTAGTGGTAACGAGGTGGAATTCAACACTCTATGGGGTAAATTTACTAAGATTCGTATTTTCCAGATTCAGGTCAAAGTTCAATCACGAATGACATCGAAAGTGTAAAACTGCAACTTTTTGAATTGATTACGACTAATTTACTAAGCTGTCGTATTCGGGTTTTTCTTTTGTTCCGATGTCGATGTCATTCGTGGTTTTTTTTCTATTTTTACGGCAGTGATTAGCAAAACACTGCCGACTTTTTTTACAATCAATCTCGGCCGGATCTGTGTTATTTTTTTTTTTTTTTTAATTAAACACTGTAAAATAATAAAAAAAAATGCGTGGGGTCCCCCCTCCTAAGCATAACCAGCCTCGGGCTCTTTGAGCCGATCCTGGTTGCAAAAATATGTGGGAAAAAATGACAGGGGTTCCCCCTTATTTAAGCAACCAGCATCGGGCTCTGCGCCTGGTCCTGGTCCCAAAAATACGGGGGACAAAAAGAGTAGGGGTCCCCCGTATTTTTAAAACCAGCACCGGGCTCCACTAGCTGGACAGATAATGCCACAGCCGGGGGTCACTTTTATATAGTGCCCTGCGGCCGTGGCATCACCTAAAGTGACGTCACCGCTGAGCAGAAAGTTCCCAGCATTGGTTACAATGTAGCGCATAGGCGCTACATTGTAACACTGCCGTGTGCTGCCTGTCACTCAGTACAGGAGCACACAGCCGATCAGGAGAGTGCTACAACGTGGCACTCCCTGATTGGCTGAAGAAACCCACTTAGACATCAGTCAGAGTGGGTTTCTGGCATTCGTGGAAAGGAGTCCCATGTGAAAACATGGGGCCCCTTTCAGTTCGTGGCTCGGCTTTCCGTTTTCTTATTTTATGCAAGTACGTGGATTACCCCTGGATTTCCCGAGGAGCCTGGACCCCTGGATCTCGTGAGTATAATTTCTTCAACAGGTACCCCTTGGATTCTACTGGAGAAGAGGACCGACCAGCGTGGGAACTTAAGGTAAGTATGTATGTATGTATGTATGTGTGTATGTATGTAATAAAATTATACTTTCACGGTGTGTGTGTCTTGTCTTTTTTTGGGTATTTTTTTAGTAGTAGTACTACAGGTACCAGCGGGCCCGTTTTTCCGTCGCATGCTGGTACTTGTGGTTCTCCAAGTACCAGCATGCGGGGGAGGCTTGCTGGGCCTTGTAGTACTGCTACTAAAAACAATATCTTTTCTTTTACAACAAAGGCTATCAGCCTCCCCATCCGCAGCCCATTGGATGGGGGGGACAGCCTCGGGCTTCACCCCTGGCCCTTGGGTGGCTGGGGGGGGGACCCCTTGATTGAAGGGGTCCCCACTCCCCCAGGGTACCCCGGCCAGGGGTGACTAGTTGGATTTTTGATGCCACGGCCGCAGGGCACTATATAAAAGTGACCCCCGGCTGTGGCATTATCTGTCCAGCTAGTGGAGCCCGGTGCTGGTTTTAAAAATACGGGGGACCCCTACTCTTTTTGTCCCCCGTATTTTTGGGACCAGGACCAGGCGCAGAGCCCGATGCTGGTTGCTTAAATATGGGGGAACCCCTGTCATTTTTTTCCCCATATTTCTGCAACCAGGATCGGCTCAAAGAGCCCGAGGCTGGTTATGCTTAGGAGGGGGGACCCCACGCAATTTTTTTTGAAAAAATAAGCACTTTCCCACCCCTTCCCACTGATATACATGCACGGATCTCATGGATCCGTGCATGCCTATCCAATCACGAATAAAAAAAAAAGGTCTGTTTTTTTTAGCACTTTTTTACGAGTTGTAATTTTTCACGGCAGTGTTTGTTTGTTTTTTGCTTTGCACTTCTTAGTAAATGACCGAGATTCATACTTAAACAGCCGCGCTTTGACCGATGGTGTATTCATTCGTAATTTTTTACTTGGACTTGCAAAAAATTACGAATGCCCTCATCTCTGCCGTGATTAGTGTTTAGTAAATTACCGAGATGACACTTTGATGAAAAAACGGCATCTCGGTCAAAATCGGGAGCTTAGTAAATTTCCCCCTATATGTTTCAGAGGATGGAGGAGCAGCAAAAGGACATTAAAGCCTACGATAGCGTACGCCTAAGCGTACGATATAGGCACAGGAGGGGTAATGCACCTGACTCAAGTGCAGTGGAGAATGATTTCCGTCTTGTGCAAGGTTCTCCAACCCTTCGAACTTGCCACACGTGAAGTCAGTTCAGACACTGCCAGCTTGAGTCAGGTCATTCCCCTTATAAGGCTTTTGCAGAAGCAGCTGGAGAAATTAAAGGAATAGCTAAGACGGAGCAATTCCGCTAAGTATGTGGGACTTGTGGATGGAGCCCTTCATTTGCTTTGCCAGGATTCAAGGGTGGTCAATCTGTTGAAATCAGAGCACTACACTTTGGCCACCGTGCTCGATCCTAGGTTTAAAGCCTACGTTGTATCTCTCTTTCCGGCAGACACAAGTGTGCAGAGGTGCAAAGACCTGCTGGTGAGTAAATTGTCAACTCAAGTGGATTGTGACCCATCAACAGCTCCTCCTTCAATTTCTCCCACCACTGGGGCTGCAAATAAAAGGATAAGATTTCCTAGCCCACCCGCTGGTGGTGATGCATGACAGTCAGGAGCGAAAGCTGACATCTGGTGCGGACAGAAGGACCTACCACGATTAATGACATGTTTACTGTCACTGCATATGATTCTGTCACCATTGAAAGAATTGTGGAGGATTATATGAGTGACAGCACCCAAGTAGGCATGTCAGACAGTCTGTATGTATACTGGCAGGAAAAAGAGGCAATCTGGATGCCTTTGCACAAACTGGCTTTATTTTACCTAAGTTGAAACCCTCCAGTGTATACTCCGAAAGAGTGTTTAGTGCAGTCGGTAACCTTGTCAGCGATCGGCATAGGAGGTTATTTCCACAAAATGTGGAGAAGATGATGTTCATTAAAAGTAATTATAAATTCCTCCAGGAAGTCCTTGACCAGCAATTGTCTCCGGAAAGTACACAGGGACCTGTGATGGTGGATTCCAGTGGGGACGAATTAATACTCTGTGAGGAGGGGGATGTACACAGTGAAAGGGGTGAGGAATCAGAGGAGGAGGTCGACATCTTGCCTATGTAGAGCCAGTTTGTGCAAGGAGAGATTGATTGCTTCTTTTTTTGGTGGGGGCCCAAACAAACCAGTCATTTCAGCCACAGTCTTGTGGCTGACCCTTTCGCTGAAATTATTGGTTTGTTAAAGTGTGCATGTCCTGTTTACACAACATATTCAAGGACAATTCCATCTTGCACCTCTTTTTCTTCTTTGCATCACGTGCTGTTTGGGGACTATTTTGTTAAAGTGCTATCCTGTCTGACACTTCTGTAAATGTCCAGTGGTACTGCCTTATAATTCCAGTGATCCAGTGATACTGCCGTATTTGTTAGAGATGAGCGGGTTCGGTTCCTCGGAATCCGAACCCGCCCGAACTTCAGTTTTTTTTACACAGGGCCGAGCGACTCGGATCTTCCCGCCTTGCTCGGTTAACCCGAGCGCGCCCGAACGTCATCATCCCGCTGTCGGATTCTCGCGAGGCTCGTATTCTATCGCGAGACTCGGATTCTATATAAGGAGCCGCGCGTCGCCGCCATTTTCACACGTGCATTGAGATTGATAGGGAGAGGACGTGGCTGGCGTCCTCTCCGTTTAGACTAGAGTACTAGAGAGAGACACAAATTTTGGGGAGCATATTATTAGGAGGAGTACTACTTGCTGCTGATAGTGTGACCAGTGACCACCAGTTTAATTAATCCGTTCTCTGCCTGAAAAAAAACGATACACAGTGTGACACAGTCACATACCATATCTGTGCTCAGCCCAGTGTGCTGCATCATATGTAATACTGTATATCATTATCTGACTGTGCTGAGTGCTCACTGCTCACACAGCTTAATTGTGGGGGAGACTGGGGAGCAGTTATAGCAGGAGTACATATTTTAAGTACAGTGCACACTTTTGCTGCCAGAGTGCCACTGCCAGTGTGACTGACCAGTGACCACTGACCACCAGTATTGTGATTGTCTGCTGACCACCAGTATATTGTGATTGTCTGCCTGAAAAAGTTAAACACTCGTCGTGTGGTGTTTTTATAAACGCATTCTGCAGACAGTGTCCAGCAGGTCCGTCATTACATAATATATACCTGTCCGGCTGCAGTACTAGTGTGATATATATATATTTTAATTTTATCTCATTATCATCCAGTCTATATTAGCAGCAGACACAGTACGGTAGTCCACGGCTGTAGCTACCTCTGTGTCGGCAGTCGCTCGTCCATCCATAATTGTATACCACCTACCCGTTGTTGTTTTTTTTTTCTATCTTCTTGATACTAGTAGCTCACTTTAGGAGTCTGCAGTGCTGAGTCTGACAGACAGTGTCCAGCAGGTCCGTCATTACATAATATATACCTGTCCGGCTGCAGTACTAGTGTGATATATATATATTTTAATTTTATCTCATTATCATCCAGTCTATATTAGCAGCAGACACAGTACGGTAGTCCACGGCTGTAGCTACCTCTGTGTCGGCAGTCGCTCGTCCATCCATAATTGTATACCACCTACCCGTGGTTTTTTTTTTCTATCTTCGTGATACTAGTAGCTTACTTTAGGAGTCGGCAGTGCTGAGTCTGACAGACAGTGTCCAGCAGGTCCGTCATTACATAATATATACCTGTCCGGCTGCAGTACTAGTGTGATATATATATATTTTAATTTTATCTCATTATCATCCAGTCTATATTAGCAGCAGACACAGTACGGTAGTCCACGGCTGTAGCTACCTCTGTGTCGGCAGTCGCTCGTCCATCCATAATTGTATACCACCTACCCGTGGTTTTTTTTTTTTTATCTTCTTGATACTAGTAGCTTACTTTAGGAGTCTGCAGTGCTGAGTCTGACAGACAGTGTCCAGCAGGTCCGTCATTACATAATATATACCTGTCCGGCTGCAGTACTAGTGTGATATATATATATATTTTAATTTTATCTCATTATCATCCAGTCTATATTAGCAGCAGACACAGTACGGTAGTCCACGGCTGTAGCTACCTCTGTGTCGGCAGTCGCTCGTCCATCCATAATTGTATACCACCTACCCGTGGTTTTTTTTTTTTCTATCTTCTTGATACTAGTAGCTTACTTTAGGAGTCTGCAGACCTGAGTCTGACAGACAGTGTCCAGCAGGTCCGTCATTACATAATATATACCTGTCCGGCTGCAGTACTAGTGTGATTATATATATATATTTTAATTTTATCTCATTATCATCCAGTCTATATTGGCAGCAGACACAGTACGGTAGTCCACGGCTGTAGCTACCTCTGTGTCGGCAGTCGCTCGTCATCCATAAGTATACTAGTATCCATCCATCTCCATTGTTTACCTGAGGTGCCTTTTAGTTGTGCCTATTAAAATATGGAGAACAAAAATGTTGAGGTTCCAAAAATAGGGAAAGATCAAGATCGACTTCCACCTCGTGCTGAAGCTGCTGCCACTAGTCATGGCCGAGATGATGAAATGCCAGCAACGTCGTCTGCCAAGGCCGATGCCCAATGTCATAGTACAGAGCATGTAAAATCCAAAACACCAAATATCAGTAAAAAAAGGACTAAAAAATCTAAAATAAAATTGTCGGAGGAGAAGCGTAAACTTGCCAATATGCCATTTACCACACGGAGTGGCAAGGAACGGCTGACGCCCTGGCCTATGTTCATGGCTAGTGGTTCAGCTTCACATGAGGATGGAAGCACTCAGCCTCTCGCTAGAAAAATGAAAAGACTCAAGCTGGCAAAAGCACAGCAAAGAACTGTGCGTTCTTCGAAATCCCAAATCCACAAGGAGAGTCCAATTGTGTCGGTTGCGATGCCTGACCTTCCCAACACTGGACGTGAAGAGCATGCGCCTTCCACCATTTGCACGCCCCCTGCAAGTGCTGGAAGGAGCACCCGCAGTCCAGTTCCTGATAGTCAGATTGAAGATGTCAGTGTTGAAGTAAACCAGGATGAGGAGGATATGGGTGTTGCTGGCGCTGGGGAGGAAATTGACCAGGAGGATTCTGATGGTGAGGTGGTTTGTTTAAGTCAGGCACCCGGGGAGACACCTGTTGTCCGTGGGAGGAATATGGCCATTGACATGCCTGGTGAAAATACCAAAAAAATCAGCTCTTCGGTGTGGAAGTATTTCAACAGAAATGCGGACAACATTTGTCAAGCCATGTGTTGCCTCTGTCAAGCTGTAATAAGTAGGGGTAAGGACGTTAACCACCTCGGAACATCCTCCCTTATACGTCACCTGCAGCGCATTCATAATAAGTCAGTGACAAGTTCAAAAACTTTGGGCGACAGCGGAAGCAGTCCACTGACCAGTAAATCCCTTCCTCTTGTAACCAAGCTCACGCAAACCACCCCACCAACTCCCTCAGTGTCAATTTCCTCCTTCCCCAGGAATGCCAATAGTCCTGCAGGCCATGTCACTGGCAATTCTGACGAGTCCTTTCCTGCCTGGGATTCCTCCGATGCATCCTTGCGTGTAACGCCTACTGCTGCTGGCGCTGCTGTTGTTGCTGCTGGGAGTCGATGGTCATCCCAGAGGGGAAGTCGTAAGCCCACTTTTACTACTTCCACCAAGCAATTGACTGTCCAACAGTCCTTTGCGAGGAAGATGAAATATCACAGCAGTCATCCTGCTGCAAAGCGGATAACTGAGGCCTTGGCATCCTGGGTGGTGAGAAACGTGGTTCCGGTATCCATCATTACTGCAGAGGCAACTAGAGACTTGTTGGAGGTACTGTGTCCCCGGTACCAAATACCATCTAGGTTCCATTTCTCTAGGCAGGCGATACCGAAAATGTACACAGACCTCAGAAAAAGAGTCACCAGTGTCCTAAAAAATGCAGCTGTACCCAATGTCCACTTAACCACGGACATGTGGACAAGTGGAGCAGGGCAGGGTCAGGACTATATGACTGTTACAGCCCACTGGGTAGATGTATGGACTCCCGCCGCAAGAACAGCAGCGGCGGCACCAGTAGCAGCATCTCGCAAACGCCAACTTTTTCCTAGGCAGGCTACGCTTTGTATCACCGGTTTCCAGAATACGCACACAGCTGAAAACCTCTTACGGCAACTGAGGAAGATCATCGCGGAATGTCTTACCCCAATTGGACTCTCCTGTGGATTTGTGGCATCGGACAACGCCAGCAATATTGTGTGTGCATTAAATATGGGCAAATTCCAGCACGTCCCATGTTTTGCACATACCTTGAATTTGGTGGTGCAGAATTTTTTTAAAAACGACAGGGGCGTGCAAGAGATGCTGTCGGTGGCCAGAAGAATTGTGGGACACTTTCGGCGTACAGGCACCACGTACAGAAGACTGGAGCACCACCAAAAACGCCTGAACCTGCCCTGCCATCATCTGAAGCAAGAAGTGGTAACGAGGTGGAATTCAACCCTATATATGCTTCAGAGGTTGGAGGAGCAGCAAAAGGCCATTCAAGCCTATACAATTGAGCACGATATAGGAGGTGGAATGCACCTGTCTCAAGCGCAGTGGAGAATGATTTCAACGTTGTGCAAGGTTCTGCTGCCCTTTGAACTTGCCACACGTGAAGTCAGTTCAGACACTGCCAGCCTGAGTCAGGTCATTCCTCTCATCAGGCTTTTGCAGAAGAAGCTGGAGACATTGAAGGAGGAGCTAACAGAGAGCGATTCCGCTAGGCATGTGGGACTTGTGGATGGAGCCCTTAATTCGCTTAACAAGGATTCACGGGTGGTCAATCTGTTGAAATCAGAGCACTACATTTTGGCCACCGTGCTCGATCCTAGATTTAAAACCTACCTTGGATCTCTCTTTCCGGCAGACACAAGTCTGCTGGGGTTCAAAGACCTGCTGGTGAGAAAATTGCCAAGTCAAGCGGAACGCGACCTGTCAACATCTCCTCCTTCACATTCTCCCGCAACTGGGGGTGCGAGGAAAAGGCTCAGAAGTCCGAGCCCACCCGCTGGCGGTGATGCAGGGCAGTCTGGAGCGACTGCTGATGCTGACATCTGGTCAGGACTGAAGGACCTGACAACGATTACGGACATGTCGTCTACTGGCACTGCATATGATTCTCTCCCCATTGAAAGAATGGTGGAGGATTATATGAGTGACCGCATCCAAGTAGGCACGTCAGACAGTCCGTACTTATACTGGCAGGAAAAAGAGGCAATTTGGAGGCCCTTGCACAAACTGGCTTTATTCTACCTAAGTTGCCCTCCCACAAGTGTGTACTCCGAAAGAGTGTTTAGTGCCGCCGCTCACCTTGTCAGCAATCGGCGTACGAGGTTACTTCCAGAAAATGTGGAGAAGATGATGTTCATTAAAATGAATTATAATCAATTCCTCCGTGGAGACATTGACCAGCAGCAATTGCCTCCACAAAGTACACAGGGAGCTGAGATGGTGGATTCCAGTGGGGACGAATTGATAATCTGTGAGGAGGGGGATGTACACGGTGATATATCGGAGGATGATGATGAGGTGGACATCTTGCCTCTGTAGAGCCAGTTTGTGCAAGGAGAGATTAATTGCTTCATTTTTGGTGGGGGTCCAAACCAACCCGTTATTTCAGTCACAGTCGTGTGGCAGACCCTGTCACTGAAATGATGGGTTGGTTAAAGTGTGCATGTCCTGTTTATACAACATAAGGGTGGGTGGGAGGGCCCAAGGACAATTCCATCTTGCACCTCTTTTTTCTTTAATTTTTCTTTGCGTCATGTGCTGTTTGGGGAGTATTTTTTTGAAGGGCCATCCTGCGTGACACTGCAGTGCCACTCCTAGATGGGCCAGGTGTTTGTGTCGGCCACTAGGGTCGCTTATCTTACTCACACAGCTACCTCATTGCGCCTCTTTTTTTCTTTGCGTCATGTGCTGTTTGGGGAGTGTTTTTTGGAAGGGCCATCCTGCGTGACACTGCAGTGCCACTCCTAGATGGGCCAGGTGTTTGTGTCGGCCACTAGGGTCGCTTAGCTTACTCACACAGCTACCTCATTGCGCCTCTTTTTTTCTTTGCGTCATGTGCTGTTTGGGGAGTGTTTTTTGGAAGGGCCATCCTGCGTGACACTGCAGTGCCACTCCTAGATGGGCCAGGTGTTTGTGTCGGCCACTAGGGTCGCTTAGCTTACTCACACAGCTACCTCATTGCGCCTCTTTTTTTCTTTGCGTCATGTGCTGTTTGGGGAGTGTTTTTTGGAAGGGCCATCCTGCGTGACACTGCAGTGCCACTCCTAGATGGGCCAGGTATTTGTGTCGGCCACTAGGGTCGCTTAGCTTAGTCATCCAGCGGCCTCGGTGCAAATTTTAGGACTAAAAATAATATTGTGAGGTGTGAGGTGTTCAGAATAGACTGAAAATGAGTGGAAATTATGGTTTTTGAGGTTAATAATACTTTGGGATCAAAATGACCCCCAAATTCTATGATTTAAGCTGTTTTTTAGGGTTTTTTGAAAAAAACACCCGAATCCAAAACACACCCGAATCCGCCAAAAAAAATTCGGTGAGGTTTTGCCAAAACGCGGTCGAACCCAAAACACGGCCGCGGAACCGAACCCAAAACCAAAACACAAAACCCGAAAAATTTCAAGTGCACATCTCTAGTATATGTCCAGTGGAACTGCCATATAATTCCAATGATACTGCCTTATAAGTCCAGTGACATTGCTGTGTAATTACAGTGGGAATTGTTTGTGTTAGGCGCGGCGGTCTTCGGCCGTGCCCTGACTGAGCAGCGGTCACGGCCGCCGCGCCTCTCTCCTTCCCTGTCCCCCGCACGGTGCCTAGCAACGCCAGGACGCCGTGCGCACGATAGCCGCCGGGTCCCTGGCAACGCAGGACGTCGTGCGTGCAGGGCCGCCGGGTGCATAGCAACGGAGACGCCACAGGTGGACCGCGTTCCCCGTTGCTAAGAATAGTTAATTAGGTTGCTCGTGCAGCAGGGCAGCTGCACGGCAACTAGTAATTAGGGTCTGGGGGCTGTTCCTGCTGGCCCTCCTGTTATTGGCCAGCAGGGCCTTTTTATGTGAGCCAGCACACTGCAGCCCCGCCGGTGATAGCTTCTTGTATGCTGTTCCTGCCTTGCAGAACTCTGTTCCTGTCAGCCGTGTTTGGTGGATCTTGCTCCCCGCCCTTTGGTACTTTGGAGGTCCGAAGCCGGTCCTGGGAATCCTTCTAGTCCTTGCGAACCTGTCTGTCATCTGGGGTTCTCGCCCGGTTTCGTGAGTAGCGGCTTCTGCCGCGTGTTGCGGCCTATGCCACTTAGTGTTTATTTTACTGTGAATTGGTGCATTTGCGGAGGTTTCCGCTTTCACTGTCCTCCCCCGGAACTCGGCGGTGCCGTGTAGGGGAGTGGACAGTGGTTTCTTTGTAGTTCTTTTCCTTTGGTGGCGTGCCGCACATACGTTTAGTTTTAAGGTAGTTTATAGCCCCTAGCGTGATTGTTTCAGTTAGAGGTCCCCTTGTTATTACCCTGTCTCAGTTCACGCCTTGTCTCTCTTTAAGACCTGAGGGGGCATCGGAGTTGGGCAGACCTAATCCGCCCTTCAAACGCGGCTGCCATGGGCCCAAGAAACCATAGTCGTTCAGGCGTGAATTGATAACACGGGTAGGACAACAGAGGTAGGGTGCTAGGGGCTATTTCCTTCCCATTTCCCAATCGCAGCATTCCGTCTTGGTGCTCAGGACTCACTACATAAGATCTCCCCTGTCCTGAGCATCAGGACCGTAACATTATCACCGGCCCACATAAAAAAAAAGGGGGTTTAATTTTTTCCGTTGTATTGGTGGGCCTAGAAATTCGGCCTCATGAATCCGGCAGGTTTAGGGCCAAACCCCAGTCAGCTTTTGGTTAACCAAATACAGGAATTAACTCAGATGGTTCAGGACCTTACTCTTCGGGTGAGATCGCAGGAAGATCTTTTGCGAGCCTCCCTGAGTATGGTTCCAAAACCAAAGATGCATTTACCTGACCGTTTTTCGGGTAACCGAAAGGATTTTTTAAATTTTAAGGAAGCTTGTAAGCTTTATTTTCGTTTAAGGCCCCATTCCTCTGGTACTGAGTCTCAGCGGGTCGGGATTGTGATGTCTCTACTTCAGGGTGATCCACAGACCTGGGCGTTTGGGCTAAGAGCGGATGATGCTGCTTTGTTATCAGTAGACGCCTTTTTTAAATCCTTAGGCCTCTTATATGACGACCCAGATAGAGAAGCATTAGCTGAGAGTCACCTGCGTGCCCTTAAGCAAGGCAAAAATCCAGCAGAGGTGTATTGTACCGAATTTCGCAGTTGGTCGAACGACTGTGGCTGGAACGACCCGGCCCTGCGCAGTCAGTTTCGCCTCGGTCTGTCGGAAGTGATTAAAGACAGTCTCCTTCAGTACCCCGCTCCTGAGACTCTAGACAAACTCATGGAGCTCGCTATTAAAATTGATCGTCATCTCCGAGAGCGGAGGGCTGAAAGAGGAACAACTTTTAGGCCTAATCCATGTGTATATACTTTTCCTGAGGACGTCGAGGAGCCCATGCAAATGGGTCTCTCCCAGCTGTCCCCAGAGGAAAGAACCAGAAGGTTAAGTTCTGGTCTTTGTTTGTATTGTGGTGGTAAGGGACATATCGCACGTAACTGCCCGAACAAGCCGGGAAACGCTTTGACCAAGTGAATTGTGAGGGGGTTCACTTGGGTCTGCAGTTAATCTCCTCTAATAATTCTCTATTAGTTCCGGTAAAGATTTCCTTTGGCAGCCTCAGTTCGTTGGTGTCGGCCTTCGTCGACAGTGGAGCTGCAGGAAATTTTATGGATTTAGCTTGGGCTAAGGCTTTAGGCGTTCCACTGATACCCTTAGATAGACGTATCACCATGCACAGCTTGGATGGGGGTCCGCTTTCCAATGGGGTTATTACTCACCGCACACCTCCAGTATTGCTGACAGTGGGGGCCCTACATTCAGAAGAAATAGAATTTTACCTTACACATTGTCCGGCAGTTCCAGTAGTTTTGGGTCACCCCTGGCTTGCCTTTCATAATCCCACCATAGATTGGCGGTCTGGGGAGATTTCCCAATGGGGTCCTTTTTGTGTTAAGGAGTGTATTTCCCATCCTGTCCGGGTTGCGGCAGTTACCCCAGAACTTATTCCTCTGGAATATCAGGATTTTGCTGATGTGTTCTCCAAGGGTAATGCAGACGTTCTGCCTCCCCATCGGTCCTATGACTGCGCTATAGATTTAGTTCCCGGGGCCACTTTACCTAAGGGGAGATTATATGCCCTCTCCGGGCCAGAAACCACGGCTATGGATAATTATATCCAGGAAAGCCTGAAAAAAGGCTTCATTAGGCC
Organism: Pseudophryne corroboree; assembly: GCF_028390025.1. Classification (NCBI taxonomy): domain Eukaryota; kingdom Metazoa; phylum Chordata; class Amphibia; order Anura; family Myobatrachidae; genus Pseudophryne; species Pseudophryne corroboree. The sequence continues at coordinate 41,057,437 of NC_086448.1, forward strand.
TTCGAAATCTCCTTTGAGTGCAGGATTATTTTTTGTTGAGAAAAAAGATGGGTCGCTCAGACCATGTATTGATTTTCGGGCTCTGAATAAAATTTCTGTTAAAAACACCTACCCTTTGCCTTTGATTTCAGTACTTTTTGATCAGTTACGCTCTGCCGTTATCTTCTCAAAAATCGATCTTAGAGGAGCTTACAATCTCATCTGTATAAGATCTGGGGATGAGTGGAAGACGGCTTTCAGCACACAGTCGGGTCATTATGAATACCTGGTGATGCCCTTTGGGCTGTCAAATGCTCCTGCGGTATTTCAAGACCTCATCAATGATGTTCTTCGTGACTTTCTTGGAAAGTTCATTGTCGTTTATTTAGACGACATTTTGATTTATTATGAGTCTATGGAACAACATATTACCCATGTGCGTCTGGTTCTTCAAAAACTACGGGAGAATCATTTATACGCAAAACTAGAGAAATGTGATTTTCACATCACGGAAGTGTCCTTCTTGGGGTATATTATTTCTCCCCAGGGATTTTTCATGGAACCGAAAAAACTCCAGGCCATCCTTAATTGGGCGCAACCCACAAATTTAAAAGCAATTCAGCGCTTTTTAGGGTTTGCAAACTATTATAGGCGGTTCATTCATACCTTTTCTGATTTGGTCGCTCCTATAGTAGCATTGACTAAAAAAGGAGCGGACCCTTCCAATTGGTCGCCTGCAGCCGAGTCTGCCTTTCGGGCCTTAAAGCAGGCCTTTGTCTCGGCTCCTGTTCTCAGGCACCCTAACCCGGAGCTCCCCTTTATAGTCGAGGTAGATGCCTCAGAGGTTGGAGTGGGGGCTATCCTATCTCAGGAAGATCCGGAGTCTCAGGAATTACACCCTTGTGCCTTCATGTCCAGGAAATTCTCCTCCGCAGAATCCAACTATGACGTTGGTAATCGAGAATTGCTGGCAGTTAAATGGGCTTTCGAGGAGTGGAGGCATTGGCTGGAGGGAGCTAGGCATACTATTACAGTGTTTACTGATCATAAGAACCTGCAGTATATTGAGTCAGCTAAACGGCTTAATGCTCGGCAGGCACGTTGGGCATTGTTTTTTACTCGTTTCAGGTTTATTATCACCTTCAGGCCCGGTTCCAAAAATACTAAAGCTGATGCCCTGTCACGTTGTTTTCTTCCGGTTCACAATAACCATCCTGCTACTACCCCCATAGTTCCATCATCTGTTATCCGGGCAGGCCTCACACAGGATTTATTTACTCAGTTAGTCCAGCTTCAACAGCAGGCTCCTAAACCGACTCCTGCTGATCGTCTCTTTGTCCCTGAATTTCTGAGAGGCACTGTTTTAGCTGAGTTTCATGACAACAAAGTCTCTGGTCATCCAGGTATCACTAAGACCTTGGAGTTAGTCTCTCGCTCGGTGTGGTGGCTTAGTCTTTCTAAAGATGTAAGGGAATTTGTCCATTCCTGTCAGGTTTGTGTACGGCATAAGGTTCCTCGTTCATTGCCGATCGGGCAACTCGTACCTTTTGCCGTTCCTCTCAGGCCATGGTCACATATATCCATGGATTTCGTGGTGGACCTTCCTCTTTCAGCCAGATTTCGAGTCATTTGGGTGGTAGTAGATCGTTTTAGTAAGATGGCTCATTTCATTGCTCTTCCCCGATTACCCTCTGCTCAAGGGTTGGCAGTCTTGTTTCTCCGTCATGTGTTCAGGCTCCATGGGTTGCCCAGGGATATTATCTCTGATCGGGGTCCGCAATTCATTGCTCGTTTCTGGAAACGTTTTTGTGCCTCATTAAATATGAAACTCTCTTTAACATCTGGGTACCATCCACAATCTAACGGACAAACCGAACGAGTTAACCAGTCATTAAAACAGTATTTACGGTTGTATTCGGCCAAACTCCAGAATGATTGGTCTGAATTTCTTCCGTTAGCCGAATTTGCTTATAATAACTCTTGTCATTCTTCCACCAAGGAGTCCCCATTCTTTTCAGTCTTTGGCTTTCATCCTAGAGCCAACTCTTTTTTTCCTCATTCTCCAGTCTCCTCGTTGACCTTAACCTCCCATCTCAGAACAATTTGGAGAAAGGTGCACCTTGCCTTGAGAAAAGCTGCCTTCCGAGAAAAGAAATTTTCTGATAGGCTCCGACGTCCTTGCACTTTTAAGGTGGGAGATAAGGTATGGTTGTCAACTCGCAACATCAAGCTCCGACAACCTTCAGCTAGATTGGGACCCAAATTTATTGGACCATTCCTTATCATTAAGAAGGTCAACCCAGTTGCTTTTCGGCTACGTTTGCCGAGATCTCTCAAAATTGGCAATACTTTTCACTGTTCTCTTTTGAAACAGTATTTTTCTTCCAGGAGATTTCCTCGGAGGACTTCCCAGTGTAGATCTCCGGTGGATGTTCAGGGGCAACAAGAGTTCTTGGTGGAGAAGGTTTTAGATTCTAAGCTTTCTCGGGGTCGGCTCTATTTTTTGGTCCACTGGAAAGGTTATGGCCCTGAAGAAAGATCTTGGGTGTTGGATAAAGATTTACATGCTCCCAAGCTGAAGAGGATTTTCTTTCAGGAGTTTCCTCAGAAACCTGGCTCTAGGGGTTCTTTAACCCCTCCTCAAGGGGGGGTACTGTTAGGCGCGGCGGTCTTCGGCGGTGCCCTGACTGAGCAGCGGTCACGGCTGCCGCGCCTCTCTCCTTCCCTGTCCCCCGCACGGCGCCTAGCAACGCCAGGACGCCGTGCGCACGATAGCCGCCGGGTCCCTGGCAACGCAGGATGTCGTGCGTGCAGGGCCACCGGGTGCATAGCAACGGGGACGCCACAGGTGGACAGCGTTCCCCGTTGCTAAGAATAGTTAATTAGGTTGCTCGTGCAGCAGGGCAGCTGCACGGCAACTAGTAATTAGGGTCTGGGGGCTGGTCCTGCTGGCCCTCCTGTTATTGGCCAGCAGGGCCTTTTTATGTGAGCCAGCACACTGCAGCCCCGCCGGTGATAGCTTCTTGTATGCTGTTCCTGCCTTGCAGAACTCTGTTCCTGTCAGCCGTGTTTGGTGGATCTTGCTCCCTGCCCTTTGGTACTTTGGAGGTCCGAAGCCGGTCCAGGGAATCCTTCTAGTCCTTGCGAACCTGTCTGTCATCTGGGGTTCTCGCCCGGTTTCGTGAGTAGCGGCTTCTGCCGCGTGCTGCGGCCTATGCCGCTTAGTGTTTATTTGACTGTGAATTGGTGCATTTGCGGAGGTTTCCGCTTTCACTGTCCTCCCCGGAACTCGGCGGTGCCGTGTAGGGGAGTGGACAGTGGTTTCTTTGTAGTTCTTTTCCTTTGGTGGCGTGCCGCACATACGTTTAGTTTTTAGGTAGTTTATAGCCCCTAGCGTGGTTGTTTCAGTTAGAGGTCCCTTTGTTATTACCCTGTCTCAGTTCACACCTTGTCTCTCTTTAAGACCTGAGGGGGCATCGGAGTTGGGCAGACCTAATCCACCCTTCAAACGCGGCTGCCATGGGCCCAAGAAACCATAGTCGTTCAGGTGTGAATTGATAACACGGGTAGGACAACGGAGGTAGGGTGCTAGGGGCTATTTCCTTCCCATTTCCCAATCCCAGCATTCCGTCTTGGTGCTCAGGACTCACTACATAAGATCTCCCCTGTCCTGAGCATCAGGACCGTAACAGTGTGTGTCACTTGGCTTAGTCATACAGCTACTTCATTGCACCTCTTCTACATCTTTGCATGAGGTGCTGTTTGGGGCCTTTTTTTTATATCTGCCCTCCTGTCTGCCACTGCAGTGCCACTCCTAGATGGGCCAGGTGTTTGTGTTGTCCACTTGTGTCGCTTAGCTTAGTCATCCAGCAACCTCGGTGCAACCTTTTGGCCTAAAAACAATATTGTGAGGTGTGAGGTGTTCAGAATAGACTAGAAATGAGTGTAAATTAATGTTATTGAGGTTAATAACACCGTAGGATCAAAATTACCCCCGCATTCTGTGATTTTAGCTGTTTCTATGTTTTTTTCCCAAAATCATCCAGATCCAAAACCAAAACCAAAACTTGAAAGGGGCAAAACCAATCCAAAACCAAAACACGAGCGGGGAATTAGAACTAAAACCAAAACACAAAACATGAAAAGTGCCAGCCGCACATCTCTACATATAGGTGGATTGCTGAGGACTTGCAGGAACAATTCATAGGGGTATATTCAATTAGGGTCGAAAGCTGCTCTCTGTTGAAAAGACGTCAGTTTTCGACTTTTTAAGATCGAATTGTGATTCGACCTATTCCATCCCAGCTGTTTTTATTCGACAAGTCTGGGAATTCGACTTGTCTAATAGTACGTGAATTGGCGTTACAGCTGCCGATTCACATACTTTTGAGGGAAACGGGACCAAATTCGATAGGATTTGACCCCATTTCCGACCATCTCAGTCCGACTTAAAAAAATGTCGGACTGAGATGAGGGACTGTGGAGGAGAGGGGGGGGGGAGAGCCACGGGGAGACAGGGGAAAGCCGCGGGCAGCCAGATGGGGAGAGCCGCGGGCAGCCAGACGGGGGGAGAGTAGTGCTGGAGGATGTCACAGCCGCCCATCACAGCAGCGTCCATCCGGCTCCAGCAAGCGAGACCTCGCTTGCTGGAGCCGGGTGGACGCTGTCGTGAGCAGCGGCTGTGATGCGGGGATGGGGAGCGGAGGGACATGGAGACTGTGAGGCAGACAGACAGGGGGGGAGACGGGGGCAAGCCGCGGGCAGACTGGGGAGAGCAGCGCTACAGCAGTGGCTATATAGCCTAGCTCCTGCATCTGTCTCTCTGCCTCAGTCTCCACGTCCCTCCTCTCCCCATCCCCGCATCACAGCCGTCACTCACGGCAGCGCCCACCCGGCTCCAGCAAGCAATGTCTTTTTTAAAAGTCAAATTGAGATGACATTGAATAGCCCAAGTTGAATCCATTCCGACAAATTAATGTTGGAATGGATCCGACTTCAATTGAATATACCCCATAGAGAGCTTATGCATACTTCCTAACATCTGGAGGCTGAAGAACGGAACACTCTGCGCAAAGCAGGGGAATGTGCTAATGGAAAGGGGGTGTGGCTTCGCGTGAATGACGCAATCACGAGCCACACCTCCCATTTCTGTCAATGTGCGGGCATGGCCAGCGCTCTGTAAGCTGATGTCTATACCCCCCAGTCCCTCTGCCTCACTGGAATAGACTCTGTGTGCATGCGCACAGCGTCTATTCACCGCTGCTCTGCCCTGAACTGAGCAGAGCTGCAAGTGCAGTTGCCTCCCAACTGACCCCTCACCCACCGCGTGACACTGTGGCCCGCGGGAGGGACAACAAGACAGTCCCCAAAAAACTGGGCTGTCCCATGAAAATCGGGACAGTTGGGAGGTATGCTTATGCACAGGGAAGGCTTGTTTTATGAAGTCCTCCCTGCGCATCAGCCCTCTGTTGTTGAGCAGCCTGCTGCAGCTCTCCAGGTATTGGTGGTAGGAGCCAGGGGTCGAGCCCCTCTCTGTAAGGGCCCAGGACTCCAGTCCCCCCAGTCCCCCCCTGATGGCAGCCCTGTACTGTAGCTTTATTTACTCTTTACATTTATTTACATTACTATGAAATCAAACATTTCACAACTATGAAATCTCTACATGTTTGTAAACTGAATCTGGGTAGTATAAAGCTATAGAACGTCTATGGAAAGTGTAACATACAGCACATTTGATAGAGGTTTAAATATGTCTAATGATCCTGTGTCCTGATATGCTACTGTAAAATTGTCCTACTCTCAGTGACAAGTGACAACATATTATACTGTATGTAGAGTACGGTATGCTGGCGCTCGGGCTCCCGGCGACCAGCATACCGGCGCCAGGAGCCCGACCGCCGGCATACCGACAGCGTGGCGAGCGCAAAGGAGCCCCTTGCGGGCTCCTTGCGCTCGCCACGCTGCGGGCACGGTGGCGCGCTACGTGCACCACACTATTTTATTTTCCCTCCAGGGGGGTCGTGGACCCCCACGAGTGAGAATAGTTGACGGTATGCCGGTTGTCGGGATTCCGGCGCCGGTATACTGTGTGCCGGGATCCCGACATTCGGCATACAGAAGACCACCCGTATGTAGATTATAGCTTATTGCAGCAAATTGTGCACCAGAAAGTTGTATTGCAGTGATTTTATATAGCACAAGCGATCTACAGGGGCAAGCCACCTGTGGCTTATTAAGGAACGCTGTTGTTATTAAAACAAAATCTAGTTATGGGATATTTATTTGTGTTGTTGCAGTTACTAAAGTACTGTATCAGTCAAATTAACAATAAGCATAATGAGATACACAGGTGCATTATCTGAATGAATACTGGGGTGACAGATATATTTCAATGTCTATGTGCAAATAAATGGGTTGCAGTACAGTAAATTGTATTGCTGTTACCAGTGCCATTTCTAGCGACGGATGAGCAGTGCGACTGCCCGGGGTGCTCGCCGTGACACTTTTCAATGTCCCTGACTGCTCCCACTCCTCCCTGTCATAGGGGTATATGCAATTCACGGTGAATCGCGGCAATTTTTCGCTGTTTTTTAATTCGACTTAATTCGACAGGTGAATTCCGGAAGGTGGCTGCCGGAATTCACCATATTCAATGAAAAACGGATTCGCCAGAACCGCGGGCAAAAATCGTCCGATTTGGCGGATTTTGCCGCGATTTTAAAAAACGTGAAAAAACGGGTAAAACCCGGAAAAAAAAATGGCGTGGGGTCCCCCCTCCAAAGCATAACCAGCCTCGGGCTCATCGAGCTGGTCCTGGTTCTAAAAATCCGGGGAAAAATTGGCCAGGGATCCCCCGTATTTTTAAAACCAGCACCGGGCTCTGCGCCTGGTGCTGGTGCCAAAAATACGGGGGACAAAAAGAGTAGGGGTCCCCCGTATTTTTAACACCAGCATCGGGCTCCACTAGCTGGACAGATAATGCCACAGCCGGGGGTCACTTTTATGCCGTGCCCTGCGGCCGTGGCATTAAATATCCAACTAGTCACCCCTGGCCGGGGTACCCTGGGGGAGTGGGGACCCCTTCAATCAAGGGGTCCCCCCCCCAGCCACCCAAGGGCCAGGGGTGAAGCCCGAGGCTGCCCCCCCCCCATCCAATGGGCTGCGGATGGGGGGGCTGATAGCCTTTTGTGATAATGAAAAGAATATTGTTTTTTCCAGCAGTACTACAAGTCCCAGCAAGCCTCCCCCGCAAGCTGGTACTTGGAGAACCACAAGTACCAGCATGCGGGAGAAAAACGGGCCCGCTGGTACCTGTAGTACTACTGGAAAAAAAATACCCAAATAAAAACAGTACACAGACACCTTGATAGTAAAACTTTATTACACACTACCGACACACACATACTTACCTATGTTGACACGCCGACTGCCACGGTCTCCGACGATCCGAGGGTACCTGTGAAATTTTTTTACTCACCTTCCAGCGTCCAGAGGTAAATCCAGGTCCAGAGATAATCCACGTACTTGGCAAAAAAACAAACCGAAAATACCCGCTCCATACCGGACTGAAAGGGGTCCCATGCTTTCACATCAGACCCCTTTCTCCCGAATGCCGGGACATCACGTGACTCCTGTCACTGAAGTCCCTTCAGCCAATCAGGAAGCGCTACTTCCGTGGCGCTCACCTGATTGGCTGTGCACTGTCTGAGCTGTCAGACAGCGCATCGCAAAGCCGCTCCATTACTTTCAATGGTGGGAACTTTGCGGGTAGCGGTGGGGTTAACCCGCGGTCAGCCGCTGACAGGCGGGTGACCTCACCGCTAGCCGCTAAGTTCCCACCATTGAATATAATGGACGGGGCTGTGCGATGCGCTGTCTGCTCAGACGCGCAGAGCCAATCAGATGAGCGCAACGAAGTTGCGCTTCCTGATTGGCTTTAGAGACCTTTCTGTGACAGCTGTCACTGACAGGTCTCATTCGTGGAAAGGGGTCTCATGTGTCAGCATGGGACCCCTTTCAGTCCGTTTGGTCGGGTATTTGCGGTTTGTTTTTTTCTACAAGTACGTGGATTTATCTCTGGACCATGGCTGAGGTGAGTATATTGATCTTTTATTTTCAGGTACCCCTGGATTCTACATGGAGAAGAGGACCGATGTCGGCGTGTGAACATAGGTAAGTATGTGTGTGTCGGTAGTGTGTAATAAAGTTTTACTGTCACGGTGTCTGTGTCCTGTTTTTATTTGGGTATTTTTTTTCCAGTAGTACTACAGGTACCAGCGGGCCCGTTTTTCACCCGCATGCTGGTACTTGTGGTTCTCCAAGTACCAGCTTGCGGGGGAGGCTTGCTGGGACTTGTAGTACTGCTGGAAAAAACAATATTCTTTTCATTATCACAAAAGGCTATCAGCCCCCCAATCCGCAGCCCATTGGATGGGGGGGGGACAGCCTCGGGCTTCACCCCTGGCCCTTGGGTGGCTGGGGGGGGGACCCCTTGATTGAAGGGGTCCCCACTCCCCCAGGGTACCCCGGCCAGGGGTGACTAGTTGGATATTTAATGCCACGGCCGCAGGGCATGGCATAAAAGTGACCCCCGGCAGTGGCATTATCTGTCCAGCTAGTGGAGCCCGATGCTGGTGTTAAAAATACGGGGGACCCCTGCTCGTTTTGTCCCCCGTATTTTTGGCACCAGCACCAGGCGCAGAGCCCGGTGCTGGTTTTAAAAATACGGGGGATCCCCTGTCAATTTTTTCCCCGCATTTTTAGAACCAGGACCAGCTCGAAGAGCCCGAGGCTTGTTATGCTTTGGAGGGGGGACCCCACGCCATTTTTTTTTAGGATTTTATCGTTCCAGCAATAAAAAATTTTTTTAAAAAAAATAATATTTTAAAAAATATATAAATAATATTTGTGCCTCCAAAAAAAAAAAAAGTACCTAATCCCTTCTAATATAAATAGATATGCTATTCCTAAAAAAAAAAACACCAAAAAAAACATGTTTAAATTTTTTTTTATTGTTTTCACCCTCCAAAGTGTGGCGGATTGAAAATGACGAATTTGCTGTCTAAAAGCACTGCTGTCGAATTTTCAAACTTGAATTGAATATGCTTTGGTCGAATTGCAGCACTTGTATCATTGCAGAAAAGTCGAATTTGCAAAAATTCGAATTTCAAAAAGTCGAATTTTGAAAGTCCGTTTTTTGGTCGGAAAGCACTGAATTGCATAGGCAAATTTTTTTTTGGGGCGAAAATGACCCGAAATTCGACAATTTCGGGAATTCGACCGCAATTGCATATACCCCATAGTATTCTGCTCAGGGGCAGAGATTTGCGGAATGACGCGTTTGCTTTTGTGACGGCACGACGCTTTGCATAATTTTTTCACTCCCGGAGCGGAGAACTATGACAGGGAGCCGGAGGAGAAAGGGAGCAACTGGTGGGCTGGCGGGCACTGGCTGTAATCCTATACACACACCCAGGGGCTGATTGGTCCACCGGGACTCCTGGGTGGTCTCTGCTCGAGCAGTTCACGTTGTCACATCTGGGGCTGCACCCCTGCCGGCCAGCTGCTGTGAGGGTTAGCCCCTCCCCTGGCTGGAGCTGACACCCACGGCTGATAGTCTCCGCTCAGCCGGGACTTGCTGTCCTATCTGGGGCTGCCTGTAACCCTTCTTGCCGGACCAGCTGCCACAATTGCTAACCCCCCTTCCCCGCCAGATTGCGTACACCCGCAGCTGATAGTCCCACTTCCTCTGGAGTTTACAGACATGACTTGCCGCTTTACTTCTTATACTGCTGCATCATGTGCAGGGACAGCGGGGCTGCAGCTGAGGCAAGCAATCCTGGAGCTGGGCTCTCACTTTATGTTCAGTCAGAGCAGAACCCTGCAGTGATGTGCCTGTGCACAGGGTCAGGAGCAGGAAGAGCATCCAGTACTGAGACTCCATCATCATCATCATCATCACCAGGGTTAGGTCTAGGTCTCCAAGAGATATGAGATACAGAGTACATAGGTATATGCTGTATGTACAGTATATGTGTATGTTCCCTGGCTTGACACTCTCCCCTCAATGATTGCCTTACCTAATATGCCCCTTCTACTTACTATTACTTTTTTATGTCTCTTACTTTATGAGTGTACCCCTAAGTGTACCCCCATCTTAGGTACATGCCCCCCTCACCTGCACCATAACCCCAAACTACCCTCTGGCCCATTGGACATACACTTCCCACCCTACTTATTACTATACCCTTCCCAGCCTTCTAGACATTCAGTTCCCCCATCCCAGGGACATATATTACCTGCCAAAAAGAACATATATTACCCACCATGCCCCTGAGATGTACACTCCCTGCCCTACCGCCAGGTCCTTAGACCTACAATGCCCACCAGCCCAGGGACATTCACCACCTGCCCCACCACTACCCCCCAGGGTCCTACACTATCCACCCTACCTTCCTTGTAATCATGGCACAAGAGCTCCCTTGTGCCGGGTGCTAAACAGTCGATTACACATCGCTCTTGGGTGGCGGAGACAAGCATGTCAGCAAGTATATTGCATATTGGGATGCACACATGTACAACAGGGAAGGGCTTTGTAGCGGTATTAGCATAAAGTCACAGACCCAACTGCAACGGAAGACACAAGGAAGGCCGCAACTGCGTTCAACTCAGAATCAGGCCCTATAAGGATGGCTCCCACCCCCTTTGACAGATCACACCCCCATTAGGGCTGCTTCCAAAAATTTCCCAGGCTGATTTTCCATCCCAATCCTCCCCTACACACCCCTGACCCCTGCCAACTAGCATTACACACCCCTGGCAACGAGCATTACCCCTGCCAATCAGCATAACACACCCCTGGCAATGAGCATGACACCCGTACCAGAGCATAAAACCCCTGTCAACGAGCATGATACCCAGTGCGTAAAACCCTTGGCAACGAGCAGGTAATTTAAAAGTAATTAGAAGCTTTACTGTAGGGCATACTGTAATGTATTATGGCATTGTGGTGTGTGACATAATATGGCATATTATTTGTATAGTGCGGGGGGCATAATATGGTGTAGGGGGCATTAGTGTGTGGGGCTTAATATGGTGGAATTTTTTTCCTGTAGTTGCTGAGGTCTGTTGGTGCAGGGTCAAAAACTGGGGTGCAAGGTAGTCTTTTCCTGCAAGGCCATGGCCATTTTAGTTAGACCATGCCCATTTTAGCAAGGCCACGCCCCCTCACAGGGAGCGTGTCTACAGCATGCGGACATTTGTGTCTTTTATATCTGTGGGGGTGGGTTCATTTTTGAATGTCGATGGGCGGCGCATTTTTAAATCTCGCACTGGGAGCCAAATTGGCTAGAAATGGCCCGAGATGTTACATATTTCATCTAAGATCCCTCATTTCCTGATAGACCAGTGAGTCCCAAACTGCTTACTACAGGGCCAGTGGCGTATCTATAATGGGTGCAGGGTGTGCAGTGGACTTGAGCCCCTGCGTCCAGGGGTGCTCGCACTGCACACCTTGCTCCCATTTCTTCAATACATACCCCTACCATAGTGACCATTTTCCAATCTGACTTCAAAGCAGTGATCCCCATCCAAGCCTGTTAATTGCTCTTCCCAGCCAGATATCTCAGGTTATGTCTGACTTGGACTTTTATGGGGCTACAATCCAAAAGCTGAGGCTCTCCCCTTTTTGGTGGACACTGGCAGCTTGTCTCTACTATGTCTAGAGCCAGAGATATTATCCTTCCAGCAGCTGGTCCCTGCTCCAGCTCCAGATGCCAGGTATGCAGTTTATATTTTCATTGGTGGATTGCTCTTGCTCCTGAAATTTGATCTCCAAGGCCCCAGTACCACCTGAAAGGTGGGACTCTCTAGATTGTTGTCCTATTGAAAGCAAATAAATCTATTTCCAGGAACTGGAGATATCTGCAGTCAAGCAAGCTGCCCTCCCACCAGAAAATGATGAATATTAAGACCACTCCACTTTCCACCCCTCCCCTGCATATTAAACACCCCCACCACTCTGGAAGTCATGTACCATGGCTCCTTCATTTAGCCCAATGCCCCTTCTACAGTTTAGTGCTCACCCTCCTGCCCCATCTCCCACCATCTGTGCTGAATTAGCTGAAATTACTGCTCCAGGTCCTACATGCTGAGCGGAAGATAGAACACGCCTGCCGCCTGTGGGACATCAAAGCTGCTGCTGATAGCACCTCACACCCCTACATCTGCAGGATGTGTAAGGGCCCCAGTGCATTTCTTTGCCCAGGGGCCTACACTGCTGTTAAGACGCCCATGAATATTGCTTCATTTTCTCAAAGGTCTCAACAAGATTTAACTGTAATGTCCATACTGATACAGTATATACTTCACCGCTCTGTAAGGGGAATCATGCGGCCCACTATATACTGTACAGTAGGGAGCACAATGTGTTGAAGAAACAGTTTCTAATGTATGATAAAGTCTTACTTAAAGTTATCAGACACATTTATTATTTGTAGCGGATAATTCTCTAGTTCTGGGTGTGAAAGTACAATACCATTACCAGTCCTTCTATTATACTAAGGACTCCACTTGTCGTTGTTTTCCAAAGGCAATCCCCATTAGTCTACAAGAAATCTATATCTTACAAAGTCTATTTTACCCCATTTCAAAGTAAGCAAATAACTACTTACCTGGCGTAGTCACATGGGATGCTGGGCTTTAGCTGACACGGTCACATCCCATGTGACCATGCTGTCCCACTGCAACCCCCCCAGCTTTCAAAAAGTTGAACTGGTTAAGGTTACACCCTCTAGGCATATATTTTTTCCAATAAAACATTTTCATTATTTTTTTAATAAGGTTTTTAAGATAATTATGTAAAAAAAATACATTTTCAAAGAGGCCATTTGGTGAAAAAAAATGTTTTTTTGTTTTTAGTTAAGTAGTTAAAGAATAGGATAAATTAATATGTACTTTATCCTAAGTTTGGGGGGTATTTTAAGATGTAAAAAAAATTAAGGTCATACGAATGTCCGTTTTTTTGTCCTTCTCAATATTACGAGAGACTAAGATATTAAGGAAACACTGTATATTGCAACACAGTCAAAATCAGACTCATCTGTAACACCATCAACGGAAGTGTATTTATGGCACATATTTCAGGGATATTCTATCTGGGAGAGCATCTGTTACTGCAATTCATTGCCGAAGACTGCACTGTCTACTGCTGAGTTAATTCAGAAACTGTTTATTTAATGGAAGAAAACAGAAGGGTTTTTTTATTCTCCAAAGTAAGCAGCGCCATTCGGTAGGAAATGTTATTATTTACCCTTCATGGATGGCCGGTATAATTGTCAACTTTATATTTCTTTGTGTTTTCAGAAGCCACGTGTTCTTTCTTTAATTGGTGCAATTGATTTTAAGTTTGTTGAAATAACTGCTAATGGGTATGTTCTGGGGATAGGATGAAGGATACAGACAAACAACTTGTGTGTATAATACAGAATCTCAGCTTAAAGTACAAATGCAACTGAAAAATTCAAGCCAATTAAATGTTGCAGTGGAACAATGGTGTGACGTTCCGGCAATATAATGTTCCAGTTCCACTTTAGCTTCGTCAGTTCATGCAATGGCATTCTTTACTGGATTTGTCAATCCTGAATTCTGCAATTTACTAAAATTATAATTTTTATAGTAGAGATGAATGGTTCCATATTGCTGAAAACCAAACACACAAACTTTGGGGTTCCGAGTGGATCGAAGTCCTGGCTTGGGTCATCCACCAAGTTCGGCTCTTGGATCTAAAAAAGGAATCTTGTGTGTCTTGGATGGCATCCAAGTCCCTTCCTCCTCATTTCATGAGCCATTTCATATTTGGATGACTGAAAATGAATGTTATTGATGTTAATACAGGTTGAGTATCCCATATCCAAATATTCCGAAATACGGAATATTCCGAAATACAGAATTTTTTGAATGAGAGTGAGATAGTGAAACCTTTGTTTTCTGATGGCTCAATGTACACAAACTTTGTTTAATACACAAAGTTATTAAAAATATTGTATTAAATGACCTTCAAGCTGTGTGTATAAGGTGTGTCAGGATTCTGATTTAGTATGTCCCCGGAGGGGGCACTAGTGGGTCAGTGTAGGTGTGATAGAGGAAACTGGGAAACGGACAAAAAGTTCCGCGCATGTGCGCTTGATATTTATTATCACACAGGGATAACCGATGACAGGAACAATGAATAATAACTTAATCCGATAAATGAATATTTCAAAAGTCACTGGTAACAAATAAGCAATGAAGATGAACTTGAAACTTGATATAAATAATAAGACAATAATGAAATCAGATGCAGCAAACAAAACTCTGGTATATAACGAATAGCCATCAAAGCACACAGTCTCTGTAGAAGCATACGTCTTTAAGCCAAGCAAGGCCCTAGCAGGAGACAGTCCTAACACAGCAAGATGTTAAGTGCTAAAGGCAATGCACAGTGTGGAATGCTGGTAATTAGGTGAAGAGGCTGAGAACACACCTGAGGAAAGTCTCTACTGCAGATTGGTGTAGCAGACTGTGGCTGGAGTTTGTAGCAAACTGGAACAATGAAGACTGGAACACAGGAACTTGCACACTGAATGTGACTCGCAGGAGAGCTGGAGTGGTTGCTGCTACTTGTAGTTCCACAGGAACACTGGAACAGGGAAACATCTTGGAGATGCCAGAAATAGGAGATTGCTGGAAACAAAGAATTGAAGACTGGAACTGGAAACTGGAACGGAACTGGAACTGCTGGGACCTGTAGTTCCACAGGTCCAAAACACAGGGGTATCTCTGCAGACACAGGACTGCAAACAGGAGACGCCTGTTCACAGAATGTGACGTGTTGTCCAAGGCTGGAACCTGGAACTAAACTGGAACTGCTGGGACCTGTAGTTCCACAGGTCCAATACACAGGGGTATCTCTGCAGACAGAGGACTGCAAACAGGAGACGCCTGTTCACAGAATATGACGTGTTGTCCAAGGCTGGAACCTGGAACTGGAACGGAACTGGAACTGCTGGGACCTGTAGTTCCACAGGTCCAATACACAGGGGTATCTCTGCAGACAGAGGACTGCAAACAGGAGACGCCTGTTCACAGAATATGACGTGTTGTCCAAGGCTGGAACCTGGAACTGGAAACTGGAACGGAACTGGAACTGCTGGGACCTGTAGTTCCACAGGTCCAATACACAGGGGTATCTCTGCAGACAGAGGACTGCAAACAGGAGACGCCTGTTCACAGAATGTGACGTGTTGTCCAAGGCTGGAAACTGGAACGGAACTGGAACTGCTGGGACCTGTAGTTCCACAGGTCCAATACACAGGGGTATCTCTGCAGACAGAGGACTGCAAACAGGAGACGCCTGTTCACAGAATATGACGTGTTGTCCAAGGCAATGAGACTGAGCCAGGAACTGGAGCTTATACCCCTTGGTCTGTGATGATTGGATGTTGCATCTCTGTGAGAGCACACCCCGCTGGATTAGGTGTTCAGATCAGCTGTGAGTTAGCTGAAGCACTGTGTACTCCAGGCTGCAGTAGACTGAAAACTAGAACTGGAACAGATATGAACTGCTGGAACCTGTAGTTCCACAGTAGTGAAGCGATGGAGAATGCAGATTCATGACAAGGTGTATATGAAACATAATTGAATTGTGTGAATGTACACACACTTTGTTTAATGCACAAAGTTATTAAAAAATTGGTTAAAATGACCTTCAGGCTGTGTGTATAAGGTGTATATGAAACATAAATGCATTCTGTGCCTAGACTTAGGCCCCATCGCCATGATATCTCATTATGTTATGCAATTATTCCAAAATACGGAAAAATCCGATATCCAAAATACTTCTGGTCCCAAGCATTTTGGATAAGGGATACTCAACCTGTAATAGGAACAAAAAACAGGTCCAAATGTAGGAACAAAAACAGATCCAAATTACGTGATTTTAGCTGTTATCAATTTTAAAGCCATCAAATCCAAAACCAAAACACTTGAGGATAGTTTTGGCAAAACCAAAACATGACAATGAATTAGAGCCAAAACCAATACACGAGCGTCTGCGCACGTCTCTAATATATAGAGCTGTCTGGGGTTTGTTAAGAAAGAGGTCCAGGTCGAGCAAAAGTGTTGGGTGGAATTCCAGTCTGAACATTTTCCTCTGGAGAGATGTTCTGCAGCCCAGTGGTGAGTAAGGTGAATATACCATTGAGTAGTTCCAAAAATTCCAGTAATCTGTGATTATGCTATAGGGTAAGTCAGATATAACAGAGTATAATTATCCTTATTCTTTAAAGTCAACTTTAAAGTTTTATTGTAAGTTTGCATTTGCAAAGCCCTTGTAGGAGACATATTAAAATTACATACAGTATATTACAAATCAAAGCTAATACACAGAACTTGAACAATGCTAAATGGAAATGTACATGCGAAAAATAAATCCAAAAATGCAAAACATAAATCCACTCAATATCATATCAAGGTCAAGCCTATTCCTACTACTTCAATTAAATAAACTTTTCTATTTTTCTCCTAAAGGGGCATATTTATCAATTATCAGGTTTCTAATCAATAATTATTTCTTATAAAGACTATTCATGGCAATAAGAAATTATTATTCATCCAAATCTATTATGAAACATATGCAGGGAAAGGGGTTTCCTAAAAGAGGCTGTGCATGAGATGTTTCAAGAAGCGAAGTGATTGCTAAAGGGATCTTTTCAATTCTCATTCAGGACACGGCCAGCTTTCTGCACATGTACTGCATGTATGATGTCCATTGGCAGGAGGGTTCCCACGGTATGCTCTCTTCGTGATTTTGGCAATCTCTTCAGTGGCTAATGGCTAACACTAATCTAAAGATGGTGCTAGCTGCCGGGACCAGCCTCCAGAATGCTTTTCATTCCAGACCCTAGCAACACCCTTATAAAGTTATAAACCCCTGGGAGCTGCTTCTGCTGTCATGACTGGATGGTCCTCCATGTTACATTTGGGGGATGCTTAATATTCGTGGGTACCCCCTGAAAATGGGTGTTTCCGTTGATATCCTGCAAATATTACTTGATAAATAGGACCCCAAGTATTGCTCAGCTTAGCCTTATAAATGTATGGTAACCCCCAAGCCATTGGTTCTAAATGGTTTTGCCTATCACTTTGACTATAGATAATTTGATTTGTTTCTGGACCACCAAACCAAGGCACCCCTGCAAGAGCCTCACAGCACTCTGGGCACACTTTACAGACTCTTTATGCTATAAGGTGGTGAGAATACGAAAGGATTTTCCCCAAATAGCTGCTGAATGACCCATCCATTTCCACCTGAATGGGAAAAGCAAAAATTCAAGAAAAGGTACTTATGTAATGTTCTAATATATCCAGGAAAAGAGTGGTTTTTGGTATTTTGGGTGTTCTGTGTCCTGTGCCTCTGTATTCCACCATTTTACCCAATCTTAATTTGTCCTTTCTCTTTATAAATGGTTTAAATGAATCAGGAGAGAAAGGGCCAAATATAATTTCCGTTTCATCGAAAAGTGATGATTTTTTTGTGGTTTTTTTTAAACAGGTTTAAAGTGGTGATTTTTTAAATGTTTTTCCAAAGAAGTTTTATCTTGAAATACTGTCATTGCTTTAAATCCCACCACAAAATTGCACAAAAAGCTTTTTTTTTTTTTTTCGCACACTGGAAGCTATTAAATGAGGATAAGTAAAGTATATTGGGCCTTATTCAACAAGGACCGCTAAATGCGATGCAATCGCATTATTATTATTATTATCCTTTATTTATATGGCGCCACAAGGGTTCCGCAGCGCCCATTATGCCCATTTTAGGCCCAGTGCGCACGCACAGATCCCAATCTGCACATGGAGGCCAATGTGATCTCATCGCATTGATGAAATCACATTGCCTGATTGACAGGCGTGAGGCATTCGCGGTGCAGTTGGTGGCAGTGACACAGCATTGCGGGGGTGGAAATGCAGTGTTGCGAGGGGGTGGCATCGGAAATAGGGGTGAGTTCGGGTCGGCTGCAAGATGTCACACACGGCTGCGGAGGCAGGGGGGCTTCACTTACTTAGCGATGCGATCACAACTGAATTTCGATTGCATTGCTGGCCGCCATTTGCATTCTGGGCGGCCTTGGCCTGTGCTGGGTGGCCCCCAGCATGCGATCGCGAGCAGTTGCAGTTTTGCAGAAGCTGAATAGGGTCCATAGTACAGTATAGTGACTACTCAAACCTGAACATTTTGTGTGTGAGAAGCTTTTTATTATTACATTGGGCATCATTTGGATTTGTATGTAAACCCGATGGTTTACGTACAAATCTGATTGTGTGTGCGCTCCACATACACGGGACCTGTTTTGTACAGGTGTAGACTATGTTCCGTGTGATAGCTCACAGCCCCCAGTTTGGTGGATGGAGTGATGGTGGCGGACAGAATCATTCTACAAAACATGGGCGTGTCATCCCCGTTCTAAGTATTGCAGTGTGTGTGTGACAGGTAGAAGCGAAGACTACCTTGCGTTTAGATGCTAAATCCCTCTTGCTGGTGGCAGCTAAGGTGTCTGATTAATACCGGGTGTCAAAAGTGACCCCCACGTCGCAGGTGGCAATTCTCAAATTGGCGTATTTGCGGAATTGTCACAGACCCTGGCCGCCCCACTCTCCGGATACACCAATCCGAGAGGTGCGCCAGCGCCGTGCGAATCTAAGCTGCCACCAGCAAAGACTTTTCAATGTATTACAGACATTGCAGGCGTCTTTAGCTTTACCTGTAACCACAAATCTCAATATCTCATGAAAAAATAGGTAACATACTCCACTTGGCTTGGGTTCAAGAATACAGCAGTCAGAACTAATTATAATTTTATTATAATTAAGAAATATCTTTGGGTTTACAAGGGTAAAAAGATTACAAAAAATTAGAGATGAGCGGGTTCAGTTCGTCGAGATCCGAACCCCCCCCCCCCTCCCGAACTTCACCTATTTTACACGGGTCCGAGGCAGCCTCGGATCTTCCCGCCTTGCTCGGTTAACCCGAACATGGCCAAACGTCATCATCCCGCTGTCGGATTCTCGCGAGATTCGTATTCTATGTAAAGAGACGCGCGTCGCCACCATTTTCACTCGTGCATTGGAGATTGAACGGAGAGGACGTGGCTACGTTCTCTGCCTGAAAAGCTCCATATCTGTACTCAGTGTGCTGCAAATATCTGTGCTCAGTGTGCTGCAAATATCTGCGCTCAGTGTGCTGCAAATATCTGTGCTCAGTGTGCTGCAAATATCTACGTTCTCTGCCTGAAAAGCTCCATATCTGTGCACAGTGTGCTGCAAATATCTGTGCTCAGTGTGCTGTAAATATCTGTGCTCAGTGTGCTGCAAATATCTACGTTCTCTGCCTGAAAAGCTCCATATCTGTGCTCAGTGTGCTGCAAATATCTGTGCTCAGTGTGATGCATTTTGGTGACCAACAGTATATAGTTGTACAGTACAGTAGGCCATTGCTGTGTCTTGCAGCTCCGTCTCACTGCAAGTATCCATTCCATATCTGTGCTGCATTTTTGTGAGCAGTATATATAGTAGTACAGTGTAGCATTTTGGTGACCAACAGTATATAGTTGTACAGTACAGTAGGCAATTGCTGTATCTTGCATCTCCGTGTCACTGCAAGTATCCATTCCATATCTGTGCTGCATTTTTGTGAGCAGTACATATAGTAGTACAGTGCAGCATTTTTGTGACAACAGTATACAGTTGTACAGTACGGAAGTCCATTGCTGTATCTTGCAGCTCTGTGTTACTGCAAGTATCCATTCCATATCTGTGCTGCATTTTTGTGAGCAGTATATATAGTAGTACAGTGCAGCATTTTGGTGACCAACAGTATATAGTTGTACAGTACAGTAGGCCATTGCTGTGTCTTGCAGCTCCGTGTCACTGCAAGTATTCATTCCATATCTGTGCTGCATTTTTGTGAGCAGTACATATAGTAGTACAGTGCAGTATTTTGGTGACCAACAGTATATAGTTGTACAGTACAGTAGGCCATTGCTGTATCTTGCAGCTCTGTGTTACTGCAAGTATCCATTCCATATCTGTACTGCATTTTTGTGAGCAGTATATATAGTAGTACAGTGCAGCATTTTGGTGACCAACAGTATATAGTTGTACAGTACAGTAGGCCATTGCTATTGTTATAAAAATATTACTGGCATATAATTCCACACATTAAAAAAAGGAGAACAAAAATGTGGAGGATGAAATAGGGAAAGATGAAGATCCACTTCCACCTAGTGCTGAAGCTGCTGCCACTAGTCATGGCAGAGACGATTTAATGCCATCAACGTCGTCTGCCAAGGCCGATGCCCAATGTCATAGTAGAGAGCATGTAAAATCCAAAAAACAAAAGTTCAGTAAAATGACCCAAAAATCAAAATTAAAATCGTCTGAGGAGAAGCGTAAACTTGCCAATATGCCATTTACGACACGGAGTGGCAAGGAACGGCTGAGGCCCTGGCCTATGTTCATGGCTAATGGTTCAGCTTCACATGAGGATGGATGGAAGCACTCATCCTCCCGCTAGAATACTGAAAAGAGTTAAGATGGCAAAAGCACAGCAAAGAACTATAAGTTCTTCTAAATCACAAATCCCCAAGGAGCAGTGGCGTGCGGTGAGGTCAGTGGCTGGTGAGGCACTGCAGCCATAATGTCCGCCGAGCCTTGTTGATGAAACCTACCGCCGCAGAGCCAATGCCCGCTACCACCACTGTCCTTGCGTGCGCCAAAGGCACACATGCTCCTGGAAAAGTGGACGTAGTCTTGCAATGAGGGTGTGGCCTCACAACAAGGAGCATGGCCTCTATGGGAATGCTGTATCCATGTGATCAGGAAAGGGTGATGCCCGATCAGGACAGGGTGATGCCTTGGAAAGGCAGTGGGTGTGACAGGAGAGAGATGGTGATGGGGAGACAGTGATGCAGAGGAAATGCAGTGGGTGACAGGGAGAGGATGATGGAGAGAGGGTGACAGGTAAAGGGTGACAGAGAGAGGCAGTGGGTGACAGGGAGAGGGTGACACCAGGGAGAGGATGACCGGAAGAGGGTAACACCAGGGAGAGTTTTACAGCAGTAGGTAAAAGGGAGAGGGTGATACCATGGAGCTGGTGACAGGAAGAGGGTGATGCCAGGGAGATGGTGACAGGAAGAGGGCGATGTCAGTTAAAGGATGACAGCAGTAGGTGACAGGGATAGGGTGAAGCCACGGAGCTGGTGACAGGAAGTAGGTGACAGGAAGAGGGTGACACCAGAGAGAGGGTGACAGGAAGAGGGTGACACCAGGATGAGGGTGACGCCAGGGAAAGGGTGACAGGAAGAGGGTGATGCCAGGGAAAGAGTGACAGAAAGAGGGTGATGCCAGGTAGAGGGTGACAGCAGTGGGTTACAGTAGAGGGTGATACTAAGGAGAGCATGTTGGCAGTAAGTACAGCATAGAACATAAGCAGTACAGCCAGGTCCCCGATGAGCTTAGCCCATGTCAAAGTAAAGTACCCGCCACTCTCCCCTGCAAATCCTAGCCAGCAGAGAGGAAACAACAAACCTGGTCCCTGTGGCGGGGCTGCTCATCCTTCAGTACTTCCTAGCTCCACCTGTACAGGGCCGCAGGCTGCTGGAATTACTACTCTGTCATCAGGGCTCAAGGTGTGGCTGGGAGCAGGGCCGGTGCACGGTGGCACTGCGCTCTAGGCTACATTTTAGCCTACCACCCATCCTCCCTCAAAAACCTGCACAATTGACTTTTGGGAAAAGCTGGTGAGTAGACTGTAGGGCAACACCAGAGTCTACTCACTTGCACCACCGGCTAGAGAGATGGGGGCCTGGATGGAGATGGCACACAGGCCCCCTCCTTGCTGAATACACCTTTGTGTGGGATCGGTATGGGATTCCGTTGCATGGGATGCCGAATGTCAGTAGCCAGAATGCCAGCAGAGGGGGGGGCAAGCACAACAAAGCTCCCTGCGCTCACCACGCTGCCGGCTCAGTGTTGAGTCTCACTCGCCACAGGTTCTATTCCCCCTCTATGGATGTCATGGACACACACAGAAGGGGAATCACCTCGCCGGTATTCCAGTGGCGGCATAGTACCCCTGTTGGGATCCCGGTGTCTGTATTGAGACAGCTGGGATCCCGACAATTATTTTTTTAACCGCACACCCTGTGTGTGTGTGTGTGTGTGTGTGTGTGTGCGTGTGTGTGTGCGTGTGTCTGTGTGTAAAAAAAAAAATCCATGTGCTCTGTATGTACAGTACATAGACAACAATAATACATACACTTCCTCAACTTTCACAAAACATTACTTCCCCCCCCCCCACACACACACACACATTACGCCATCTTCAAGTAACTTCAGCATACTATAATACAAGATAGTACACAACCCCATAACAGTGATACAACCCCCACCCCACACAATACTATTTACCAACCCACTCCCTTAGATAATACTAACACAACACCCCTAGATAAAATTAATATATACCCCAGCCCCCATGTATAAAATAAACCCACGCCCATCCCCCCACAGATACTTACTTTTGATTGTGGGAAGTTGCAGTCACTCTCTATATAATGTATTTGTTAGGGTCTCCTGCCCTGTGCTGCCACGTCGTCATGGCAACCGGGAGACAAGTGCTAGCGGAGTAACCTGAGCGCAGCTGATACTCCGGTTCGGGTCTTTTGCTGTGCAGTGGTTATAGGCTCTGTGCACGGCAGGGGATCCGGTGCTGGTTTTTGTGCTCACAGTCTGTGAGGTCTGAGTGGGGCGTGGACAGCACCTGCTTTATAAGGCCTCTTCTCAGGGTAAGCAGATGCTGCTGAATCTTTGTTGGTTAGTCAGTTCCTGAAAGTTAACCAGTACTGTGTAGCTTTGTATTTGTTTGTTGCTTACTGCAAATAGGCCTGGGGATTTGGTATCACACTCTGCCAATCCAGACCTAGCAGTAAGACTGGAGTCAGTCGTTTAACCTGCTGGGGTTCTTTTGCTACTCTGTGAACTTAGCAAGTTTGCGGCTGTATTCTAAGACTTGCCTGTCTAATCCTGTCTCACTGTGCTAGGTGTCAGGGGTCAGTTTAGTGGCAGTAAGCTGAACCTGTGCACTGCAAGTGAGAATTAGGATTGTGGAGACTCTCCTTGTGTCTATCATTCCATCTCTGACCAAGGAGTTTACTGCCACACCCGTTGGTAACCCTTTAGGGTTTTGCTGTTGCCCTTAGCAACAGCATTTCGGGTTCTCTACGTATTAAAACACAACATCTTGCTTTTCCCATCTGAGCAGTTCTAATACAAGGGAGATACCCAGTTCCTTAGCCTCTGGGCTTCTCTGTTCACCTTGTGTGTATTTTGTTACCCTATCACCTTCTGTGTACGTTATGTCATATTCCCCAGTCTGTCTGTGAGTCCATTTGTTTTGCATAACAGTTCTGACACCAGTACTTTCCTGCAGGCACTGGTGTGCATAACAGTATTGCCTGGTTCACCCCATGGAGCTGGCTGGGAAGGAATCAGATCTTCCCAACAATAGCAGGAAAAGGGTGTGGCCTCTGCCATGAGGGGGCAGAGCCTAAGGAGGGTATTGAGCAGGTACATACAGATGCAGGAGACTGTGGCTGGTCCCGGGGAAGGGAGCAGCCATACAAATAGGGAAGGGACGGGCATCGGGCACTGCTGCTGCTGGCTGTGCTGCAGCAGACATGTCAGACTGTGACATGTCTGCATTCCCGGCCAGAGTGACTGCAGCTGAAAGGGGTGGGTGCAGCGGCTACAGCTTACAGCATCTATCGCTGCTGCACATATTCAGTAAAATAAGGGAGGGGTGGGGCGGGGGCGGGCATATGTAAATAATAATAATTTGCCTTTGCTCCCTCGATGCCAGAGAAGCCAATGCCCAACTGTATCTGCATGTGAGAGAGGCGTGCTGAAAGCGGCACTTCCGTTAGGTGCCGCTTCAGCTGCTTTTTTTAATGGGCTTTCATTGCCCAACGCTTGGCCCCGCCCCCCGCTTCCTGACATTTACACTGACAGCGGGAGGCACTGTGAGTGGTGCCTCCTAAACACATTTAACTTAGTTTTAAAAACGAAAAACATTATTAAAATACAAAGGCTAAAGCAGATACTTATATGACACAGAATATGTGTCATAAGTATCTTCTTTGTATTATTTTAATCAGTAATGACAGGGGAGGCACTGCCTCCCCTGACTGCACGTCCCTGCCAAGGAGAGTCCAATTGTGTCGGTTGCGATGCCTGACCTTCCCAACACTGGACGGGAAGAGGTGGCGCCTTCCACTATTTGCACGCCCCCTGGAAGTGCTGGAAGGAGCACCCACAGTCCAGTTCCTGATAGTCAAATTGAAGATGTCACTGTTGAAGTACACCAGGATGAGGATATGGGTGTTGCTGGCGCTGGGGAGGAAATTGACAAGGAGGATTCTGATGGTGATGTGGTTTGTTTAAGTCAGGCACCCGGGGGAGACACCTGTTGTCCGTGGGACGAATATGGCCATTGACATGCCTGGTCAAATTACAAAAAAAATCACCTTTTCGGTGTGGCATTATTTCAACAGAAATGCAGACAACTGGTGTCAAGCCGTGTGTTGCCTTTGTCAAGCTGTAATAAGTAGGGGTAAGAATGTTAACCACCTAGGAACATCCTCCCTTATACGTCACCTGCAGCGCATTCATCATAAGTCATTGACAAGTTCAAAAACTTTGGGTGACAGCGGAAGCAGTCCACTGACAACTAAATCCCTTCTTCCTCTTGTACCCAAGCTCCCAGTGCAAACCACACCACCAACTCCCTCAGTGTCAATTTCCTCCTTAGACAGGAATGCCAATAGTCCTGCAGGCCATGTCACTGGCAAGTCTGACGAGTCCTCTCCTGACTGGGATTCCTCCGATGGATCCTTCAGTGTAACGCCTACTGCTGCTTGCGCTGCTGTTGTTGCTGCTGGGAGTCGATCATCATCCCAGAGGGGAAGTCGGAAGACCACTTGTACTACATCCAGTAATTGACTGTCCAACAGTTCTTTGCGAGGAAGAGGAAATATCACAGCAGTCATCCTGTTGCAAAGCGGATAACTCAGGCCTTGGCAGCTGTGTTGGTGATAGACGTGTGTCCGGTATCCACTGTTAGTTCACAGGTACTTAGAGAATTTCTTGAGTTAGTGTGTCCCCAGTACCAAATGCCATCTAGGTTCCACTTCACTAGGCAGGCGATAGCAAGATTTTACCAATTAATATCAGTGATTTATAATTAATTATTAATTACAGTGATCTTGCCAAATGATTCCAGTGATTTTGTCATTTTCTTCCAGTGATTTGGACCAATAATACCATTGATTAGAACGAATAATTCCTGCGATTTTGTCATTTTCTTCCAGTGATTTGGACCAATAATACCATTGATTAGAACAAATAATTCCTGTGATATTCAGGTGTTTGTGTCGCTTAGCTTAGCCGTCCAGCGACCACAGTGCACCTCTTTTCTCTTTTCTTTGCATCATGTGCTGTTTGGGGACAATTTTTTGGAAGTGCCATCCTGTTTGACACTGCAGTGCCACTCCTAGATGGGCCAGGTGTTTGTGTCGGCCACTTGTGTCGCTTAGCTTAGTCACACAGCTACCTCATTGCGCCTCTTTTTTTCTTTGCATCATGTGTTGTTTGGGGACTATTTTTTTGAAGTGCCATCCTGTCTGACACTGCAGTGCCACTCCTAGATGGGCCAGGTGTTTGTGACGGCCACTTGGGTCGCTTAGCTTAGTCACACAGCTACCTCATTGTGCCTCTTTTTTTCTTTGCATCATGTGCTGTTTGGGGACTATTTTTTTGAAGTGCCATCCTGTCTGACACTGCAGTGCCACTCCTAGATGGGCCAGGTGTTTGTGCTGCCCTCTTGTGTCGCTTAGCTTAGTCATCCAGCGACCTTGGTGCAAATTTTAGGACTAAAAATTGTATTGTGAGGTGTGAGGTGTTCAGAATAGACTGGAAATGAGTGGAAATTATGGTTTTTGAGGTTAATACTATAGGATCAAAATTACCCCCAAATTCTATGATTTAAGCTGTTTTTGAGGGGCTTTTGAAAAAAAAAACACAGAATCCAAAACATACCCGAATCCGACAAAAAATTTTCAGGGAGGTTTTGCCAAAACGCTTCCGAATCCAAAACATGGCCACGGAACCGAATCCAAAACCAAAACACGAAAAATTTCCGGTGCACATCTCTACAAAGAATATAAGGAGTTTTAGAAAAGGTATACAGGTCACTAGCAGTCTCAATAAACAAAAAGGGAATAATGAAAATCAGAACCTAATTACTCGTACGTTAATTAATTACATTAAGATCTGTGTGAGGAAGCTTCACAGAGAAAATAGACATCCATCCAGGCACGGGCAGCCACTTCCATCAGAATGAACTTACATCAGTTTTGTTGGCGTTCCGAGTCCTTTGTCTGCATTATTGGACGCAGCCTTCCTGGACCCGGCATAAGAGTTCCAAAAGCCAGTCTGAGTAAGCTTTGGCTGAGGTCTTCGGACACAGAACTCCGATCACAGATGTTGGCAGGAGATGTATTTTTCCTACAGAGAGGCCGCCTGCTGCATTAGCACATTAATTGTAAGGAAGCAGATGTGCAATATCGCACACTCTGAAATCAGCCCCAATTTTCTAAGCATGCTTGGAAATGGTCTTTACCTAAATCCAACATTCTTATGGTGGTAACAACAAAAACAGACAGTGCTTTCATAAATAATATTTTTTATGTGAAAATATTTTCAACTTTTTTTATTATTATTTTTTTGGTCATCTATAAAAATTTTAACTAGTTGAATGGAAAGTCCAAATCTGAACTAGTAATTGTACTACATACAGTATGGGTGAAGCAGCCAGCTATCTGTAAAACCCAGTCTGGCAAATCAGTAAGATAACTGTTACCTCTGTTAGCAGTGAGACCGGTTTCACTATTTACAGCCGATCGTATTGATGACAGCCTCAAAACCTCTGTTATCCTCACCAAAAAGGGAATTCAATTAGGTGCGATTTTGCAAAAGGTGTTAAACTCACATTCTGCCTATAAATGCGCATACCCTGGATTCCCAAAATTCAATTAGCAATGACAATTCACACTACTCTTGCAAATTTTGATGAAAAAACTAAATGGGAAAATAGCATAAAAAATGGGGAGACCCTCCTAGACCTCCAAAAAGTAACAACTTCATTACCAGAATCATACAGAACACACTGTTAGTGGACATAAGTCATTGGCTAATTTGTGCATTTAATGCAATAAAATAATGTAAAAAGCTTATGAATTTTACTTAATTTGCAAGGAATTTAATGAAAAAATGAAGAAGAAAAAAAAGGAGAAAAAAGGTAGTTTTTAATTTAATTTACTACTTTTCATGTTTTTAAAATCTAAAAAATATATAAAAAACAATTATTTTTCTTTGAAATAAATACTTTAATTCCAATGTGGGGTGCATAAACTAACTAAAAAATTGATTTGGGGGCATAGTACTCTGAGCACATTCATACATGTAATTATTGATCCAGTGATGCTAATTGAAAACTTTAAAATGCTTAACTAGTCACTAATAAGGGCCTAATTCAGATCTGATTGCAGTAGCAAATTTGTTAGCTAATGGGAAAACTATGATGGTCATTCCGATTTGTTCGCTCATTGCCGATTTTCGCTATGCTGCGATTTGCTGCTAAATGCGCATGTGCAAAGCACGCAGGGCACATGCGCTTAGTTATTTAACTAAACACTTAGTAGATTTGCTGTGGATCCTGCGGTGCTTTTCAGTCGCACTGCTGATCGGTGAATGACTGACAGGAAAGGGGCATTTCTGGGTGGTAACTGAGCGTTTTCCGGGAGTGTGCTAAAAAACACAGGCGTGTCAGGGAAAAACGCGGGAGTGTCTGGAGAAACGGGGGAGTGGCTGGCCGAACGCAGGGCGAGTTTGTGACGTCAGACCAGGAACTAAACGGACTGAGCTGATCGTAATCTAGGAGTAGGTCTAGAGCTACTCAGAAACTGCAAGAAAATATTTATTAGCAGTTCTGCTAATCTTTCGTTCGCTATTCTGCTAAGCTAAGATACACTCCCAGAGGGCAGTGGCCTAGCGTGTGCAATGCTGCATTGGGTAGGTTTGTTTCAACTGAAATCTAAATTGCAGTGTAAAAATAAAGCAGGCAGTATTTACCCTGCACAGAAACAATATAACCCACTCAAATCTAACTCTCTCTGCACATGTTATATCTGCCCCCCCTGCAGTGCACATGGTTTTGCCCAACTGCTAACAAATTTGCTGCTGCGATCAGATCTGAATTACCCCCAAAGGTGGGTGTCCTAGGGGTTCTAAAGCAAGTTTCAATATTTTTACCTTCAAATAAAGATTTTCCATACCTTTTCTCCTGCTTAGGGGTGTGGACAGAAACTGGCAAATTTACTCTGAAAAAGGAATGCAAGTTTAAAATTGAATTGCAAATGAACTGCCATGAATTCGCCTTGCGGGACCAAACTCTCAACTAATTGAATCCCCCCCCCCCTCTCCAAATCTCATATAAAACACTACCAAAATATTTAAATGTTTCAGGTTTGAGGGTTAACGATACATGATCAGAACAAAAGCACTGAATATTAACATAGCTGAAGGGACAATGCAGATTGTGAAATATACATTTAGGTTTAAGTGTCAGATGAAATGTATTGAATATCTTTAAGTATATCTGCTGATGAGAATCTTTTGTTCAACTGCAAAACACAGTGCATACAGGAAATGAAAGGCATTGCTGGATGTCTGGGAAACAAATAATATCTCCTGATTAGGCAGAAAGAATGCAACAGAATACTATGTAAATGATTCTAGGATTTTTATTTAACATTGTGGTGAAATACTGCAGCACACGTGCCCCAGTCTAGGGGTAGCAGGAGTGCAGTGGATCAGGGTGTTTGCTTATTTGTTTGATTAATCAATTTATTGTTTTAAATAAAGTTTATTGATTTTCATCCCGCTGTCGGATTCTCGCGAGATTCGGATTCTATATAAGCAGCCGCGCGTCGCCGCCATTTTCACTCGTGCATTGGAAATGTTAGGGAGAGGACGTGGCTGGCGTCCTCTCCGTTTATGTTGATGCATTGCAAATATTTTGTGCTTGCTTATTACTTAATTGTGGGGACTGGGGAGCAGCTGTACATAGGAGGAGTACAGTGCAGAGTTTTGCTGACAGTGACCACCAGTATACGTTGTCTGCCTTAAAAACACTCCATATCTGTGCTCAGTGTGCTGCTTTATTGTGGGGACTGGGGACCACCAGTATAATATTATATAGGAGGAGTACAGTGCAGAGTTTTGCTGACCAGTGACCACCAGTATATAATATATAGCATTACGGTACAGTAGGCCACTGCTGTACCTACCTCTGTGTCGTCATTAAGTATACTATCCATCTAGATTCTATACCTGTGGTGCATTTCAGTTGTGCAGTTTGCTGACACAGTGACCACCAGTATATATAGCAGTACGGCACGGAAGGCCACTGCTGTACCTACCTCTGTGTCGTCATTAAGTATACTATCCATCTACATTCTATACTGTCAAAGTCGAAAAATATCATGATACATATCCCTTGTACTAACCTCTCATGCACATGCACGCTGCTCGTGCACCTGGTCCCCCGTGCGTACACATACCCGCAAGTTGCGTAAGAGACGCTCCAGCGACTCTTGCGCATGAGATGTGTATTTACGGCGGAGATTGTGAGCGTGTAGCATGCGACTCGAACGTAGCATATTTAACCCAAATAGTGCATTTGTAGATATTATTCCCCTAGACCATGTCAGCGAGTATGATTAGTTTAAACAGTTCCTGGACGGAGAGATTCCTCTTTGCATGATAGGAAGGGTCAGATAAAGGTTGAAAGGTGGTGTCTAGTATCCAGCTGTAGGGTATTTTAAGGGTAACATTCCGGTGTTAGTTAGGAAAGGATCGCTCGCTCCTGCGTATAGTTATGTACAGAAGTAGATTATGAACATTAACTATATTTGCTTTAAATTACACATGCAGCGGGAATCCTGAGGATACCTCCCACCAGAGCAGTTGGGGAAAGACACAGCCCACCTGTTCAAATCCACCTATGACCTTTGCTGTAATGTAGAGACACATCCCTGTGTCCAATGAACAATGAGATTACAGGGACCATTGTATTGTGAATGTATGTTGTGTATATAAAGACCACTGTTGCCTGGCCAGCCTAATGTCTCTGAAGGCTTTCTACCTGAATAGCTGAGGACTGGATTCCAGGTCGCGCTTGCAAAAGATTCCCCACGTATGTATATTTCTCTGTAGCCATTGTTCGCCATTGTTCATTTTATTCTCTGTTATTATGTTAGATTTCTGTGTTAGCTTGTAGTGTATAACTTGTACTGTTTTCCCCTTTTTCTCTGAATAATCCACGGCGGTGTTAGAGCTGCTGTGGTTTTAACCAAACCCGGTGTTGTGTTTTCACTTTCCTGCAAAGGGCTCTCTTAGCATCTTAATCGCTCAAACAGCATACACATTGTTAAGGTTTAAGCGTTACATCATTACAGTATTTGACTACTAAGTATATTCTTACTGTGTTTTATTAACAAGGTTTAAAGGTTATCAACTGTGTGTGCGCCCGCTGTGTGTATTCCGTACACTCAGCGCAGCGTGTGTACGCCAAGTGCGTACCATGTGCGGGACTCTGTACGCAAATAGCGTACAAAGTGCGTAGCACGTGCACGTGGCCTAGCGGCCATAGCGGCTCCACGGTAATAGTGTATAGCTTTATGTTTAAAGATAATAATTGACATTATCAATTGGGGGCATCGTCCGGTTCTCCTCATATCCGCAGCCTAGCAGGACAAGGCAGACTTTCATCTATCAGCAAAGGGCGGGAAGGTAGTATCCCCTGTTAGCCGTTTTGTGGTCGGGGATACATTAGTGCTGATTAGATAAGCGTCTGCTCCGCTTGGTTTGAAGGGATGCTGGTGGGATCCGAAAGGTAAGAACGTAAAGCTATTGTTTTAAAAGCTGTTAAATTTCTGTTTGGTGCCAATTGCGCACGCAACACACGTAACATACGCACACACCTGTATTTTATTTGTGTACTCTGCATATCTATTCGCTTGTTGCCATTAGCATTGATTACTAGATACATTTTGATCCGTGCTGAGAGATTTGTTGCTATTTAGTTAAAAATATAGAGTAATATTTAAGGGAGTACATGTAAAACACACACGCAGCCTGGCCCAGTTATAAAGGTTTATACAGGAGATACTGTGTGGTGTGGGTAAGCGATTATAGTTGAATATCGTTTACATTTATAGAAGTGTGTTATTTGTATTGCTGCGGACGTATCCGGCCTTTGTACACGTGTCTCGGACAGCGTGCGAGACTGCGTACGCAACGCAAAGGCCTACACACGTGGCGTATTTTACGCAACGTGCGTACAGGTACGCCCACTTAATACAAATCACACGATAGCATTGTTTTAGTTTAGGCGACACGGTAGCCACGCGATAATAGCACAAATTGATCAGTGTCCAAAATTTAGTTTAAAAGATCCTTCTCTTATTGCATTACCTCTGGGATTAGGCTGTTTCACCTGAATGAAAGTTAATTTTCTGTACAGAAAAATCAAAGTGTATATGAGTGAACGAGCGTGTGTATGCAAATAAAGGTTTTGTGAACTCGGGATCAGGGATCCCATAGGACACCAGTGAAGTGAACACTTGGTGGAGTGAGATTGGCTTGCTCACGTTAACGTTGATAAGGTATAAGGAGCAAATTAGTATAACAGCAGACCAAGAGGTCGGCGAAGTCAGAAATCCGCTGACTAGGTCAAGTGAAGCTCTGAAAACCGTGGCCTGAGAAAGGTCAGCGGTGAGAGCGCAGCCCCGGGGGTTTGCGTAGTACCCATATAGGCCCATTTTGAGAATACGCTCCGGCAGAGGTTTCGCAGCCTAAACAATCGATTCCGTTGGTCGTGCAGCGGATACATAATAGTTACTTATATGCAGTGCAACTGTACCGCACGTTGCTGTGTGCATTAGTTAGTTCAACTTGATACCCATTACGCAATTTGCGTACAATCGCGGGGTCATAGATGCTAATTGTACACGCAACGTGATTTGTGTAACAGGTTTTTTTTATTTTAAGGGAGTTTCGCTGTTCACTCAAGAAATCTCCAGCAACTGATATTTACTGGGAGGGGTAGCATACTCCCACACGCTCTCAGTAAATAGAGGTTACACAGGGGCCCTAGGTTGGGTACGACCAGCACTGCGGACAGTGTGTAGGTGTATTGGCCGACGTGGGCGAGAGTGAGTGAGAGCACTCGTTGGACTTTCACCGTTGCCTTATATTGAGTAATTTGGTTTTTGTAGGAATTCGCTGAGAAGGCAATTGCTCAAGTAAGGGACGATCAACCAGGGTTCAGGTTGATATTCCGCGACCCAAAGGGTCGGCAAGGTACATAATGTGTGAGAAATATGGATCACACGCAGAGATTATGTGCAATGAATGGGAACATATGACAGTGGACGATAGGGAACCGTTCCCTAAGGTAGGCAGTTTTAATCCTGAGGTGTTGCAAAATGCAAGGAGAAGGATATGTCTGATAAAATCCAGGAAACAAAGGATTAGACATTATGATTATTTACAGTTATGGCAACAGGAGGGTGAGATACAACGGGGATTAGCTCAAGCAGCTGGTTCCAACCCTAGCCGGAAACTGATAGCAACTGCACCACCACCACCGTACATTACAGGGGAGAAAATGGCTACAGAGAATGGCATACTGGTATACGATAAAAGTGCACTTAATAAATGTATTAATGGTGATAAGAGTAAAGTCGATAAGTGTATTGATGCTAATGCTAACCCGTGCAAGTTGTATCCCATCCTAAACTTCCCTCAGGACTGCGACCCAGAAGATGAGCCCAGCACGATATTGGCACTCTCTCTAGTAGGCCGCCATACAAGAAACCCAAGTGGGCATGGCCCAATCAGTAAGAACAGTAGCAAAGGCCCCTAGTGGAGGGACAGGTGAGGTCATGTCCACAGGTAAGTACGGTACTGTACATTATTATTATTATTATTATATCTTCAAAAGGATATTAATACATTAGAAACTGTACAAAGGAGGGCAACTAAAATGGTGCATGGCCTACATCACAAAACATACCCAGAAAGACTAAGAAATCTCAATATGTATAGTTTGGAACAGAGAAGGGAAAGGGGGGACATGATAGAAACTTTCAAATATATCAAGGGTTTTAACAAAGTCCAGGAGGGAAACATTCTCCAAATGAAGAGAAGCAATAGGACACGAGGACATGCACTGAGACTGGAGGGGGGGAGGTTCAGGGGAAATTTGCGGAAAAATTATTTCACAGAAAGGGTAGTGGACAAGTGGAATAGCCTCCCATCAGAGGTGGTAGAGGCTAAGACAGTAGAGCAATTTAAACATGCATGGGATAGACATAAGGATATCCTTACAAAGAAATAAGGATCAAATAAGGTTAGAGATAAAAATAATATTTAAAAAAAAAGGGGCAGACTAGATGGGCCAAGTGGTTCTTATCTGCCGACAAATTCTATGTTTCTATGTTTCTATGTTATGCAGAAACCATTGCACCTCACATTGTAGAGTCAACACAAAGTGATGTAATTGAACTGAATCCTGTCAGGGTGATCGCATTCCCCAATGGAAAGACTGACGCTCTGGGAATCACTCCCGTCAGGAACATTGCTATGCATTGCCCCTGGTCCCGAACGGAATTGAGAACAATTATGTCTGAATTTCCCGATCCCAGGAAAGATCTAGTTGCATGCCAGAAGTTTATTAAAGAATTGGGTAACGCCGCTGAACCCAATAACAAAGATTGGCGGACAGTGCTAAGGACATGTTTGCCCTCCAATGTTGACCCCGTGAAATTCATCGCTGACTGTAAATTAGATGAAGAGGTACCTCTCACTGATGAGTACAATCAGGAGAACGTAAAACAGATCAATCTGCAGTTAGGATTATATTTCCCAACTGTTGTCAAGTGGAACAAAATCTTCTCCATTAGACAAAAAGAAGGTGAAACTGCTTCTGACTATTTCCATCGAGCACTGCAGGAAATGGCTAGATATACTGGGATCAAAGACATTAAGGATAATGTGCACCATAGGGAGGTAGCGGTGTCTGTATTAATGGACGGGTTAAAGGAAGTGTTGAGAACCAGGGTACAAACCACTCAACCTAGCTGGAGAGGTATCTCGGTGGCTGCCTTGAGAGAGTCCGCTATTGAGCATGATCGGAACATCATTAGGCACAGGGAGTCACAGGGGGACAAGCTGATGACAGTAAGTATACAGGCCCTTACAACAAGGCCACATCAGCCGAAACCCCAGACCCCTGATGGTAAGTCGTATGTAGTAAAATGTTATAACTGCCATAAGGAAGGACATATTGCACGGAATTGCAGATTAAGAGACCCACATAAGGTATATCGACCCCCTAGACAAGAAAACGACTAAAGTTATGACGAACGTAATTGGAAATTTTGGGCCGCACCTGTAGTCTGCAGCCAGTGAAATTAATTGCGAGCCTTGGAAGTAAACCTGAGGTCCCAAGTTGATGTAATTGGTAGGTCATTCCTTGTGGATACAGGGGCGGCCAGGTAAACTCTGTGATTTATCTTTAAATGTTTCCACTTTCACCAGCAGAACTATAGCTCAAACGTCACATGTCTACTTGGTCTTTTCAGAGGTCTGCCCAACCCCAGTATATCTTACCAGCATCATTGTGCCTGGCCAAGCACAGAGGGTGAAGAGTGGAAATGCTGGTGGGGGAGACTGTGCAGAGATACCGATAGACATGTTGGTGTGACAGCCTGATGGTGAACAGAAATCTGACAATTTTTCTCTTTTCTATTATTCTCTCTTTTTGTTTTTTCATGTTCTACGGATGGTATGTCACACAACAGTTAAACAAATGGTAATGCAAGATTTATGCTCCCTACAGAAAAGTCGCTGATTCGGAAAGAATATCGTATCACTGGAGTGTCCGTTCCGGGAATACTGAGAGGCAGCACTGTTGAGACGACATCTGAGCAAGGAGAACAACAAGACTAGAGGCGGTTATCGTACCAGTTTTCTTTCCCTTCTATTATTTTCTTTACCTCCCATTACCACTCTTTCTTTCTCCTCCTGCAAGATGGACTTACCCCAAGAGACTGCGTTCCGGGTTTTCCTGTTGACCCTGTTGTTGACCAGATCAGTCTATTTCGGTGAGAGTACCAGAGAGGTCGAGAAAGGATCAGGAATGGGTTCTGATGACAAGGACGGATTAGTAGAATTCCAAGAGCAACACAGTCACCGAGCAAAGGCGAGTATCAGAAAACGATCTGGTAGTCATGACACTAGGAGACATTGTGAAGGATTGTTAGCTGAGGAGAATTGTATCTGTAGGAATTGTGAAAACATAGTTGAGGATGGGTGCATCCAGAGATGTCAGTCCAGCCTTAAAATCAACATGGACCGTCATCCATTGAGTGACTATCACTCATTAGTGGGTAAGGTTTTAAACCAAACGGAATGCTGGGTGTGCTCACAAGTACCTCAAGGTCAGAGCAAGTTAGGACTAGTACCATACCCTTTAACAATAGATGAGGTACTTGAATTAAGGGGTGGGAGACCGGTGGACAAGAAATGTAATATTTCTAGGCCTCCTAGTTTGAAACTCCACCAATATCATGTGGATAGGTCATTAGTATATTTTAACATTTCCAATTCCCAAAAGCCGGGAAATTGGGAAGTGACATGGAATAACCAAGCCATGGCATTTTCACACAGAGCCGATAGAATGCCCATAGACTCAGAACTTATAAGCCAAATAGCCGACGGTGGGAGATATTTTCGGTACAGGTATACTCTAGGAAGTAGGACCATGCGGGTTGGAGAAGTATCACCAGGATACTGTGCGCATATCATACAGCCTGATACGTGTATTGAACAGATGAGAGAGTTAGGGATAGGATTTTTCACCTGGAAGGTTTGCAATATGGTGATGTCATATATTCTGTCCCATATGTTCTCCCCGATGATGCATATTTCATATGTGGGAGGAAGGCGTATAAGTGGCTTGCCCCAAACTCAGAGGGATTGTGTTACATTGGAAGAGTGTATTATGTACCCATAATAAGATGAAAGACGTTCACCGCAATGCTCAAACTCCTTACACTCACACTCACTACGAACACATTGTTAAGAGACACCTTATAGATAGGACAGAGCACGCAGCCTCTGATTTGATCCACGAATCCACCGGGATTCAATTCCTACTCGCGCTAGATATCACCCGTACCGCAAGAGGAATTATAAATTTTAGGTATATTAATGCGCTAGCGAACCTGATAGACAATATCACCGAGATGTATGATGACACCTTCAGGTATACTGGGAGGGAGTTGCAAGTTTACAAAACGGAACTGATCCAACACAGGATGGTTCTCAATTACATCACAGCGGTGACAGGTGGGTATTGTGTCACCCTAGCAACTCTGTATGGTGTGAAGTGCTGTACATATATCACAAATAGTACTGATGACCCAACCGAGGTCATAGATCAAAAGATGGACGATATCTTGCAATTGAAGTGGGAGTTCTGAAGGAGACACAACCTTACCCTTACTGCTGTGAGTAATGAACTGACTGGCTGGGTTTCATGGTTGAACCCACGCAATTGGTTCTCAGGCTTAGGAGAATGGGCTCAAAATGTTATCGTGAATGTAGGAAAATTTCTCCTTTGTATCCTGAGAGTTGTCATAATGATTGGTTTGATATTTAGATGTGTTCGGATTTTAATGCATTGCAAGCGCAGTACCAGAGTGATGAGTTTGAGGAGCGAGGGCATTGTTACAACAACTGGTTTAATTTATGACCCATCAATTGAGACAATGCTGTGATAAGACGAGATTCCACGGTCTGTTTCTTTCACCCGTTTCTCCTTTGTGTTTCTCCAAGGTAAAAAGACATCCACTCAGAAGAAGATTTTGATGAACATTTCTACAGACCTTTGATGGACATTTCTACAGACCTTTGATGAACATTTCTACAGACCTTTGATGGACATTTCCACAGACTTTGCGAGACATTTTAGAGACTTTAAAAGACTTCGTATGGACACTTGAAAGACTTTGCTTATCACCCACAGCAAAGATACACCTATCCGGACAAGACTTCAACAGACACCCAAGGACAATTACACACATTATCATATGAATGTATTTGTGACATATGTTTCTTATCTTCATCTCTACAATCTTCAGGTAGTGACACACATAGTCGACAGGTGATATGGGTACATTTATTAGCACTTACATGTTTTTCCCCCTCCATGTATCATCAACTAATGTGCACCCCATTTGTTGGAACAAGAAGCCGAAAAGAGCTTGGTAGTGTTTGTTAGCCCACTTACAGACCCTTAATACGGGATAAGAAGGATTTAATGTATACTTCGCAATACCTCGAAGCTTATCTAGAACATGTACGGCACGATGATACATGACCCCCCAGACATTAAGTTCATACAGACATGCTTTTGCTATCCCACTAGGCCATACATTTCCCACCTTCTTCTCTCCTCCCTCCACCCAATCATTTATAGGTATTTCATTGTATTGTAAATTTTTCTGCTTTATTGTTTAGATAGTGGCAGTTATTGATGACTGCCAAAGGGTGGACTGTCAAAGTCGAAAAATATCATAATACATATCCTTTGTACTAACCCCTCATGCACATGCACGCTGCTCGTGCACCTGGTCCCCCGTGCGTACACATACCCGCAAGTTGCGTAAGAGACGCTCCAGCGACTCTTGCGCATGAAATGTGTATTTACTGCGGAGATTGTGAGCGTGTAGCGTGCGACTCGAACGTAGCATATTTAACCCAAATAGTGCATTTGTAGATATTATTCCCCTAGACCATGTCAGCGAGTATGATTAGTTTAAACAGTTCCTGGATGGAGAGATTCCTCTTTGCATGATAGGAAGGGTCAGATAAAGGTTGAAAGGTGGTGTCTAGTATCCAGCTGTAGGGCATTTTAAGGGTAACATTCCGGTGTTAGTTAGGAAAGGATCGCTCGCTCCTGCGTATAGTTATGTACAGAAGTAGATTATGAACATTAACTGTATTTGCTTTAAATTACACATGCAGCGGGAATCCTGAGGATACCTCCCACCAGAGCAGTTGGGGAAAGACACAGCCCACCTGTTCAAATCCACCTATGACCTTTGCTGTAATGTAGAGACACATCCCTGTGTCCAATGAACAATGAGATTACAGGGACCATTGTATTGTTAATGTATGTTATGTATATAAAGACCACTGTTGCCTGGCCAGCCTCATGTCTCTGAAGGCTTTCTACCTGAATAGCTGAGGACTGGATTCCAGGTCGCGCTTGCGAAAGATTCCCCACGTATGTATATTTCTCTGTAGCCATTGTTCGCCATTGTTCATTTTATTCTCTGTTATTATGTAAGATTTCTGTGTTAGCTTGTAGTGTATAACTTATACTATTTTCCCCTTTTCCTCTGAATAATCCACGGCTGTGTTAGAGCTGCTGTGGTTTTAACCAAACCCGGTGTTGTGTTTTCACTTTCCTGCAAAGGGCTCTCTTAGCGTCTTAATCACTCAAACAGCATACACATTGTTAAGGTTTAAGCGTTACATCATTACAGTATTTGACTACTAAGGTTTAGAGTATAAGTATATTCTTACTGTGTTTTATTAACAAGGTTTAAAGGTTATCAACTGTGTGTGCACCCGCTGTGTGTATTCCGTACACTCACCGCAGCGTGTGTACGCCAAGTGCGTACCACGTGCGGGACTCTGTACGCAAATAGCGTACAAAGTGCGTGCACGTGGTCTAGCGGCCATAGCGGCTCCACGGTAATAGTGTATAGCTTTATGTTTAAAGATAATAATTGACATTATCAATACCTGTGGTGCATTTTAGTTTTGCAGTTTGCTGACACAGTGACCACCAGTATATATAGCAGTACGGTACGGAAGGCAACTGCTGTACCTACCTCTGTGTCGTCGTTAAGTATACTATCCATCTACATTCTATACCTGTGGTGCATTTTAGTTTTGCAGTTTGCTGACACAGTGACCACCAGTATACTATATATAGCAGTACGGTACGGAAGGCCACTGCTGTACCTACCTCTGTGTCGTCATTAAGTATACTATCCATCTACATTCTATACCTGTGGTGCATTTTAGTTTTGCAGTTTGCTGACACAGTGACCACCAGTATACTATATATAGCAGTACGGTACGGAAAGGCCACTGCTGTACCTACCTCTGTGTCGTCATTAAGTATACTATCCATCTACATTCTATACCTGTGGTGCATTTTAGTTTTGCAGTTTGCTGACACAGTGACCACCAGTGTACTATATATAGCAGTATGGTACGGAAGGCTACTGCTCTACCTACCTATGTCGTCAAGTGTACTATCCATCCATACCTGTGGTGCATTTCAGTTGTGCGCAGTATATATAGTAGTAGGCCATTGCTATTGATACTGGCATATAATTCCACATATTAAAAAATGGAGAACAAAAATGTGGAGGTTAAAATAGGGAAAGATCAAGATCCACTTCCACCTCGTGCTGAAGCTGCTGCCACCAGTCATGGCCAAGACGATGAAATGCCATCAACGTCGTCTGCCAAGGCCGATGCCCAATGTCATAGTAGAGAGCATGTAAAATCCAAAAAACAAAAGTTCAGTAAAATGACCCAAAAATCAAAATTGAAAGCATCTGACGAGAAGCGTAAACTTGCCAATATGCCATTTACGACACGGAGTGGCAAGGAACGGCTGAGGCCCTGGCCTATGTTCATGGCTAGTGGTTCAGATTCACATGAGGATGGAAGCACTCATCTTCTTGCTAGAAAACTGAAAAGACTTAAGCTGGCAAAAGCACAGCAAAGAACTGTGCGTTCTTCTTAATCACAAATCCCCAAGGAGAGTCCAATTGTGTCGGTTGCGATGCCTGACCTTCCCAACACTGGACGGGAAGAGCTTGCGCCTTCCACCATTTGCACGCCCCCTGCAAGTGCTGGAAGGAGCACCCGCAGTTCAGTTACTGATAGTCAAATTGAAGATGTCACTGTTGAAGTACACCAGGATGAGGATATGGGTGTTGCTGGCGCTGGGGAGGAAATTGACAAGGAGGATTCTGATGCTAAGATGGTTTGTTTAAGTCAGGCACCCGGGGAGACACCTGTTGTCCATGGGACGAATATGGCCATTGACATGCCTGGTCAAAATACAAAAAAAATCAGCTCTTCGGTGTGGAATTATTTCAACACAAATGCGGACAACAGGTGTCAAGCCGTGTGTTGCCTTTGTCAAGCTGTAATAAGTAGGGGTAAGGACGTTAACCACCTCGGAACATCCTCCCTTATACGTCACCTGCAGCGCATTCATCATAAGTCAGTGACAAGTTCAAAAGCTTTGGGTGACAGCGGAAGCAGTCCACTGACCACTAAATCCCTTCCTCTTGTAACCAAGCTCCTGCAAACCAAACCACCAACTCCCTCAGTGTCAATTTCCTCCTTACCCAGGAAAGCCAATAGTCCTGCAGGCCATGTCACTGGCAAGTCTGACAAGTCCTCTCCTGCCTGGGATTCCTCCGATGCATCCTTGAGTGTAACGCCTCCTGCTGCTGGCGCTGCTGTTGTTGCTGCTGGGAGTCGATCGTCATCCCAGAGGGGAAGTCGGAAGACCACTTGTACTACTTCCAGTAAGCAATTGACTGTCCAACAGTCCTTTGCGAGGAAGATGAAATATCACAGCAGTCATCCTGCTGCAAAGCAAATAACTCAGGCCTTGGCAGCCTGGGCGGTGAGAAACGTGGTTCCGGTATCCACCGTTAATTCAGAGGCAACTAGAGACTTGATTGAGGTACTGTGTTCCCGGTACCAAATACCATCTAGGTTCCATTTCTCTAGGCAGGCGATACCGAAAATGTACACAGACCTCAGAAAAAAGTCACCAGTGTCCTAAAAAATGCAGTTGTACCCAATGTCCACTTAACCACGGACATGTGGACAAGTGGAGCAGGGCAGACTCAGGACTATATGACTGTGACAGCCCACTGGGTAGATGTATTGCCTCCTGCAGCAAGAACAGCAGCGGCGGCACCAGTAGCAGCATCTCGCAAACGCCAACTCATTCCTAGGCAGGCTACGATTTGTATCACCGCTTTCCAGAAGAGGCACACAGCTGACAACCTCTTACGGAAACTGAGGAAGATCGCAGAATGGCTTACCCCAACTGGACTCTCCTGTGGATTTGTGACATAATACAACGCCAGCTATATTGTGCGTGCATTACATCTGGGCAAATTCCAGCACGTCCCATGTTTTGCACATACTGTACATTGAATTTGGTGGTGCAGAATTATTTAAAAAAGACAGGGGCGTGCAAGAGATGGTGTCGGTGGCCCGAAGAATTGCGGGCCACTTTCGGCATTCAGCCACCGCGTACAGAAGACTGGAGCACCACCAAATAGTCCTGAACCTGCCCTGCCATCATCTGAAGCAAGAGGTGGTAACGAGGTGGAATTCAACCCTCTATATGCTTCAGAGGATGGAGGAGCAGCAAAAGGCCATTCAAGCCTATACATCTGCCCACGATATAGGCAAAGGAGGGGGAATCAATGCACCTGACTCAAGCGCAGTGGAGAATGATTTCAACGTTGTGCAAGGTTCTGCAACCCTTTGAACTTGCCACACGTGAAGTCAGTTCTGACACTGCCAGCCTGAGTCAGGTCATTCCCCTCATCAGGCTTTTACAGAAGAAGCTGGAGACATTGAAGGAGGAGCTAAAACAGAGCGATTACGCTAGGCATGTGGGACTTGTGGATGGAGCCCTTAATTTGCTTAACCAGGATTCACGGGTGGTCAATCTGTTGAAATCAGAGCACTACATTTTGGCCACCGTGCTCGATCCTAGATTTAAAACCTACGTTGGATCTCTCTTTCCGGCAGACACAAGTCTGCAGAGGTTCAAAGACCTGCTGGTGAGAAAATTGTCAAGTCAAGCGGATCGTGACCCGTCAACATCTCCTCCTTCACATTCTCCCGCAACTGGGGGATGCGAGGAAAAGGCTAAGAATTCCGAGCCCACCCGCTGGCGGTGATGCAGGGCAGTCTGGAGCGAGTGCTGACATCTAGTCCGGACTGAAGGACCTGCCAACGATTACTGACATATCGTCTACTGTCACTGCATATGATTCTCTCACCATTGAAAGAATGGTGGAGGATTATATGAGTGACCTCATCCAAGTAGGCACGTCAGACAGTCCGTACGAATACTGGCAGGAAAAAGAGGCGATTTGGTGGCCCTTGCACAAACTGGCTTTATTTTATCTAAGTTGCCCTCCCTCCATTGTGTACTCCGAAAGAGTGTTTAGTGCAGTAGCTCACCTTGTCAGCAATCGGCGTAAGAGGTTACTTCCAGAAAATGTGGAGAAGATGATGTTCATCAAAATGAATTATAATCAATTCCTCCGTGGAGACATTCACCAGCAATTGCCTCCAGAAAGTACACAGGGATCTGAGATGGTGGATTCCAGTGAGTACGAATTAATAATCTCTGAGGAGGGGGATGTACACAGTGAAAGGGGTGAAGAATCGGAGGATGATGATGAGGAGGACATCTTGCCTCTGTAGAGCCAGTTTGTGCAAGGAGAGATTGATTGCTTCTTTTTTGGTGGGGGCCCAAACCAACCAGTCATTTCAGTCACAGTCGTGTGGCAGAACCTGTCGCTGAAATGAT
The DNA here is from genome assembly GCF_028390025.1 of Pseudophryne corroboree. NCBI lineage: Eukaryota > Metazoa > Chordata > Amphibia > Anura > Myobatrachidae > Pseudophryne > Pseudophryne corroboree. The sequence continues at coordinate 41,100,362 of NC_086448.1, forward strand.
GTAGCCACCTTTATCTTGACTGTTTCTCCGCCGAGATGGGCGTTTAGTCACGCTAAGGCGATAGCTGAGTTTAATCACAGGTAGGCGCGTTGGGGCGATCTAGATACTCATCATGCATTACACATCTCCACCACTGTGTGGCTAATGCTCCACTAATCCAGTACTTTCGATCGTACAGTATAGCGGCGGATTGATCTACAGCTCTGGCAATACTGTAGGCGTAACGGGAGGCGGTGGAAAAAGTATGGAGTACTGTATGTGTATGGAGACGCAACTACAGTAATTGTGTAAAAGGAAGAATGTACAGGACAATGTATAAACACCGTGCTTTTAAAATACATGAGCATCTGGGAATGGAGGGCTACAGTAGCTAGCAGGAGGCGGTGGAAAATACCGTGCTTTACAAATGCGAGCGTCCGAGTCCTCTAAGGCATAAACCAACACCAATGGGGTGGGGCCGGGCGCTGTTTGCAGTACTTTCACACATGAAATTGGGAGTCTCTCATGAGGCGTCGTGGGCTAGGGGTGAAGGCTCCCACCTCCCACGCTGGGGGTCCAGGGTTCAAAACGTGATGTGCCTTCTTTTTTTTTTTTATTGTAATAATACACTGCATTATTTTATCTACATTGTAAGACAGTCAATGGAAAGGTGCACACAAATTACATATAAATCATAGTACATCTGCAGGAGCGATTCTTTACGCTAAATGCAACTAAACAGCGGGAATGAAATGAGGGTATTCTGACGCTACTAACTGAGCAAAACAGTACTGTAGATCTTCAGCGTTTGTGTATTGCACATGACCTGAATTCCCTCCCTGTGCAGGCTCCCAGGGGGGAAGGGCGATGGGGGTAGAGGGAGACAATGGGAAATACTGTACTGTGCCTTTGAAATGCAATTACATGAGCGTCCGAGTCCACTACGGCATACTGTAAACCAACATCAATGGGAAGGAAATGCCAACCATTTTTTTTGATGTGTTCCTGTGACATTCATTTAAAAAAAAAAATTCTCTCTAATACATCCAATGGAAGGATGCACACAGGTTTCACATAAATCAAAGTACATCTGCAGGAGCGATTCTTTATGCTAAATACAACTGCACAACGGCAATGAGTAGAAATGAGTGTATTCTGACGCTACTAAGTGAGCAAAACAGTACTATACAGTAGATATTCGGCGTTTGTGTATTGCACATGACCTGAATTCCCTCCCTGTCTACTGCATAATCTGTGCAGGCTCCCAGGGGGGAAGGGCAATAGGCTAGCAGGAGGCGGTGGAAAATACCGTGCTTTACAAATGCGAGCGTCCGAGTCCTCTAAGGCATAAACCAGCACCAATGGGGTGGGGGCCGGGCGCTGTTTGCAGTACTTTCACACATGAAATTGGGAGTCTCTCATGAGGCGTCGTGGGCTAGGGGTGAAGGCTCCCACCTCCCACGCTGGGGGTCCAGGGTTCGAGACGTGATGTGCCTTCTTTTTTTTTTTTTATTGTAATAATACACTGTATTATTTTATCTACATTGTAAGACAGTCAATGGAAAGGTGCACACAAGTTACATATAAATCAGAGTACATCTGCAGGAGCGATTCTTTACGCTAAATGCAACTAAACAGCGGGAATGAGTAGAAATGAGTGTATTCAGACGCTACTAAGTGAGCAAAACAGTACTATACAGTAGATATTCGGCGTTTGTGTATTGCACATGACCTGAATTCCCTCCCTGTCTACTGCATGATCTGTGCAGGCTCCCAGGGGGGAAGGGCAATAGGCTAGCAGGAGGCTACTGGGGACTCAGACTCATACAGTACTTGCGTTTCAAAAGCACAGTATTTTCCACCGCCTCCCGCTTGGCCATCGCCCTTCCCCCCATGGATCCTGCACAGGTCATGCAGTAGACAGGGAGGGAGTTATTCACGTAAACTAGGGCAAAGCTGCAGGAGCAGTTGTACTGTTTAGGGTCTATGCACCATATGGTGTACATACAATTCTATAGCAGGGCAGACTCAATTGAAATGGCTACCGCCTGTGTCTCCTCGCCCAATGGAGGCCCTCGGCTATGCAGCAAGTAACAGCACAGATTTGGTAGGTCACGGGGCAATGCTGAAGGAGCGTCAGAATCCCCTAGCTAAAATACACAGGGGTGATAGGGATAAGTGAGGTCTTTGCGCATAACGATACACCGCAAAGTTCCCTATGGTTTTGATTATGCCTTTTCTTTGAACACGGTATTTTCCACTGCCTCACCCTACCCCCATCCCACTTTCCCCTTCCCCCCCTGGGAGCCTGCAAAGTACATGCAGTAGACAGGGAGGGAGTTCCGATCAGGTTACAAGACATGTGCAACAGTATACTACTGTATGTAGGAAAATCCACCGCCCACTCTGATTTATGTGAAACCTGTGTGCACCCTTCCATTGAATGTATAACATAGAAAAATAATAATAATAAAGTGAATGTTACAGGAACACATTAAAAAAAGGTTGGCACTTCCTTCCCTTTGGTGTTGGTTTATGCCTTAGGGGACTCGGACGTTAATACTTGTATTTCAAAAGCACAGTGTTTTCCACCGCCTCTCCCTACCCCCATCGCCCTTCCCCCCTGGGAGCCTGCACAGGTCATGCAGTGGACAGGGAGGGAGTTCAGGTCAGGTACAATACACAAATGCTGACGATCTACAGTACTGTGTTGCTCAGTTAGTTGCGTTGGAATACACTAATTTATACTCATTACCGCTGTGTATTTGTATATAGCGGAATGAATCGCTGCTGCGGATTTACTTTGATTTATGTGAAACCTGTGTGCACCCTTTCATTGAATGTACAACAAAGAAAAAAAATAATAAAGTGAATGTCACGGGAACATAGAAAAAAAAAGGTTGGCACTTTGTGACTCTCAGCATGGGAGGTGGGAGCCTTCATCACTAGGTTGGTATGGAAGGGGAGACAATTAGCTACCGGAGGGTACCAACCCCAAGTTTCTGTGACCCCCACAAGGCTCATGGCAAGCGTCGGAACCTATGGTGGGTCTGAATTAACGGTCCCATTATAGTCTATGGGAAAATGGGTCCACTTTGCGTACTGATATCTCTGGTTCTGGGTGTCCCAGAGACTCAGGACTGGTACCATACAAAAGAGGAGACTCTTGGCTTTCGGGGCAGACCAACCACTAGTTAATGTGACACTGGAAAAGGAAACGGGAAGCAACCGTGTTTCGGGTCCCCTCCAGTTGTCCGCCTAGCTTGCACAGGATACAGGGTTTCTGGCTAGATAGGAAATACTGTACAGAAATGCTAAGCATGGTAATTTGACATCCAGGAACATAGGGAGGAGTTTTTATCTCACTCCATTATACTTAGAAAAATTACACTTGCCACTGTACGTTACAAGCTGTTTGTGCTAATTAGTACACTAAGCGACCCAAGTGGCCGACACAAACACCTGGCCCATCTAGGAGTGGCACTGCAGTGTCAGGCAGGATGGCACTTCAAAAAAATAGTCCCCAAACAGCACATGATGCAAAGAAAAAAAGAGGCGCACCAAGGTCGCTGTGTGACTAAGCTAAGCGACACAAGTGGCCGACACAAACACCTGGCCCATCTAGGAGTGGCACTGCAGTGTCAGACAGGATGGCACTTCAAAAAAATAGTCCCCAAACAGCACATGATGCAAAGAAAAAAAGAGGCTCAATGAGGTAGCTGTGTGACTAAGCTAAGCGACCCAAGTGGCCGACACAAACACCTGGCCCATCTAGGAGTGGCACTGCAGTGTCAGGCAGGATGGCACTTCAAAAACAATTGTCCCCAAACAGCACATGATGCAACGAAAAAAAGAGGCGCAATGAGGTAGCTGTGTGACTAAGCTAAGCGACCACAGTGGCCGACACAAACACCTGGCCCATCTAGGAGTGGCACTGCAGTGTCAGGCAGGATGGCACTTCAAAAAAATAGTCCCCAAACAGCACATGATGCAAAGAAAAAAAAGAGGCGCACCAAGGTCGCTGTGTGACTAAGCTAAGCGACACAAGTGGCCGACACAAACACCTGGCCCATCTAGGTGTGGCACTGCAGTTTTCTAGTGAGAGGATGAGTGCTTCCATCCTCATGTGAATCTGAACCACTAGCCATGAACATAGGCCAGGGCCTCAGCCGTTCCTTGCCACTCCGTGCCGTACATGGCATATTGGCAAGTTTACGCTTCTTATCAGACGCTTTCAATTTTGATTTTTGGGTCATTTTACTGAACTTTAGTTTTTTGGATTTTACATGCTCTCTACTATGACATTGGGCATCGGCCTTGGCAGACGACGTTGATGGCATTTCATGTGTGGAATTATATGCCAGTATTAATAGCAATGGCCTACTGCTATATATACTGCGCACAACTGAAATGCACCACAGGTATGGATGGATAGTATACTTGACGACACAGAGGTAGGTAGAGCAGTGGCCTTCCATACCGTACTGCTATTTATACTGGTGGTCACTGTCAGCAAACTGCAAAACTAAAATGCACCACAGGTATAGAATCTAGATGGATAGTATACTTGATGACATAGAGGTAGGTAGAGCAGTGGCCATCCGTACCGTACTGCTTAATATACTGGTGGTCACTGTCAGCAAACTGCAAAACTAAAATGCACCACAGGTATAGACTCTAGATCCAGATATATGCAGCACACTGAGCACAAATATGGAGTGTTTTTCAGGCACACAACGTATACTGGTGGTCACTGTCAGCAAAACTCTGCACTGTACTACTCCTATATAATACTGCTGGTCCCCAGTCCCCACAATAAAGCAGTGTGAGCACAGATATATGCAGCACACTGAGCACAGATATGGAGTATTTTTCAGGCAGACAACGTTTACTGGTGGTCACTGTCAGCAAAACTCTGCACTGTACTCCTATATAATACAGCTGCTCCCCAGTCCCCACAATTAAGCAGTGTGAGCACAGATATATGCAGCACACTGAGCACAGATATGGAGTGTTTTTCAGGCAGACAACGTATACTGGTGGTCACTGTCAGCAAAACTCTGCACTGTACTCCTCCTATATAATACAGCTGCTCCCCAGTCCCCACAATTAAGCAATAAGCACAAATATTTGCATCAACATTAATAAACGGAGAGGACGCCAGCCACGTCCTCTCCCTAACATTTCCAATGCACGAGTGAAAATGGCGGCGACGCGCGGCTGCTTATATAGAATCCGAATCTCGCGAGAATCCGACAGCGGGATGATGAAGTTCGGGCGCAATTGGGTTAACCGAGCCATACGGGAGAATCCGAGTATGCCTCGGACCCGTGTAAAATGGGTGAAGTTCGGGGGGGTTTGGTTTCCGAGGAACCGAACCCGCTTATCACTAATATTAATGTGTATGAACAAAAAGGAAATATCAACTATACGTAGGCTGAAAATTAGTCTCAATGTACTGTATTCAGCTGTTAATAGAGGACAGAAACAGAAGCATAAGATGTCAGTAGTATGTCGAAACCTGAAAACTCATGATTCAGCCGCTAAGCATTTAAGTAAATACCAATTAGTATCTTCGTATAATTTCAGAATCTGAGCTAGAGTCGAGTCATGTAACGTTAATAAAAGGCTCCCATTTCTTGTAAAATTTTCTACTCCACTCTCAATTTCAGGGATAGTTGAACGCCTATCAAAATACAGTAGTTGTAACAATTTTTGTTTAAGTTCAGTCAGAGAGGGGGCAGATTTTTTAGTCCAGTGTGTGAAAATTAACTTCTTTGAAACAGTAATGATAACCGTGAGAAGGTGTAATCGAGAATTTTTCTTTGGACCTAGATTCCACTTACAAAAGTTAGCACAAAGACATGCCAAAAGGTTCAGGAATGAAATGTGTGGAGAATAGGACATTGACGAAGTGGACCACTTTGTACAAGAATTGCCTGATCTTCCCACAGTTTACGTTTCAGGCAATTACCGTTTTCGCTAAACCGGAGAGATATAGGCTCTATGAATCGTTTTTATGTGAGCCTCTTGTATATATGAAGATAGCCAAAATTTAAGTGTAGACTCATAATGGGATAGAATATCCGCCATCAACTGTAAAAGTAGGAATATCAGTGGTCTACCTCCACAATGTAGAACTCCATGCAATATGGTGGGACAAAGATGTTAAATGTGGGTATAACATACATAGTTTGTATGGGATAGTCGGGATCAAATGTAACAAAGAGCAGAGTGTCAATTGAGTCTCGTTATTTTCGGCAACCTTAGGCAAAGATTGTATATAGTGCCTGATCTGTAAATACATGAAAAAATTCTGGCTAAGTAATTGATAATTAGTCTATAGGTCAGCAAAAGAAAGAATGTGACCTCCTGGGTCAAAAATGTTGGTTATAGAGGATAATCCTTTATCTTTCCACTGTATATAGTTGCTGTTGGATAAGGATGAGAGGAAAGATGGATTTCCTCATATGGAGATATACGGGGAGTATAAGTGAGTAGATTGAATTTTCAATTAATACCAACGCAAGCCTTGCATGTGCTAACAATTAAAGGATTAGTCATAATGTGTGAAGGAATGTCCTTTTTTTTTTTTAATGCAGCAAGGCACTGGGAGAAAAGAGAGCAAACATTGCAACATCCAGAGAATGGTCAGTGTATGCTGTAGGAGTTTGATTCCAGTAGCCAGTCACTAATTTGATACATTTAAAAATAAAAATAAAAATCCATGGTCACATCTTCTCATGCACCCCAGTGTTAACTAAAGTAATCCAAATTGTGCAGGGTTTCCACCTGTCTGGAATTCCTCCACACAATCCGGATATCAGCAGCGCTGTCTGGGGAGATGCTGATCCAAGCGGAGCAGATTTGTGGTGACGTCACTCTAGGGTGTCATTGGCTAGCCCTCTCTTTAGCCTCCAACAGCTTCCAATCCATACATCCTTCTGCTGCACCCCACAATTTATCTTCTTCCCTCTTCTGCACACTCAGGTGTCAGTGTTTATTGTATTACAAGTATTGCTAGAGACCCAGACACCATTTTTGCTGTCAACCATGCTTCAGTCAAACTTCTCCATCCCCCTCCAGTAGGAATACTATGACAGAGCAACCTGTCCTGCATACAGTGGCTGGACAGAGGCACAGCCTTAAGGGTGGGTATGTGCTGTACAGGGCGGAAGGAGGGGACTCTGGCATATAATGCGGTATCTGACTGTATATACAGTAAAGCTGCATGTAGAGTTGACTGATGGCATACATCCTGTGGAATTTATTAATCCCACTTTCATCTGAAGGGCTCGGAAGTGGGTATTGGTGGTGGTTTGGGGCAGTAGGCTGAAGCTTGCCTACGGTGCTGAGAGATCTTGCACCGACCCTTTCCCCGACTAATACCTTTGTCAAGGCCATCAAAACAACAAACAATAGAGACACACACACACACACACACACACACACACACACACACCAAGGGCAGGTTTTAAAGAGGATATGTGCAGGATCTGATTGGGCCCCCTCCTTTCTCCCAGCACTGGAGACTCTGACTTTGTCCCAGAATCTACCGCGCATGTACAGGACTCTGGTAACATGGTGCCCATGCTTTGTTCCGGGGGACATATGTACTACATATGCACAAATCACTGAGAAAATGGTTCCTGTGCCATTTTTCCCGTGTTTTCTGTCCATAGGGCCGACCGCTGTGAAACTTTGGAGGGGTAAGTATACTTATATGGGTGCAGTGTGGGCCCCCTGGAACCAAGGGGCTATGGGGGACATTCCGAGTTGATAGATAGCTTACGTTTTTCACAGCACAGAGAACAGGTTACTACTGTGCATGCGTATGCACTGCAATGCGCAGGCGCTTCGTACTGGTACAAAGCGAATTGTTGCTGGGCGATGGGTTTTACAAAGAATCCATTCGCACAGCTGATCGCCAGGTGATTGACAGGAAGAGGGCGTTTGTGGGTGTCAATTGACCATATTCAGGGAGTGTTTGGAAAAACGCAGGCGTGTCCAGGCATTTGCAGGGCGGGTGTCTGACGTCAATTCCGGGACCAAAAAGACTGAAGTGATCGCAGCAGCTGAGTAAGTCCAGAGCTACTCAGAAACAGCAAAAAACTTTTTTGTCCCGCTCGGCTGCACACACGTTTGCACACTTGCAAAGCGAAAATACACTTCCCCCGTGGGCGGCGACTATGCGTTTGCACAGCTGCTAAAAGTAGCTAGCGAGCGGTCAACTCGGAATGACCCCCCATTGTGCACCGCAAATATTGCACCCATTATAGATACACCAATGACATACAGTACACACACAATTTTTCTTTGCAAGTCACTTTCACTGTATAACAGCACACTTGTATCATGTACAGCAATATGTGTTAATTTGCTGCCATGTGATTGCACAGAAATGATACAGTGTTGCTGAATCATTCCTTTTTACAGCTCAGTGCAGCCCCCCTAGCCTGTGCTATGCATACTGCTAATGAACAGGACATGTTAAATATATAGACACATTTTACAGTCGGTTACACAGCCTTCCAGCCCCATGTTTCCTGCCTCCAAAGTTTTTGGAAACTAGGCTAACAAAACACACAAAAGTCAGGCACTGAATTCAGTAAAAAAAGAAAAAAAGTGTACAAACTTGAGAACTTGACACATTCAACCTTGTGGTTAAAATCCCGTTATGATTAATTTATATTTTAATCTACCCTACCATGCTACTTAGAACCACTATTGTATTATTATTGTCTGTTGTAATGCATTCCAGCGAGCATGGCAATTTTATCTTTCCGAGAATATAAAGAGGGACAGAAATTGGTTATTCATGTATTACTCACTTGAGACCATCTAATAAACCATACTTCAATTTATGAGCCTTCAATTGGAAGAGACGAAAATCATTTTAAAACATTTTCATTAGTTCTGATTTCTTTTCAGGGTCAGTAGTTAGCCAGTGATAGCGGTTTCATATCATTCTGTAAAATGGGATATTGGAAATCATCCGCTAGAAGCTTTAATACTTATGCTAATGCATTCTAAAATAACAGTAATAAATAACGGTGATCACTAAAAACTACTGACAGTTATTGGGCCTTATCCATCTTACAATACTTGAGAATTATTTTCATATTTTCCCTTCCTGTCGATACCGGTCAACGGAATGACTCGCCGGCAAATTACTGGCGTGATGTAGACTGATGAACATGATGACAGTAATCAGTATTTGGAACAAGAATACTTGGTATCTTTTCTATAGATGTATAAACAAGAAAATCCTGAAATGAATACATGAATGCAAAAACACATTTAGAGGTGATTACGGGATGCTTATTTCACAGTTCCAAACATTACCTGCTTTAAGCATCATTTGCATCCGCATGAAGATGTTTTAGAAGCCCAATCACTTCTTTATACTACATTTCACATAATTATATTTTGTTTTAAAAGTTACTGATCCTTAATACTTTTTGATCAGGATACACTAAATACCGTTGCACATGGGGCTTAATTCAGAGAGATACTCAGGGCCGGTTCTAGCCCTTGTGGCACCCCGGGCGAAAATAGGGGCATGGCTTCATAAAGGGGCGTGGACAGTTATGCACCTGTAGAGTTGTGCCCCCGTTTGTGCCCCCAGTAGAGTTGTGCCCCCGTTTGAGCCCCCAGTAGAGTTGCGCCGCTTACAAAAATAAAAAATAATTAATTAATACTCACCATCCCCGCTCATGATTCCCAACCGCTGCTGCCCTCCGTCTCCGGCCGCCGGCGCCGCTCCTCTGATCTATGGGAGAGACATCATGACGTCTCTCCCATAGCACCACATAGACACTAGAGGTCAATCATGACCCCTAGTGTCTATGTGCCGTTCCCACAATGCCGTGCGGTGCGCGATGACTTCATCGCGCACTGCATCTACCGAGGACCGGGGGGCACCAGTAGCAGATCTTGCTACGGTGGCGGCGCCCTCTGGAAGGCAGCGCCCCGGGCAAAAATCCTGCGTGCCCATAGCAAGATCCGCTACTGGAGATACTGTACGTTAATTTGATATTTATGTACATCTCCGATGTTTGCAGATATGCGCAAGTGCCACACTGCACATGTGCGCAGATCTGTTTCTGTTTCGGTCCCATTGCGCCAACAGCCACAGCATAATTGACATGGAGCAACGGCATGGAGCGTTCAAGAAAACGGTGGCGTATCGGTCCTGTATTCTGGCTGTGCCAAAGTTAGTGGCTGCATCCTTGGACGCAGCTTCAGTGGCTTTTGCAGTTTGATATTATGCGTGTCCTCGTCCTGTATGTCACATAGTTGTTCTGTTGGCTGTGTCTTCAGACTCAGCATCGTCTCAGAGAAGCCGGTAGACAGCGTGCATCTATTGCATATTTTAGCACAGCTATTGTGTACAAGGATGAAGCTGCTGTATACCACCAATCTCTCAAACATACCCATGGTACAAAAATGTATCAGGTATTTTTTGCATACAGACAGAATTAATAAAAGTACTGTATTTTAATGTGACCTAAAGATTACTGCAAATCAAGAATAGATCTTGTATTTATAATTCGACAAAAAATCAACAAAAAAACAATATTGGTAACTGAATCAATAACAACCTACGTGTTACACCAATTAATCATATAAAACAAGTTTTGAAAGTAAACACACAATAGTAAAATATAATGCACAAATACATAGCGCATTCTAAAAGCATAAAAGTAAACTGTTCTAAAAGAAATGCTTTAATAAATCTATATCTAATACCAAGCCACAAACACCATTCATATTTTATCAATACACTCATTGCTAATAAGCTGTAGAAGATCACACTCTAAACAACTGTGTTAATTAATAAATAAGTTTTAACAATAAATCCAATAAAAATGTCCCAAATCAAAGGAATCTGATATACATATTGTAACAAGCGACCTTCCACCAGACAAGACGCTGACACAGTTGTATGATAGAAATGCAGACCGTTTACTTACACAGCACAGTAAACAGACTTTTTCACAGCAAGTTCAATGGGTACCTTAATTAGGAACCAGTTCACAAACAGCATGTACACATTCTCAGGCTCCCTGTCTCTAACCCACAGACCCGCCCTCTATCACCTGGCCACTTGTTGGCATCAGGAGCCTTGCCCTAATGAGCTTTATAAAAGTGTGGCACAGGTGAGCCTGATTGCTGGGAGCGCTTGCTCCAATACCTGGACCCAGTGCCGTTTCTAGCGGCGGGCGAGCCGTGCAACCGCACGGGGCGCCCGCCGCGGCACTTTAAGTGTTATTTCCCCCTCTCCTCCCTCTCCCCGAGCGCTCCTGCTCGAGGGGGCGGAGTTTCGCGAAATGACGCGTTTGCGTCGTGACGTCATGACGCAAACGCGTCATTCCACGAAGCCCCGCCCCCCGAGCAGGAGCGCTCGGGGAGAGGGAGGAGAGAAGCTGGAAGGAGGCGGCGGCGGGGGCGGCTGGCGCGAGGGACGTCCGGCGGCGGGATCCGAAGAGCGTAACATGTAAGTATATCTCTCTTCTCTCTCTCCCCCTTCCTTCCCCCCCACCACTTGACACCTGCCTGCCACACTGGGGATACCTGCCTGCCACACTGGGGATACCTGCCTGCTGCACTGTGTAAAATGGGGACACCTGCCTGCCACGCTGTGTAAAATGGGGGCCTGCCTGCCGCGCTGTGTAAAATGGGGGCCTGCCTGCCGCACTGTGTAAAATGGGGGCCTGCCTGCCGCGCTGTGTAAAATGGGGGCCTGCCTGCCGCGCTGTGTAAAATGGGGACACCTGCCTGCCGCACTGTGTAAAATGGGGACACCTGCCTGCCGCACTGTGTAAAATGGGGACACCTGCCTGCCGCGCTGTGTAAAATGGGGACACCTGCCTGCCACGCTGTGTAAAATGGGGGCCTGCCTGCCACGCTGTGTAAAATGGGGGCCTGCCTGCCGCACTGTGTAAAATGGGGACACCTGCCTCACTGTGTAAAATGGGGACACCTGCCTGCCGCACTGTGTAAAATGGGGGCACCTGCCTGCCGCACTGTGTAAAATGGGGACACCTGTCTGCCGCACTGTGTAAAATGGGGACACCTGCCTGCCGCACTGTGTAAAATGGGGATACCTGCCTGCGTACTGTGTAAAATGGGGATATCTGCCTTCCGCACTGTGTAAAATGGGGAAACCTGCCTGCCACACTTTGTAAAATGGGGATACCTGCCTGCCGCGCTGTGTAAAATGGGGATATCTGCCTGCCGCACTGTGTAAAATGGGGATACCTGCCTGCGTACTGTGTAAAATGGGGATATCTGCCTGCTGTGCTCTGTAAAATGGGGACACTTGGCTGCTGTAATGTGTAAAATGGGGACTTTTTTTATTTTTTCCCCCCTGTGGTGGGCGTGATGATATCAGATGAGGCCACGCCTTGTTGGGAGCATACTTTTTCTTTTTATAGCTATAAGGGGGGGGCGCATTTTTTTTATAGCAATGGGGGGGGGGGGCGCGCATTTTTAAATCTCGCACTGGGAGCCAAATTGTCTAGAAACGGCCCTGCCTGGACCGAACCTGCATGGATGGGATCTCATGTATGAAACTGCAGGGTATTTCTGTGTATCAATAGGAATACAATAATATAACTTCCAACTGCCAGATAATCTTTGACACAACATTAAAGAGACAACCTGCTGTGTCCCAACACCTCCCTGGGCCTCCTCTTGGTCCGGCCCTAAACCCAGGTTGCCTTAGCCTGGGGCACCCGAACTGTTGTGCCCTGTCCTGCAAACACCTGGGGTGGCATCCAGACTGGACTGCCACATATCCTCCCCCTAAGCTTCGAGTCAGCAGGCGTATCCCTTTTCGGGTCGGTCCCTCTCCGAGTCCTCCTCCCCCCCTAAAGCTTCACCCCACAGAGCTCTGCATCTTTTGAGGAGAGGAACTTCCTTGAAAGGGCATCCGCGTTTCTCTGTAATCCTCCTGTTCTGTGCTGGACCTTGAAGCAGTATGATTGGAGGGCAAGGAACCACCGTGTTACCCGGGCGTTGGTCTCCTTATTTAGGCACATATCCATTGGAGCGCAGCGTGATTGGTGATTAAGGTGAACTCACGTCCCAGGAGATAGTACCTCAGAGTCTCCACTGTCCACTTAATAGCCAGGCTCTATCGTAGCATGGTCCCTAGGCAGTAGTTTCTTGCTGAGGTAGAGGACAGGTTTCTCTTCCCCACCTACCTCCTGAGACAACGCTGCACCGAGGCCTGTTCTTGAAGCATCTGTCTGCAGGATGAACCTTTTACCAAAGTCCAGGGCTATCAACACTGGTGCTTTACACAGGGCACTTTTTAAGTCCTTCCAGGCCTCATGTACCTGGAACGTCCACACAAGCTTGTCCAAACTTTGCTTTTTCAAGCATTCAGTGAGCGGGGCTGCTCTGGTTGCAAAGTTCGGGATAAACTTGCAATAATATCCCACCAGGCCTAAAAAGGCCCTGAGTTGGGTTTTCATCTCAGGCCTTGGCCAGGCAGCAACCGCCTCCACCTTATTGACCTGAGGTTTGATTTGGCCCCGGCTCACCAAGTACCCCAAGTACTTAGCCTCCGACATACCTATCGCACACTTCTCTGGGTTGGCCGTGAAGCGTGGAAGTGCAGAGTCTTTAATACGACTTCCACTTTGGCCAGATGAGACTCCCAGTCGTTGCTGACGATAACAATGTCATCTAGGTAAACCATCTAGGTACACGGCTGCTTACTTTCGATGGGGCTGGAGGAGCTTATTCATAGCCTACTGGAACGTGGCCAGGGCCCCATGAATACCAAATGGCAAGACTCGATACTGAAACAGGCCATCTGGGGTGGAAAAAGCCGTTTCGCCTTGGCAGCCTCGGTGAGGGGAATCTGCCAATAGCCTTTAGTAAGGTCAAGAGTGGTCAAGTATTGGCTTTGGGACAGTTGCTCGATCATCTCATCAACGCGTGGCATGGGGTAGGCATCAAATTTAGATACTTGGTTCAACCTGCAGGAGTTGTTGCAGAACTGCAGTGCTACGAACGGCTTGGGTACCAGCACTATGGGGTTATTCCACCCGCTGGTGGACTTATCAATAGCCCCCAGGCGTAACATTTCCTCCACTTCCTTGCGTACTGCGTCCCTCTTTGCCTCGGTATCCGGTACAGCCGTAGATTGACCACTACCCCCGGAGGTGTAACGATATCATGCTCGATGATCTTAGTCCTCCCTGGAATTGCCGAAAAGACATCTAAATTTCTCCTGACCATGTCTTGAGCTTGACGCGTCTTGACCTCATCGAAAAATCTGTCAATTGCGACTGCGCATGCCGAGATCTTGGCCACTCTTGCAGTTGCTATCTCTGAGCTTTCCTTCCAATGCTTCAGCAGATTTATATGATAGATCTGTGTAAGCTTTCGCTTTCCCGGTTGGCTCACACGATAAGTCACTGGTTCCACAGCCTTGAGCACTGTAAATGGCCCTTGCCAATGGGCATAAAGCTTGCCCTCCACCGTGGGTACCAGAACCAAGACCTTGTCTCCAGGGTTAAAACTCTGTTTCTCAGCTTTGATATCATAATGACATTTCTGTCTAGATAGGGGCGTGAGTCATATTTTCCCTGACCAACGGAGCTATCTGCTGGAACCGCTCGTAGAGCTGGTGAATGAACTGTACTACATTAGGCTCCGGATGTCTGTTGTTCCCATCCCTCCTTTAGGAGGTCCAGGACTCCCCGGGGCTGTCTGCCGTACAACAGCTCGAAGGGGCTGAAGCCCGTAGAGGACTGTGGAACCTCTTGGATGGCGAACATCAGAAAAGGTACGAGCTGGTCCAAATCCCTTTTGTCCTGGGCGACTGCCAACCTGAGCATCTGCTTGAGTATGCAGTTAAAACGCTCCACCAAGCCATCAGTCTGGGGATGATACGCAGAGGTGCGAGTCTTCTTAACCCCCAGCAGCCGATATAAGTCGCTCATCAGCCCGGACATAAAGGGGGTCCCCTTGTCAGTGAGGACCTCCCTGGGTATGCCCAGGTGGGAGAAGATCAGCAATAATTCTTTGGCAATGGTTGCTGTCTTCATATTTCTTAGAGGGATGGCTTCAGGGTACCGTGTGGCATAATCAAGGAGGAATAAGATATACTGATGTCCCCTTGCTGATTTTTTTACTGGCCCTACAATATCCATCCCAATCCTTTCAAAGGGAATGGAAATTACAGAAAGAGGGATGAGGGGAGCTCTGTACTGGGGCTTTGGTGCGGTACGCTGGCAGATGGGACACTCCTGATAGTACTTTGCTACCGACGCTCAGATTCCCGAGCAGAAAAACCGCTGCTGTATCCTTTGCAGAGTTTTCTCCTCCCCCAAATGTCCACCCCACAACTGTGAATGGGCAGCTTCCAGGACCAGAGGCTGATGGACCCGTGGTACTATAAGCTGCTCAACTTTCTTGCCCCGTTCCTCGACAACCTGATATAGTAAATCCTTCTCTACTATGAAATAAGGGCTGCAACCCCTTGGTAAGGGCGAATACATTTTCCCATTATAAGTACAAATGTTCTAGAAAGCATTCGCGAGGTTCTGATCTTTCCGCTGCTCTCATCCGAAATCCTGAAGTGACATGACAGTTCTCAATGTCCTTTCATCACTCGCCTCCTCTGGATTGGTCAGCTCTTCTGGCGTAGCCGTACCGACTCCACACACAAACTCGGTTCCTGAGGACTTACTCGACCTTTGAGTTACGAAACTGGGAGAGGAAGGCAGCTCCTCGAATTGAAATGCCAGCAGTTACGATAGGCCTAAGAAATCTTGCCCCAGGATCAAAGGATAGGGCGAGTGCGGGGCGATGGCTGCCACCAGCTGGATTGAATGCCCCCGATGTTGCACTGGAAACCGCCCTCTGGGGTACTTGCAAGTGGTACCATGGATGCAGAGCACCTCAACCGCAGGTGAGACCTGGTCAGCGCCTTCAGGGACCAACCCCGCGGAGATAATTGACAACCCACTCCCGGTATCGACAAGCACCTGGATTGGCTGTGCTGCAATCTGGAGGGTCACCTGGAACCGGGAGGGCACAGTCGAACCCTTGCTTCCGACACAGCTGCAGGATGGTTGCCCTGATTTCCCTGCTCCATACTCCATAGGCTCAGGTTGTTTGGTACAGTCCTTTTGGATGTGGCCCTGTTCCCTGCACTTATAGCAGATGACCAGATTGGTCAGGGCCACAGTTTCCGGAGGTTGACAGGTACGGGGTCTCGGGACTGGTCGAGTCTCTCGGTCTGAGGGCTTAGCCATTTTCCCCAGCGCAGTATATCTCTCCATTGCTAGGTCCTCCATATTTTGAGGGTCACCTTGGATAATCCACCTCTGCATGCCTCTGTCTAAGACCCGCACACAGTGGTCTATGGCTACGGTCTCCACCACTTGGGCAGCCGTATTCCTTTCCGGCTGAAGCCAAGACCTTGCCATTTTTAGAAGTTCAGCCAGCTGGATTCGAGAATTCTCTGTCGAGGTCCAATGCCAGTCCTGGAACCGCTGCACTTTGCAGGCCTTGGTTACGTCGATGCGACCCAGTATGGCAGCTTTAAGCTGCAAATAGGTGGATGCCTGGTCCGCCAAGAGGTCATGGTACATTTTCTGGGGATCCCCCGTCAAATATGGGGCCAGCTTACTCTCCCAACTATCCTCTGGCCATCCCAGGCATACGGCTGCGCGCTCAAAGGTCCCTAGGTAGGCTTCCACATCGTCTGAGAAACACATCTTTTGCAACGGCCTAGGCTCCTGATGATGCTGTCGCAGGAGACCCACTTCATCACGAATCAGGTGCAGGGTTTCCTGCTGAGCCTGTGCTTGTGTTTGGAGAAGCTGCATCTGGGATTGTTGCCTTGCAGCCACATTAGTTAGGGCCCTTAACAACTCCTCCATGGTAGACTGGATAGATATACGATATTTGAATCTTGCGTCACTTTTCATACACCACCAAACCACAATTCAACCCAAAAAAAAATCCCACAAAAAAAAAAACAACCTTTTATTATTTTTTTTAACTAATTAACACACACACCCTGGCTGGTTACTAACCTGACCAGAAGAAGTTTGCAAAGTCTGTGGAAACTGTCATGGCTCCGGCGGCTCCTGCAGCCGCTGGGTTCCCTCTGCACTTGGTGTATCCAGCAGAGGGTCCTTGTTCGGGTGCCACTTTGTAACAAGCGACCTTCCACCAGACAAGACGCTGACACAGTTGTATGAAAGAAATGCAGACCATTTACTTACACAGCATAGTAAACAGACCTTTTTCACAACAAGTTCAATGGGTACCTTAATTAGGAACCAGTTCACAAACAGCATGTACACATTCTCAGGCTCCCTGTCTCTAATCCACTGGCCCGACCTCTATCACCTGGCCACTTGTTGGCATCAGGAGCCCTTGCCCTAACGAGCTTTATAAAAGTGTGGCACAGGTGTGCCTGATTGCTGGGAGCACTTGCTCCAATACCTGGACCGGACCTACATGGATGGGATCTCATGTATGAAATTGCAGGGTATTTTTGTGTATCAATAGGAATACAATAATATAATTTCCAACTGCAAGATAATCTTTGACACAACATTAAAGAGACAACCTGCTGTGTCCCAACACCTCCCTGGGCTTCCTCTTGGTCCATCCCTAAACCCAGGTCGCCAAACTGTTGTGTCCTGTCCTGAAAACACCCGAGGTGGCATCCGGACTGGACTGCCACAATATGTTGATGTCACCTGTAATATTTAAACATGTCCCCAGAAAACTACAGATAAGCAAACACATACCATCAGTATAACCAGTGATAGGTAACCTGAGACATTTCAATAGCTGACATCCAACTTTCAAAAGTTGTGCACAATACCTTTAATTTCAGTAATGAAAAACAGCCTAAAAATGACCTCTTTATCCTAACATAATACATCTCAAAATGACCCATGTGCCCCTCAGTCCTACCATGTGCCACTAAGAACCACCCATATGCCCTCCACATGCCACTCAGACCTACCATGTGCATTGCAGACCACCCATATGCCCTCCACATGCCACTCAGACCTACCCTGTGCCTCTCAGACCACCCATATGCCCCCCCTTCATGCCTCTCAGACCTATCACGCACCTGTCAGACCACCCATATGCCCCCCCACGTGCCACTCAGACCTACTGTGTGCCTTTCAGACCACCCGTATGCCGCTCACATGCCACTCAAAACTATAAACTGTCACTCATACCATCCATTTCACTGCTACATGACACTAAGACCTACTCACATGTACCAAACCTACCAATTAGAATTCCAGCGACCAGTGAAAGGCTCTGCTTCACCTGCTTCACCCTACTGCACATGACTATAGAATACACATTTGCCACTCAGACCTCAATACATTGCGCACCACTTGCCACTTAGACCTCTGCACAAGGCACTCATAATTACCCATATGCCTTCCTTTCTCACTTCATATCCTGCCACATACCACGTAGATCTCCCCACCTGCTCCTACTCACTAGCTAGTCAAGTAATCTTTAGTAAAAACACTTATCACCAGTCTGGAGCCCTCAGAGGAAGTAGTGCATTTCCTGTTCCTGTGTGCTGCATGACCTCCCCATGCTGTGCAGAGGAAGACACTTGAAGCAGAAGCTGGTGACCCCCTTTCAGTATTATCTTCTGTATGAGCAGGCGCTTTAGGTGAAGGCATGTCGGGCACTGGCAGCCACATGTCCTAATTAGTCTATCACTAATAACCAAGAAAACACAAAATGGGGTTGATTCAGTTATGGACAATCTACAATGTACAGTCTACATGGTTTTTACTAGGGAGCAACAAAAGAGAGGTTACGTAGACAGATCCAGAATGACCCATCATAAGCATTTCCCCTATTTGAATGGACTCCGTATGTTCTAACAAAAGAAAAAAATAGACAAAATGTTATCCAAATAAGGGAGGGAATACAATGGGGCATTTATAATATAGATTAATTACAGTAATGGCATGTTCACATTATTGACAACATAAGTAGTGCAGTCACCTGGCATATGCTGACCTTAGAAAGCTATACTATTTGCCAGGGGCAGATTTAGGGGTCAGGCTGACCCTAGACACATTATTGGCCACCATCCTATCACGTCACTGCCCCGTTCATGTCAGGTCTATGCTGTATGCCTCAAGACCATCAAAAAGTGGCCACAACCTCACCGCTCTAGCACCACCTGGACAACAAATTTGCTGCCCATTGTTCCACTCCTGTCAGTTGCAAAATAAAATATAAAAAAAATAAGTCCTAACGACAAATAAAAAAAAATCATCTGACCTAATCAGCCTAGTGTGCCGCCCCTAGTCACGTGCCTAGTGGGAAATCCACCACTCATACTTGTAGGTGGTCAGAAGCAGATGGAAATGTTCTGGTGAGATAATTGTCTCCAGCACTAGCAAACCACTTGCAATTGTCGATTTATAGGTGCTTTCAGCTTTCTCCTTTTTAGTTTTCATTTTTGCACAAGATACAGATGGCCTAATTCTGAGTTGGGTGCTGTTTGCGACACCACGGATGCATCCCAATGTTGTCCGTACAGAGTGACATAACAAATTTAGATGCATGGTTGCAGAAATGTAAAAGGTGTTCGTGCACACAGACTGGGAGCTAATGGGTGTGGCCAAAAAGACACGCGGAGATGTAGTTTCATATGGAAGTGTTGCAGGTGTATTTTGTAGCAAAACAGTTAGAAACATGGTTATAATCACTCAGCCAATCTCAGCTCATCCCTACAGGGAGACCATTATTTAGCATTGGTATTTATTATTATTATTATTATTATTATTATTATTATTATTATTACGGTTGAGTATCCCATATCCAATATTCCGAAATACGGAATTTTTTGAGTGAGAGTGAGATAGTGAAGCCTTTGTTTTCTGATGGCTCAACATACACAAACTTTGTTTAATAGACAAAGTTATTAAAAATATTGACTAAAATGACATTCAGGCTGTGTGTATAAGGTGTATATGTAACATAAATGCATTCTGTGCTTAGACTTAGGTCCCATCACCATGATATCTCATTATGGTATGCAATTATTCCAAAATACGGAAAAATCCCATATCCAAAATATGTCTGGTCCCAAGCATTTTGGATAAGGGATACTCAACCTGTATTATTATTATTATTATTATTATTATACACATTGTAAAAACGAATTGCTAATTTACTTTGAAATAAACAAATTATTTGTTTTTACAATGTACAAATTCCATGTAAGTTGTATATTCCTAATCTTTATATATGAATTGAGATATCATGTTATTACTATATTATTTGCCTATAGATTTGCTATACTACAGTACGACTACTTTCATTATACTTATCCGTATAACCTATGTTTTATATATGTCAACTCTTGTGCGACTCTTTTACCAGCATCTTATTAAAAATAATCAGAGCTGACATATATTATAAAGGTTATTCTCCTAGTAATCAGGAATTTGCATGCTGTTGGCTATCTTTAGTGCAGGAACAAATCACTGTATAATTCAGCAAATACACATAACTCACAGAATTCCATACACTGAGTGAAATTCATATTTACTTCTGCATGAATTTATTGCAGTGGCATTCAGTCCATGGCTAGTAATTTGACACTATTTTAATGCACTTCGCAGCATGAAATGACCACCGTAATGGAAAAAAAAAAAATCTGTGGAATTGAAATACCACAAAATCTGTCAAAACTAAAATTGAAATAGGTATAACGTCCTGCTTTTTCCTCATTCTGAGTGATAGATACCTGGCTAGACTCATTACTTTGGACTTGGACATTTTTCTGATTTGTGAGTCATTGAAGAGCAAGTTTTCATGTGGGTTCGACCTTTAAGAAGGCTAGAAAAATGTTCACACTAAAGGGTAAATTTACCATTTTTTTTGCATCGCCCCCAGTAAAATCCATCACCCCCAGATAGTTTCCAGCAACTGTACTGGTTCCGCATTGGAACCACTTTGTTCTAGTTGCAGACTGGACTGCAGGGGCCCTGTATGAGAGGAGAGGGCCCTATCAGGCCCGTTACTCTCTGACAGCATAGTATAATACAGGCTTTGTGCCAGAGTCTACTGATGCTTCTTTCAGACCGCAAATGCCGGATCCTACCCGGTAAGACAAACGTGTACTTACCGGGTGGGATCCGGCATTTGCGCTCCGCTGCTGGCTTTCCGACCCGGCAATATACCGGGTCGGTTGCCATAGCAGCGGAGGGAGCAGCAGCAGCAGGGGCGGGGGTGGAGGCGGCGCCGGGAGATGAGCTCATCTCCTGCGCCGCCTCTCCCTATGCTGTGAATGGGAACCGTGTCGCATCGACACGGCTCCCATTCACACCGCACCTGACCCGGTAATCAACCCGGGTAAAACCCTTCTTTTTTACCGGGTTGAATTACCGGGTCAGGCGACCCGCTAAAACGACCAAGGACCTTTCACATCGCACACTGACCCGGGTCGACACGGCAATATGCCGTGTCGATACCGGGTTATTTGTGCGATGTGAAAGGGGTATTAGCGTATGCAGGTCTCCGGGAACATGGCACCTTGTTCCCAGTGACTTCTGTACTGTGTATGTACAAATCACCGGGAAAATGGCCGCCGAACCATTTTCCCAGTGACTTCTGCTGCTTTGTTTCCATCTGGCCTTTGCAGAACTTTAATCCTTAGATACAGTTGAATTTGATACATTGCATTGCATTTCAGTGCTACGCTTAATATTTAACTGGATCTGCGATTCTTCCACAATCACCTGCCATAGCAGCCAACAGAATGTGCTAGCTAGGGTATTTTTGGGTCTTGGACTTTGCTACATGTTACCACATACCAGTTTCTTGGCTGGTTTGCTACAGTATCTCATATACTGTACCTGTGTTGGACGGCAGGCTGCCAGTGTCCTAAATGGCTGACCTAGGAAAGGACCCCTGGGGCTTCTCCCACACCCACCCTCTGCACCCAAATGTATACTATAATTTAAAGCATATTTTATGGTTTCTGATCCCTGCTGAAGTTAGTCCATGAATGCAACTTAACACAAAAACATCACAAGAGGCTAGAAGGGACCTGACTTAATTTAAGGCCTAATGAGTCACATTAGGAGATTTATTTATTTTTCATTTCTTATTTTTTTTGTATTTCTACAGAACTTTAAGGGGATTATTCAGGTTTGTTAGCAAATAAAAAAAAACCCACTAATGGGCACAACCATGTGCACTGCAGGGGAGGCAGATGTAACATGTGCAGAGAGAGTTAGATTTGGGTGGGTTATATTGTTTCTGTGCAGGGTAAATACTGGCTGCTTTATTTTTACACTGCAATTTAGATTTCAGTTTTAACACCCCCCACCCAAATCTAATTTCTCTCTGCACATGTTACATCTGCCCCAACTGCACTGCACATGGTTTTGCCCATTAGTGTGCTTTTCAGGTTTGCTAGCTAACCTGAATAAGGCCCTAAATACAGAAGGAAGAAAAAAACATATGCTTTTTTATTTATCTATTACAATATAATCCTTTTTTTTTCTTTCCTGTCTAAAGTTACAGCCAATAAAGACTAGGAAAACAAATCTTTCAGAAAACATAATAAGCATTCCCACAACTGTCATAACTCCAACTTTGTAAATGGGTATTTCTGCTTGTTATTTGCCATGAACAAGATATGAGCAGCTCAGGTATATTACTGAGAACTCATGGAAATGTGCCCAGTGAGTGTTCTTACACCTCTCAGTAGCAGCTGTGACAGACAAATATAATAAGGGATGTTGTCACATATTTTTTAAATGGTAAATTACACCTCAATAAAGATTTGACTGAATTTCCATTACAAATAGTTACAATTAAACAATTGAATGCTGTTGATATATATGCACAGTTTGTGACCGCATTGTTTAAATAGAAATCACAGAAGCTCTGTACTCACTATATTAACTAACAATAATAAACAGTGGAGTTTTAGTTCATTTATTGATCAATACATTTAAGACTGCAGCCCCTGGCAAGGGAACCCACTATACTGCAATTCCTACTATGGGGGTGATTCCGAGTTGTTCGCTCACTAGCTGCTTTTAGCAGCATTGCACACGCTAGGCCGCCGCCCTCTGGGAGTGTATCTTCGCTTAGCAGAATTGCGAATGAAATATTAGCAGAATTGCGAATAGAAAATTCTTAGCAGTTTCTGAGTAGCTCGAGACTTACTCCTACACTGCGATCAGCTCAGCCCGTTTCGTTCCTGGTTTGACGTCACAAACACGCCCTGCGTTCGGACAGCCACTCCCCCGTTTCTCCAGACACACGTTTTTTCCTGGCACGCCTGCGTTTTTCCGCACACTCCCAGAAAACGGCCAGTTTCCGCCCAGAAACACCCACTTCCTGTCAATCACACTCCGATCACTTCAACGATGAAAATTCTTCGTTCTGCCGTGAGTAAATCTACTAAGTTTTGAGCTAAAATACTTAGCGCATGCGCACTGCATACCATGCACAAGCGCATTTTCGCCTTAATCGCTCCGTTGCGAAAATCGTCAATGAGCGAACAACTCGGAATGACCCCCATTATTACTAAAGATAATTACAATGCAAATAGCTATCATATTAGTGTTAAACTTTAGGTATGCTACCTGGTCTAAAGCTCACAGAAACTTTCCTTTTATAGGTGAGGCAAAAAAAAAAAAAAAAAAGTGGGTGTTCAAGCACTGTGTAAAAAAAATAAAAAATAAACCAGTTGTGTATTCAAGCACCATGTAAAAAAAATAAAAAAATAAGAAAATAAACGTGTGTTCATCAACCATGTATAAAAATAAAAATAAAACTTGTGTGTTGTCCATGCACTGTGTTAAATATTAATGTCATTAGGGTACCACAGGGGTGGCCAACCAGTCAGAGGGAAAGAGACCAATAAAATATGCAGTCAACTCAAAGAGCCGGTATAATGCGCGCGCAGAAGGTGCGTGTGCAAAAAATGTGGAGTGGCCCAACTGCCACAAGCCCATGCCCCATTTTTGTGCTCCCGCCTTCGGTATGACGTTTGTAGGCACATAACCATTTGTCACACCCCCGTTTTTAGTCACACTTGGGGCGAGAAACACTGAAACAATAAAGATCCGCAGAAAATACGCTGAAACAAGAGAGCCTCCCCCCTTCACTCTGTGCCTCACAGCCTTCCCCCTTCACTCTGTGCCTCACAGCCTCCTCCCCTTCACTCTGTGCCTCTAAGCCTCCCATACTTCACTCTGTGCCTCTCAGCCTGCCCCCCCATTTATTCTTTGTCTCTGAGCCTGCTCCTCCTTCACTGTCTCAGCCTGCTACCCCTTCACTCTGTGTCTCTCAGCCTGCTCCCCCTTCACTCTGTGCCTTGCCACCTGCACCTCCTTCACTGTGTGCCTCTCAGCCTCCCACCCTTCACTATGTGCCTCTCAGCCTGCTCATCCTTCACTCTGTGCCTCTCAGCATGCTCCCCTTGACTCTGTGCCTCTCAGCCTGCTTCACCTTCACTCTGTCTCTCAGCCTGCTCCCATTCACTCTTTGTCTCTCTGCCTGCTCCCCCTTCACTCTGTGCCTCGATGCCTGCTCCCCTTTCACTCTGCCTCTTAGCCTGCCCCCCCTTCACTCTGTGTCTTTCAGCATCCTCCCCCTCTATCTCTCCCCTATCCCCCATCCAGTCACTGGTAGCCACCATCACCTGTATGACAGTGATCCAGTGGACAGTGAGGACAGACAGGTGCCACTCTACACGGCAATGGCAGGAGTCCTAGACAGGCAGGGAGCGTGGTGATGATGTAGTGCCAGCGTCGTGCTCCGCCTCCACTACCGGCAGCCCTGCAAGTTGGGACCTGACCGCTGGTCAAAGTGTGCAGAGTGCAGACTGTCAGGTGTGGCGGGAGCAGCATCAGTGAGAAGAAAGAGCCACATGCGGCTCAAGAGCCACGTGTTGGCCACCGCTTGGGTACCATTACTAAGAATACTGTGAGGCACCTTGCTGTGTGTTCATGCACCATGTAAAAGAAATTAAATAAAACTGCTGCATTTTTAAAATAAATAACATTGTTTGGGTGTCATTACTACAGTAGATGCACTGTGAGTCGAAGTCGATATGGATCAGTCGATAGAAGAGCAGGAGCAGCAACCCAGTACTAGTGCTGCTGCTTCTGCCACTCATAATAACATTTCAACATCTACAAAAGGTGAACAAAACGTTTAAGACAGGGCACCTGAAATCTAACAATATTTCAAAATGTTAAAGAAACCATCACCATATAATAATACAGGGAACGTTTACTGCCAAAAATGTAAAATTGCCAAAATGTCATACACCACATGCAGTGGCAAGGAAAGGCTCAAGCCATGGTCTTTTTTTGCAAGTTGTGGTCCTGCTAGTGTTACTGCTGTTTTGTGCTCTAGAATGCCTATTGCAGAAGACGGGGCCAAACACAGTCAGGCATCTTCTTCTGTAACCTCATACAGTATGATGGTGCAACACCTTCTCGCTCTGAGTATAATAGAGGTGTCACTTTTAAAACAGAGAAATCAGAGTTTAAAGAAAAAGAAGAACACTAAGGCTGAAGAAGAAACTTCAAAAATCCTTGAGGAGAATCTAGGATTGTCCATGTTAGCTATGTGTGAGTCTGACATTTCTAGCACTGTACTTGTAAAGAAGCCTCTTTTAACCATTTCTGCACCCTCAGCAAATGTGGGGATGAGCAGTACAAGTAAAGTTGATGAGATACAAATTGAGGATGCTACTGTGGAAGTGCAACAGAACGAGGGGGACATTTGTGTATCTGATGCTAATGAGGATGTTGATGAGGAAATGATAATGATGATGTTGTTCGTGTCAAAGTAAGTTAACCATCAGTGGCAGAAGTTCTTGCCCATGATAGAAAGAATGCCATTGTTATGCATGGGCATAAGACCAATAAAAACACCTATTGAGTGTGCAATTACTTTTTTTTACCAAATACTGACATTCATCAAGCCATATGTACATTTGTGAAGCCAAAGTAAGTAGAGGTAGGCATGTTAGCCATCTAGGAACCTCTTATATGTTCATGATGAGGATGTTGTTTGTGTCAAAGTAAGTCAGCCATTAGTGGCAGAATTAGTGGCAGAACAACTGACTCATCCCCTATCCAGGATTCCCCAAAATAATCCTTGTGTGCTTGGGCTCCTGTTGCTGGGGTGAATCTTTATCCCAGAAGGTGATCAAGAAGACTAGTAGTTTCAAACATCAATTGATTGTGAAACAATCCTTTGCAAGAGGAAGCAAGTATAAAAGCTGTCATCCAGTTGCACAGCAGATCACAGAAGCCATGATGGCTATGCTAGTATTAGAACTGTGTCCAATATCTGACATCAATGCTTCTGGTTTTAGACAGAAAATTAAGTTTCTGTGTCCCCGCTACCAAATTCCATCTTGATTCCTTTGCCTGTACCAGGAGTTTAAAAAACAAACAAACCCTAATTCTTGGCCTAGAAAATGCCATTTTGCCCACAATCCATATAACCATAGCTATGTGGATAAGCGGTAGAGGCCAAACTAAAGATTACATGACTGTGACAACCTATTGTGTGGGTGTATCACCTTCAGCAGCAACAGTATGTAACAAAAAATGCCAGCTCATTACACAACAAGCCATGACATAGGTAAAGTTGGAGAAGGTATCTTAGTCCTGTGAAGAATACTTTCCATTTTATGCAACGTACTGTACTGTAACCATTTGAAATAATAACCAATAAAGAGAGTTTAGACAATTCCTGCCCAAATCAGGTTATTCCCTTAATTAAACTACTGGAATAGCAGCTAGAGAAACTGAAGGAGGATATGAAACAAAGTAATTCTACTAACTATGTTGGACTTGTAGATCAAGTTTATTTATTTGCTTCACCAAGACCAAGGGGTTGTCATCATCTTGCAATCGGATCACTACATTTTTGCAACCATGCTTGATACTAGCTTTAAGGTGTATGCAATGGTTTTTTTTTCCAACTGACACAGATCTTAAGAGATGAAAAGAGCTCCTTGTGAGCAAGTTTTCAGTTCAAGTGGCACATGACAAGACAAAGTCTCCTGCTTCAGTTTCTCATGCAACTGCTGCTGCTAGGTAATAACTGACCTTTTCCAAGAGACCCACTGGTGATGAGTGAACTAGGTGCACCAGAGTGAAAAGACAAGAGGACATCTGGTCATGCCTAAAAGAATTGTCCAAAATTATTGACATCTCTAGTGAGACTCTTTCTGATTTAGTAAACATCAAAAGAATAGTGGAGGTTTATTATATTGACAATGTACAAATTAGCATGTAAGATAGTCTCTGACTACTGGTGAGGACAAAAAGGCAATTTGGAGCTCTTTGTACAAAGTACTGTAGTTTTGCTTTAAGCTTAAGATTTACTCCAGTGTATAAACGGAAAGAGTGTTTAGCACAGCTGGGAACCTTCTGAGCAATTGGCAGAGGAGGCTACTTTCATAGAATGTGGAAAAGCTGATGTTTATAAAAAATAAACTGCAAATTCCATGAGGAAGCGTTCTCCAAACAATGACATCAAAGTACAGAGACATCTGTAATGGTGGATTCCATGAGCTAAAATAGTTTGATGATGAAATTAACACTAATGAGGGTGAGGAGTCAGATGAGGAGAATTACATCTTACAACTGTAGAGAGGCTTAACAATACTGGTATCTGCCTTAAGCCCATTGGTAAGTTGACTTGTGGGGGCCCAAGCAAACAGAGCACTTCAACCACAAACGTGGCAGTCCCTGTCGCTGAAGTGCTTGGTTTGTAAAACTGTGCATGTCCTTTTTAATATCCAGCATAAGGGTGGGTGGGAGGGGGTGGGAGGGCCCAAGGACAATTCCATATTTCACCACTTTTATTTTAATAATGGGTTGTATTTTTGGGGGGCATTGGGGATATATCATCCCCAATGCCCCCCAAAAATACATAGACAATTTTATTGGTTATTGCTCTAATACATTACTTATTTAAAACACATTTTTAAACAGAAATAACTTCCATGTGTTTCTACCGCTGCTCTGTTGCTTAGTTTAACCAGACAGATCTTGGCCAATATTGGTGAACAAGAAAGTGAGCTGTGAGGTGGTAAACATTGACTGGAAATGACTGTAAAATAATGTTAATGAGGTTAAAAATACCATAGGAACAAAAACAGGCCCACATTTCATGATGTTTTTAGCAATTAAAAAAATCCAGATTTAAAACCATAACACACGAGGGTGGTTTTGCCAATACCAGAAAACAAAAACAAAACATGAGCATAGTTTTGGCAAAACTCCTGAGTCAGGTGGGCAGAAATTGTAGACATGTTACTGATAACCTCTCTACACTCTGATTACTTTTGTATCCCTGTTGTCCAATTTGTTCCACAGAGCAACTAAAAAACAAGCAGAAGCACCCACTATGAACTTAATCTTCACCAGGTATAATTTTATGTGGTTAAAAACATTCTTTCTTTCTTTCTTTCTTTCTTTCTTTCTTTCTTTCTTTCTTTCTTTCTTTCTTTCTTTCTTTCTTTCTTTCTTTTTTTCTTTTCCCAAAAGATGGCGTTAAGCTATTGGGACTCGTCAGGATCACAGTCACCATAGAAACCTATGAAGACTGATCTGCCAAATTAAAATAGCAGGACCACAGATAATATTGCGAATTTCTGCTGCAGTCCTTTTTCTTACATACTGATGATCCTTAATTAATGTGAAGACCATCAGAAAAGCGTTTTTTGGAGGATTTAAAGCAAACCTTCCCTTCAGCTGTACATTATTTATTGTGGCATGATCAGAGCCGGATTAAGACCATGGGGGGCACGGGGCACTTAAGAGAGTGGGGCCCCTAATAGAGAAGGCAGAATAAATATATATATATATATATATATATATACACATATACACACACACACACACACCCAGGGCCTCGCAGGGACTAGTGGGGTACAACACAAGCCTAGAGCCAGCTGTATACCATGCCCCTTGTCAGCCTCACATACCCACTCCCCTGTGCCTCCTGTACCTGACACCCCTTTGGTCCCCGTCCCTCCACTGTATATCCCAGAGGAGGTCCCTTCCCAGGTGCGGGTGCGGGGGTTAGGAGGGAGTTTATGGGGTGTGAATGTGGGAGACAGTGGGAGTAGGATGTGTGGTGGGGTTAGAGAATTTGGGTGTATGTGGGGTGAACACGGGGACTATGCTGTGGGGTGTAGAGGATTATGGGGTGTATGTGGGGGAATAGGGTGTGTGGCAGGGGTAGAGGGTTATGGGGTGTATTGTATGGGCAGTGGCAAACGCAGGATTTCCATGGGGGGGTTTCCGTACATGTATGTATTCATGTGTTTGTATACGTATATGTGTGGGTGGGTATACATGTACTGTGTATGAATATACTGTATATAATCCCAGTAAAAAAGGCAGGTGCACTCAGATTTTACCAAAAACTGTAATGATGCAAAGTCACAGCATATCAACATGTCAGGGCTACGGGCCCCCGAAACGTGGATATATGCTGTGACTTTGCATCATTACAGTTTTTTGGTAAAATCTGAGTGCACCTGACTTTTTTATCGGGATTTATAATTATTTACAGAGGGCACTCGAGTATTATTTTGAATGTCAGAGGAGTGCCGGACCACCGTACATACACATACAGTAGCATACATACACACACACACACACACACACACACACACACACACACACACACACTATACATGGACACAGCATACATGCATGCGCGCGCACACACACACACACACACACTACAGCACACATATATACACACATAGTATACATGCACACAGCATACATACAAACACACACACACACACAGACTATACATGCACGCAGCATACATACACACTGTATACACACATACGCAGTATACATACACAGTATACATGCATTCATAGTATACACACACACTATAGATGCATATAGCATGCTTTGCATACACACACACACTACACATGCCATACTACACACACCAGTATAAGTAACTACAGCCTTCCCTCACCATTCCTCCCCCCCGCCCGCCAGCCAGCCAGCCTATTTCATTACACACCACCGGCCTCTCCTTCAATCCCTACATACAGTATCTAACACCCACCTGGATTCCATGAGTGTATTGGACACATCCACTGCCTACTCAGTACCCTCACCAGCCTTTTTCTCTTTCACCTCACAACTCACATACACGTACAGTACCTCCTGAGAGGAGCTGTGTGCTGCGCTGTCACTGCAGCTCCCTCTACAGGCACCAAGCAGCAAGCGTCTCTGTGTAAGGATGGAGCCGCTGCAGCCTGTCAGTTCCTCACGCTATAAACACAAAAAAAAAAACGACCAGCAGCGCAGATGGATCGGCGGCCAGGGGGGGGGGGGTTTCTAGGTACTCGGAAACCCCCCCTGCGTGCGCGTATGATGGGGGGACTGGAGTAGGGTATGTTGGGAGGTAGAGCGCTATGGGATGTATGTGCCCTGCACTCCCGTCCCCCCTGCCACACCGCAGATCGGATCTCTCTTCCGATCCGATCTGCGGTGCTGTGCTCCCCGGCTCCCGTCCTCACTGCAGCAGCAGCTGCGCACAGACAGGACAGCTGAGCGGAGCGACGGCTCAGCTGTCCAATAAAGTATGAATGAAGCAGCCTGCCGCTCAGTCATTGGCTGGGCACGCAGGCTGTTTCATTGCTACATTATTGGACAGCTGAGCCGTCGCTCTGCTCAGCTGTCCTGTCTGTGCGCAGCTGCTGCAGTGAGGACGGGAGCCAAGGAGCACAGCACCGCAGATCGGATCGGAAGAGAGATCCGATCTGCGGTGTGGCAGGGGGCCCTTTTGGAAAGGGGGGCCCGGGGTTTTTAGCTCTTGTCATGTAATGTTTGGGGCCAGTTTAGATTTCATTAAATCTACTGAAAGCACAAAAAAATGATTTCTTTTACCAAGTGATTTTTATGTCCCAGATTTGGTTGAGTTTTCACAATGTTTAACCTTTGTTTGTTTTATATTCTAGCCATCTGTCTCTTGCCTGGTCTATGCTTAATTTTGCAAACTTTGGTACCATACTTGGGTTTGTGTCTGTTTTCTGGTCATTCATATAAAATTCCCTCACAGATTCTAGTTATTTGCACAGAATTTCAAGAGTGGAAGTCAGTTTGCAAGATTGCTTGGCTTCAATAAAATAACCTGTGGACAAGATTACATTATACAGCACCTACAAATATTTAGTGTTGTTAAGTTACTTCTTCATATAAAATCAGCAAAGAATAAAATCCAGCCACTGTGATGAAGATCCTTTTAGAATACTGGTTTAAAACAGCAATCCACATATAATTTTAATATACAACAACATTCCAGCTATAATATTGATATACAGCATCATTATACTTATAGGGCCTAATTCAAGGTTGATAGCAAAAGCAAAATCTTCCTCTAATGGGTTAAACCATGTGCACTGCGGGGAGGGGGGGGGGGGGGGCAGATATAACATGTGCAGAGAGAGTAAGATTTGGATGGGTTATATTGTTTCTGTACAGGGTACATACTGGCTGCTTTATTTTTACACTGCAGTTTAGATTTCAGTTTGAACACACCCCACCCAAATCTAACGCTCTCTGCACATGTTACA
This sequence comes from Pseudophryne corroboree, assembly GCF_028390025.1. Lineage (NCBI taxonomy): Eukaryota > Metazoa > Chordata > Amphibia > Anura > Myobatrachidae > Pseudophryne > Pseudophryne corroboree. The sequence goes on from NC_086448.1 coordinate 41,131,989, forward strand.
TCTGCCCACCCTGCAGTGTACATGGTTTTTCCTATTAGAGGTACATTTTGCAATCAACCTTGAATTAGGCCCATAATACAACACTTAAAGGACAATAGATAATAAATAATAGATTATGCTCCTTTGACTAGAACATATGTATAAACTTGTAAACCAATAAATGACTTTCCTTATAAGTTTAGAAGAGGGTTGAAGTTTCATATTGCATAGAAAAAAATAAAAATAAAAAAATAAAATAAAATCTTATCTTTTTATGTGCTTTTATTACAATGTGATTCTGTCTTGCTGTGCGGCCAAAGTCAGGCTGTCCAAAACGTTGTCTATTTTTGCTTTCTGGATGCTGAATGTCACTTTTCAATATTCAACGTGATAGTATCACCTGCTGTGATTTTTACATTAACGTCAATATAGATATTTCTCAATTTTTCCTGTACTGAATTCCTTTCGCACTGTGTATTTTAAGCAAAATGTAATTTCATTGCATACAGGTTTGAAAAACAGGTGCTGGGAATTAATTTCAAACAACAAAATTTTTTCATTTTACAATGAACTTTTAACAGTAGTGCCCGAAATGATGGCACCATTCCCAGTACCCAGACTTCTTAGCAAGTTATCCCGAATCCAACACATGGTTTACAACAATGGGTAGAGTACGGGGGGTTGAGTACTATTTACTTATTTAAAGTAAATATAACCTTAAATTAAGTAAATATTATCCAAACCACAGGTCATGAAGCTGATTGCATAAATTGCATGTATTACAGCGATTAGATAGCCAACTCTGTATTGTTTTGTTGATAAGACAACAAGGATATAATTTAACAAATCAGAAAACAAATAAGCCTGCACTCAGTTTTACTCATATCTTACATGGTATCAGCTGCGTTAGTGTATTAATGCCATAATGTATACATATACTATACACACAGACTTTTGCTATGAGTGATCCAGTGGAAGTCTTAGAACAGGCTACCTGTGTCAAAGTTCTGCCCAGCATAAGCCAACCGGGACCCCAACCCACTAGTATGTGTTCTGGCATCCAACGTTACCATTCTGTTAAGATTTCCTTAAAATCCATACAGTGGAAGGCCCAGCACAGGCTCCCTGGATCAAAGTTCTGCCCAGCATACATCAACAGGAGCCCAACCCCCTAGTATGACTTCTGGGATCCAATGTGACCACTCTGTGAAGTTTTTATCCAAATCCATCCAGTGGCAAGCCCAAAACAGGCTTTCTGGGTCAAAGTTCTGGCCAACGTGAACCAATGGGAGGTCTGACGGGGACCCCAACCCCCTAGTATGTCTTCTGGGATCCAATTTTACCACTGGTAGAAAACTTCTCACAAATCCCTTGTCCCTATGTATATTTTTTTATATGGCTCTGTCCCCGAAAGGGGTCAATTTTTTAATTTAATCCCTGCCAGTATTTTAAATTGGATAATAAAGGGTATGTGTAACATGTTTGGTCCAAGCCATGAAGGAGCCTGGGAGTCTGTAGCATGGATCTCTCACATAGGGCTCTTTTCCTTATGATCACAGTTTTCGTAGTTTGTCCTTTTGTAGTACAATTTTTTTTTTTAAATTGCTAACTCAGTGAACACCTTTGCTATATTTGATTCTGTCATTTAATCTCTGTCCCTTCTCTGCTCCAAGTTGTACATGTTCAAATCTCTGTCCCTTCTCTGCTCCAAGTTGTACATGTTCAGTACTCATAGTTTCTCCTGTTTTGTTATGCAGCACATGTAGCATTTCAGTAGCTCTTCTCTGATTTATTTAATGTACAGTTTGTAATTTTAGAGATACTCTAGAATGACTTGAAACAAAGGGAGTACAGTAATTCAGACCTGATTGTAGCAGCAAATTTGTTAGCAGTTGGGAAAAGCCATGTACACTGCAGGGGAGGCAGATATAACATTTGCCCGTCCTCCTGCACTGTCCTGTCCTCCCACCCGCGGCCCGCCAACCCACACATAGAACTTGAAGTGTTCTGTGGTTATCCGCTGACGGAGTTCCGCAGGATCAAACAGTGGCCCACATAACAGTGGGAAATTCCCACTGACATTACTGAGGTGAGGATGTGACCATCTGTCTCCTAAAAGTTGTGTCCCCCCCCCCTCCCTTCCAGCCTCATCCATCTTTCTTACATTCATTCTGGTGTTCTGGGGAGAAAGTGTTAATTAAAGAATTCATTGCCCAAAAAAATGATTGGTGAAAATTATATTTCTGACCAATCTAATATGATCAAACTACTGTAACAATACAGAGGATTAATAAAAGTGATGTGCACCGGAAATTTTTCGGGTTTTGTGTTTTGGTTTTGGGTTCGGTTCCGCGGCCGTGTTTTGGGTTCGAACGCGTTTTGGCAAAACCTCGCCGAATTTTTTTTGTCGGATTCGGGTGTGTTTTGGATTCGGGTGTTTTTTTCAAAAAACCCCAAAAAACAGCTTAAATCATAGAATTTGGGGGTCATTTTGATCCCAAAGTATTATTAACCTCAATAACCATAATTTCCACTCATTTTCAGTCTATTCTGAACACCTCACACCTCACAATATTATTTTTAGTCCTAAAATTTGCACCGAGGTCGCTGGATGGCTAAGCTAAGCGACCCAAGTGGCCGACACAAACACCTGGCCCATCTAGGAGTGGCACTGCAGTGTCACGCAGGATGGCCCTTCCAAAAAACACTCCCCAAACAGCACATGACGCAAAGAAAAAAAGAGGCGCAATGAGGTAGCTGTGTGAGTAAGCTAAGCGACCCTAGTGGCCGACACAAACACCTGGCCCATCTAGGAGTGGCACTGCAGTGTCACGCAGGATGGCCCTTCCAAAAAACACTCCCCAAACAGCACATGACGCAAAGAAAAAAAGAGGCGCAATGAGGTAGCTGTGTGAGTAAGCTAAGCGACCCTAGTGGCCGACACAAACACCTGGCCCATCTAGGAGTGGCACTGCAGTGTCACGCAGGATGGCCCTTCCAAAAAACACCCCCCAAACAGCACATGACGCAAAGAAAAATGAAAGAAAAAAGAGGTGCAAGATGGAATTGTCCTTGGGCCCTCCCACCCACCCTTATGTTGTATAAACAGGACATGCACACCTTAACCAACCCATCATTTCAGTGACAGGGTCTGCCACACGACTGTGACTGAAATGACGGGTTGGTTTGGACCCCCACCAAAAAAGAAGCAATTAATCTCTCCTTGCACAAACTGGCTCTACAGAGGCAAGATGTCCACCTCATCATCATCCTCCGATATATCACCGTGTACATCCCCCTCCTCACAGATTATCAATTCGTCCCCACTGGAATCCACCATCTCAGCTCCCTGTGTACTTTGTGGAGGCAATTGCTGCTGGTCAATGTCTCCACGGAGGAATTGATTATAATTCATTTTAATGAACATCATCTTCTCCACATTTTCTGGATGTAACCTCGTTGCTGACAAGGTGAGCGACGGCACTAAACACTCTTTCGGAGTACACACTTGTGGGAGGGCAACTTAGGTAGAATAAAGCTAGTTTGTGCAAGGGCCTCCAAATTGCCTCTTTTTCCTGCCAGTATACGTACGTACTGTCTGACGTGCCTACTTGGATGCGGTCACTCATATAATCCTCCACCATTCTTTCAATGGTGAGAGAATCATATGCAGTGACAGTAGATGACATGTCCGTAATCGTTGGCAGGTCCTTCAGTCCGGACCAGATGTCAGCATCAGCAGTCGCTCCAGACTGCCCTGCATCACCGCCAGCGGGTGGGCTCGGAATTCTGAGCCTTTTCCTCGCACCCCCAGTTGCGGGAGAATGTGAAGGAGGAGATGTTGACAGGTCGCGTTCCGCTTGACTTGACAATTTTCTCACCAGCAGTTCTTTGAACCCCAGCAGACTTGTGTCTGCCGGAAAGAGAGATCCAAGGTAGGTTTTAAATCTAGGATCGAGCACGGTGGCCAAAATGTAGTGCTCTGATTTCAACAGATTGACCACCCGTGAATCCTTGTTAAGCGAATTAAGGGCTCCATCCACAAGTCCCACATGCCTAGCGGAATCGCTCTGTGTTAGCTCCTCCTTCAATGTCTCCAGCTTCTTCTGCAAATGCCTGATGAGGGGAATGACCTGACTCAGGCTGGCAGTGTCTGAACTGACTTCACGTGTGGCAAGTTCAAAAGGTTGCAGAACCTTGCACAACGTTGAAATCATTCTCCACTGCGCTTGAGACAGGTGCATTCCACCTCCTATATCGTGCTCAGTTGTATAGGCTTGAATGGCCTTTTGCTGCTCCTCCAACCTCTGAAGCATATAGATGGTTGAATTCCACCTCGTTACCACTTCTTGCTTCAGATGATGGCAGGGCAGGTTCAGGCGTTTTTGGTGGTGCTCCAGTCTTCTGTACGTGGTGCCTGTACGCCGAAAGTGTCCCGCAATTCTTCTGGCCACCGACAGCATCTCTTGCACGCCCCTCTCGTTTTTTAAATAATTCTGCACCACCAAATTCAAGGTATGTGCAAAACATGGGACGTGCTGGAATTTGCCCAGATTTAATGTACACACAATATTGCTGGCGTTGTCCGATGCCACATATCCACATGAGAGTCCAATTGGGGTAAGCCATTCTGCGATGATCTTCCTCAGTTGCCGTAAGAGGTTTTTAGCTGTGTGCGTATTCTGGAAAGCGGTGATACAAAGCGTAGCCTGCCTAGGAAAGAGTTGGCGTTTGCGAGATGCTGCTACTGGTGCCGCCGCTGCTGTTCTTGCGGCGGGAGTCCATACATCTACCCGGTGGGCTGTCACAGTCATATAGTCCTGAGCCTGCCCTGCTCCACTTGTCCACATGTCCGTGGTTAAGTGGACATTGGGTACAACTGCATTTTTTAGGACACTGGTGAGTCTTTTTCTGAGGTCTGTGTACATTTTCGGTATCGCCTGCCTAGAGAAATGGAACCTAGATGGTATTTGGTACCGGGGACACAGTACCTCCAACAAGTCTCTAGTTGCCTCTGCAGTAATGATGGATACCGGAACCACGTTTCTCACCGCCCAGGATGCCAAGGCCTCAGTTATCCACTTTGCAGCAGGATGACTGCTGTGATATTTCATCTTCCTCGCAAAGGACTGTTGGACAGTCAATTGCTTGGTGGAAGTAGTAAAAGTGGTCTTACGAGTACGACTTCCCCTCTGGGATGACCATCGACTCCCAGCAGCAACAACAGCAGCGCCAGCAGCAGTAGGCGTTACACGCAAGGATGCATCGGAGGAATCCCAGGCAGGAGAGGACTCGTCATAATTGCCAGTGACATGGCCTGCAGGACTATTGGCATTCCTGGGGAAGGAGGAAATTGACACTGAGGGAGTTGGTGGGGTGGTTTGCGTGAGCTTGGTTACAAGAGGAAGGGATTTACTGATCAGTGGACTGCTTCCGCTGTCGCCCAAAGTTTTTGAACTTGTCACTGACTTATGATGAATGCGCTGCAGGTGACGTATAAGGGAGGATGTTCCGAGGTGGTTAACGTCCTTACCCCTACTTATTACAGCTTGACAAAGGCAACACACGGCTTGACAAATGTTGTCCGCATTTCTGTTGAAATACTTCCACACCGAAGAGCTGATTTTTTTGGTATTTTCACCGGGCATGTCAATGGCCCTATTCCTCCCACGGACAACAGGTGTCTCCCCGGGTGCCTGACTTAAACAAACCACCTCACCATCAGAATCCTCCTGGTCAATTTCCTCCCCAGTGCCAGCAACACCCATATCCTCCTCATCCTGGTGTACTTCAACACTGACATCTTCAATCTGACTATCAGGAACTGGACTGCGGGTGCTCCTTCCTGCACTTGCAGGGGGCGTGCAAATGGTGGAAGGCGCATGCTCTTCACGTCCAGTGTTGGGAAGGTCAGGCATCGCAAACGACACAATTGGACTTTCCTTGTGGATTTGTGATTTCGAAGAACGCACAGTTCTTTGCTGTGCTTTTGCCAGCTTGAGTCTTTTCATTTTTCTAGCGAGAGGCTGAGTGCTTCCATCCTCATGTGAAGCTGAACCACTAGCCATGAACATAGGCCAGGGCCTCAGCCGTTCCTTGCCACTCCGTGTGGTAAATGGCATATTGGCAAGTTTACGCTTCTCCTCCGACAATTTTATTTTAGATTTTTGAGTCCTTTTTTTACTGATATTTGGTGTTTTGGATTTTACACGCTCTGTACTATGACATTGGGCATCGGCCTTGGCAGACGACGTTGCTGGCATTTCATCGTCTCGGCCATGACTAGTGGCAGCAGCTTCAGCACGAGGTGGAAGTCGATCTTGATCTTTCCCTATTTTTGGAACCTCAACATTTTTGTTCACCATATTTTAATAGGCACAACTAAAAGGCACCTCAGGTAAACAATGGAGATGGATGGATACTAGTATACTTATGGATGGACGAGCGACTGCCGACACAGAGGTAGCTACAGCCGTGGACTACCGTACTGCGTCTGCTGCTAATATAGACTGGATGATAATGATATAAAAAAAATATATATATATATATATATATATATATATATATCACTACTGCAGCCGGACAGGTATATATTATATAATGACGGACCTGCTGGACACTGTCAGCTCAGCACTGCAGACTCCTAAAGTAAGCTACTAGTATCAAGAAGATAGAAGAAAAAAAAAACACCACAGGTAGGTGGTATACAATTATGGATGGACGAGCGACTGCCGACACAGAGGTAGCTACAGCCGTGGACTACCGTACTGCGTCTGCTGCTAATATAGACAGGATGATAATGATATAAAAAATATATATATATATCACTACTGCAGCCGGACAGGTATATATTATATAATGACGGACCTGCTGGACACTGTCAGCTCAGCACTGCAGACTCCTAAAGTAAGCTACTAGTAGTATCAAGAAGATAGAAAAAAAAAAACACCACAGGTAGGTGGTATACAATTATGGATGGACTAGCGACTGCCGACACAGAGGGAGCTACAGCCGTGGACTACCGTACTGCGTCTGCTGCTAATATAGACTGGATGATAATGAGATATAAAATATATATATATATCACTACTGCAGCCGGACAGGTATATATTATATAATGACGGACCTGCTGGACACTGTCAGCTCAGCACTGCAGACTCCTAAAGTAAGCTACTAGTATCAAGAAGATAGAGAAAAAAAAAAAACACCACGGGTAGGTGGTATACAATTATGGATGGACGAGCGACTGCCGACACAGAGGTAGCTACAGCCGTGGACTACTGTACTGCGTCTGCTGCTAATATAGACTGGATGATAATGATATAAAAAATATATATATATATCACTACTGCAGCCGGACAGGTATATATAATATATAATGACGGACCTGCTGGACACTGTCATCTCAGCACTGCAGACTCCTTAAGTAAGCTACTAGTATCAAGAAGATAGAAAAAAAAAAAACACCACGGGTAGGTGGTATACAATTATGGATGGACGAGCGACTGCCGACACAGAGGTAGCTACAGCCGTGGACTACCGTACTGCGTCTGCTGCAGTGCTAATATAGACTGGATGATAATGATATAAAAAATATATATATATCACTACTGCAGCCGGACAGGTATATATTATATAATGACGGACCTGCTGGACACTGTCAGCAGAATGCGTTTATAGAATAAAAACACCACACGACGAGTGTTTAACTTTTTCAGGCAGACAATCACAATATACTGGTGGTCAGTGGTCACTGGTCAGTCACACTGGCACTGGCAGTGGCACTCTGGCAGCAAAAGTGTGCACTGTTAAAATATGTACTCCTGCTATAACTGCTCCCCAGTCTCCCCCACAATTAAGCTGTGTGAGCAGTGAGCACTCAGCACAGTCAGATATACAGTATTACATAGAAGATGCAGCACACTGAGGGCACACTGAGGCTGAGCACAGATATGGTATGTGACTGTGTCACACTGTGTATCGTTTTTTTTCAGGCAGAGAACGGATTAATTAAACTGGTGGTCACTGGTCACACTATCAGCAAGTAGTACTCCGTCCTAATATGCTCCCCAAAATTAGTAAATCAAGTGTCTCTACTCTCTACTACTCTCTAGTCTACTCTAAACGGAGAGGACGCCAGCCACGTCCTCTCCCTATCAATCTCAATGCACGTGTGAAAATGGCGGCGACGCGCGGCTCCTTATATAGAATCCGAGTCTCGCGATAGAATACGAGCCTCGCGAGAATCCGACAGCGGGATGATGACGTTCGGGCGCGCTCGGGTTAGCCGAGCAAGGCGGGAAGATCCGAGTCTGCCTCGGACCCGTGTAAAAAGCGTGAAGTTCGGGGGGGTTCGGTTTCCGAGAAACCGAACCCGCTCATCACTAGTTTTGTGTTTTGTTTTTCGATTCGGTTCCGCGGCCGTGTTTTGGATTTGGACGCGTTTTGGCAAAACCTCCCTGAAATTTTTTTGTCGGATTCGGGTGTGTTTTGGATTCGGGTGTTTTTTTACAAAAAACCCTCAAAAACAGCTTAAATCATAGAATTTGGGGGTCATTTTGATCCCATAGTATTATTAACCTCAGTAACCATAATTTCCACTCATTTTCAGTCTATTCTGAACACCTCACAATATTATTTTTAGTCCTAAAATTTGCACCGAGGTCGCTGGATGACTAAGCTAAGCGACCCAAGTGGCCGACACAAACACCTGGCCCATCTAGGAGTGGCACTGCAGTGTCAGACAGGATGGCACTTCAAAAAAATAGTCCCCAAACAGCACATGATGCAAAGAAAAAAAGAGGTGCACCAAGGTTGCTGGATGGCTAAGCTAAGCGACCCAAGTGGCCGACACAAACACCTGGCCCATCTAGAAGTGGCACTGCAGTGTCAGACAGTATGGCACTTCAAAAAAATAGTCCCCAAACAGCACATGATGCAAAGAAAAAAAGAGGAGCAATGAGGTAGCTGTGTGAGTAAGCTAAGCGACCCAAGAGGCCGACACAAACACCTGGCCCATCTAGGATTGGCACTGCAGTGTCAGATAGGATGGCAAATTTAAAAAATAGTCCCCAAACAGCACATGATGCAAAGAAAAAAAGAGGTGCACCAAGGGCGCTGGATGGATAAGCTAAGTGACCCAAGTGGCCAACACAAACACCTGGCTCATCTAGGAGTGGCACTGCAGTGTCAGACAGGATGGCACTTCAAAAAAATAGTCCCCAAACAGCACATGATGCAAAGAAAAATGAAAGAAAAAAAGGGGCAAGATGGAATTGTCCTTGGGCCCTCCCACCCACTCTTATGTTGTATAAACAGGACATGCACACTTTAACAAACCCATCATTTCAGCGACAGGGTCTGCCACACAACCGTTACTGAAAGGACTGGTTGGTTTGGGCCCCCACCAAAATAGAAGCAATCAATCTCTCCTTGCACAAACTGGCTCTACAGGGGCAAGATGTCCACCTCCTCCTCATCGTCCGATTCCTCACCCATTTCACTGTGTACATCCCCCTCCTCACAGATTATTAATTTGTCCCCACTGGAATCCACCATCTCAGGTCCCTGTGTACTGTCTGGAGGCAATTGCTGGTGATTGTCTCCACGGAGGAATTGATTATAATTCATTTTAATGAACATCATCTCCACATTTTCTGGAAATAACCTCATACGCCGATTGCTGACAAGGTGAGCGGCTGCACTAAACACTCTTTCGGAGTACACACTGGAGGGGGGGAAACTTAGGTAAAATAAAGCCAGTTTGTGCAAGGGCCTCCAAATTGCTTCTTTTTCCTGCCTATATATGTACGGACTGTCTGACGTGCCTACTTGGATGCGGTCACTCATATAATCCTCCACCATTCTTTCAATGGTGACAGAATCATATGCAGTGACAGTAGACGACATGTCAGTAATCGTTGGCAGGTCCTTCAGTCCGGACCAGATGTCAGCACTCGCTCCAGATTGCCCTGCATCACCGCCAGCGGGTGGGCTCGGAATTCTTAGCTTTTTCCTCGCAGCCCCAGTTGCGGGAGAATGTGAAGGAGGAGCTTTTGACGGGTCACGTTCCGCTTGACTTGACAATTTTCTCACCAGCAGGTCTTTGAACATCTTGTGTCTGCCGGAAAGAGAGAAACAACGTAGGTTTTAAATCTAGGATCAAGCACGGTGGCCAAAATGTAGTGCTCTGATTTCAACAGATTGACCACCCGTGAATCCTGGTTAAATGAATTAAGGGCTCCATCCACAAGTCCCACATGTCTAGCGGAATCACAGTCATATAGTCCTGAGCCTGCCCTGCTCCACTTGTCCACATGTCCGTGGTTAAGTGGACATTGGGTACAACTGCATTTTTAGGACACTGGTGACTCTTTTTCTGACGTCTGTGTACATTTTCGGTATCGCCTGCCTAGAGAAATGGAACCTAGATGGTATTTGGTACCGTGGACACAGTACCTCAATCAAGTCTCTAGTTGCCTGTGTTATCCGCTTTGCAGCAGGATGACTGCTGTGATATTTCATCTTCCTCGCAAAGAACTGTTGGACAGTCAATTGCTTACTGGAAGTAGTACAAGTGGTCTTCCGACTTCCCTTTGGGATGACGAGCGACTCCCAGCAGCAACAACAGCAGCGCCAGCAGCAGTAGGCGTTACACTCAAGGATGCATCGGAGGAATCCCAGGCAGGAGAGGACTCGTCAGACTTGACAGTGACATGGCCTGCAGGACTATTGGCTTTCCTGTGTAAGGAGGAAATTGACACTGAGGGAGTTGGTGGTGTGATTTGCAAGAGCTTGGTTACAAGAGAAAGGGATTTAGTGGTCAGTGGACTGCTTCCGCTGTCATCCAAAGTTTTTGAACTTGTCACTGACTTCTGATGAATGCGGTCCAGGTGACGTATAAGGGAGGATGTTCCTAGGTGGTTAACGTCCTTACCCCTACTTATTACAGCTTGACAAAGGCAACACACGGCTTGACACCTGTTGTCCGCATTTCTGTTGAAATAATGCCACACCGAAGAGGTGATTTTTTTTGTATTTTGACCAGGCTTGTCAATGGCCATATTCGTCCCACCGACAACAGGTGTCTCTCCGGGTGCCTGACTTAAACAAACCACCTCACCATCAGAATCCTCCTTGTCAATTTCCTCCCCAGCATCAGCAACACCCATATCCTCATCCTGGTGTACTTCAACAGTGACATCTTCAATTTGACTATCAGGAACTGAACTGCGGGTGCTACTTCCAGCACTTGCAGGGGGCGTGCAAATGGTGGAAGGCGCAACCTCTTCCCATCCAGTGTTGGAAAGGTCAGGCATCGCAACCGACACAATTGGACTCTCCTTGGGGATTTGTGATTTAGAAGAACGCACAGTTCTTTGCTGTGCTTTTGCCATCTTAACTCTTTTAAGTTTTCTAGCAGGAGGATGAGTACTTCCATCCTCATGTGAAGCTGAACCACTAGCCTTGAACATAGGCCAGGGCCTCAGCCGTTCCTTGCCACTCCGTGTCGTAAATGGCACATTGGCAAGTTTACGCTTCTCCTCAGACGATTTTGATTTAGATTTTTGGGTCATTTTACTGAGCTTTATTTTTTTGGATTTTACATGCTCTCTACTATGACATTGGGCATCGGCCTTGGCAGACGACGTTGATGGCATTTCATCGTCTCGGCCATGACTAGTGGCAGCAGCTTCAGCACGAGGTGGAAGTGGATCTTGATCTTTCCTTATTTTACCCTCCACATTTTTGTTCTCCATTTTTTAATGTGTGGAATTATATGCCAGTAATATATCAATAGCAATGGCCTACTACTATATATAATGCGCACAACTGAAATGCACCACAGGTATGGATGGATAGTATACTTGACGACACAGAGGTAGGTAGAGCAGTGGCCTACTGTACCGTACTGCTATATATTATATACTGGTGGTCAGCAAACTGTGCAAAACTGAAATGCACCACAGGTATGGATGGATAGTATACTTGACGACACAGAGATAGGTAGAGCAGTGGCCTTCTGTACCGTACTGCTATATAGTATATACTGGTGGTCAGCAAACTGTGCAAAACTGAAATGCACCACAGGTATGGATGGATAGTATACTTGACAACACAGAGGTAGGTAGAGCAGTGGCCTTCTGTACCGTTCTGCTATATAGTATATAATGGTGGTCAGAAAACTGTGCAAAACTGAAATGCACCACAGGTATGGATGGATAGTATACTTGACGACACAGAGGTAGGTAGAGCAGTGGCCTTCTGTACCGTACTGCTATATAGTATATACTGGTGGTCAGCAAACTGTGCAAAACTGAAATGCACCACAGGTATGGATGGGATAGTATACTTGACGACACAGAGGTAGGTAGAGCAGTGGACTACTGTACCGTACTGCTATATAGTATATACTGGTGGTCAGCAAACTGTGCAAAACTGAAATGCACCACAGGTATGGATGGGATAGTATACTTGACGACACAGAGGTTGGTAGAGCAGTGGACTACTGTACCGTACTGCTATATATATAGTTATACTGGTGGTCAGCAAACTGTGCAAAACTGAAATGCACCACAGGTATGGATGGATAGTATACTTGACGACACAGAGGTAGGTAGAGCAGTGGCCTTCTGTACCATACTGCTATATAGTATATACTTGTGTTCAGCAAACTGTGCAAAACTGAAATGCACCACAGGTATGGATGGATAGTATACTTGACGACACAGAGGTAGGTAGAGTAGTGGCCTTCTGTACCGTACTGCTATATAGTATATACTGGTGGTCAGCACACTGTGCAAAACTGAAATGCACCACAGGTATGGATGGATAGTATACTTGACGACACAGAGGTAGGTAGAGCAGTGGACTACTGTACCGTACTGCTATATATATAGTTATACTGGTGGTCAGCAAAATTCTGCACTGTCCTCCTACTATATACTACAATGCAGCACAGATAAGGAGCGTTTTTCAGGCAGAGAACGTATAATACTGGTGGTCACTGGTCACTGGTCAGCAAAACTCTGCACTGTCCTCCTACTATATAATACTGCTGGTCCCCAGTCCCCACAATAAAGCAATTAGCACACTGAGGACAGATATTTGCAGCACACTGAGCACAGTCAGATATGGAGCGTTTTTCAGGCAGAGAACGTAGATATTTGCACTTGCAGCACACTGAGCACTGATATTTGCAGCACACTGAGCACAGATATTTGCAGCACAATTTGTAGCCCACTGAACATAGAAACTGAGAGGACGCCAGCCACGTCCTCTCACGATCATCTCCAATGCACGAGTGAAAAATGGTAGCAACGCGCGGCTCCTTATATAGAATACGAATCTCGCGAGAATCCAACCGCGGGATGATGACGTTCGGGCGTGCTCGGGTTAACCGAGCAAGGCGGGAGGATCCAAGTTGCTCGGACCCGTGCAAAAAAAGGTGAAGTTCGGGTGGGTTCGGATCCCGAGGATCCGAACCCGCTCATCACTACTTGTTACACAACACTTCTCAAACACTAACAGAACACACATCAGGCTTTGCGCAGCACATACTTTTTCTCAATTGAATTACAGCATAGTGTGGTCACCTGTTTCTGTGCAGCTGCTCTCCATACAGGTAAATTAACTGCCAGTGCACAACGATAATTTATAGGTGAGATCCTTGCGAGTCCCTTTAAACCGTGCATTTTCCATTATAGACAGTGCACCAGGTGAGGCAGCCATGTTGGGCACACTACATTGATTACAATGTGCGAATAAGCTCTACATGAAGTTTAGATATACACAGATAAAATAAAACAGTGAACTAACAGGATACCACTGTGTAGTTAATTCAATGGGATCTTCATCCTGGCCTGGCAGCAATCTAGGGCACACTGCATAGGTTACAGTGGGCAGGATGAGCAATTCATACAAGTGTAACATGCAATGGGAAATATCAAGGAAAGTTATTGTGGAGTTTCTGATGGAGGAGTAAGGCAAGACAGTAGGTGGTAATATCATAATAGGGCATTTAGAAATACAGATGTGTCCTATTATGTTGTTGCCTGTTATGCATTTGCATTGTGGGCTGAGTGCCGCGGCATAGCGCATGGTAACAGGGATCATGCATATGCATGCTCTCGTTACCCGCACCCTATGGATGGGGGAGCCGGCGGTTGCAGGAGGCTGCAGCAAGTGGTGCTATGCCAAGATGCATACACGCTGGGCAGTGGTGCAAGTAGAATTTTTTTCTTAGTGGTACTGATAGTAAAAATGGGAGTGGTCCCGTGTCATGAGGGGGCGTGGTCACATGGAATTAGGGGAGTGGCTACATGACATGACAATGACAACATTATGCCACACACTGTAATGCCCCTTACGCATTATGCCAAACACCATAATGCCCATTACACATTATGCCACACACCGTAATGCTTATTACACATTATGCCACACACCGTAATGCCCATTACACATTATGCCACACACCGTAATGCCCATTACACATTATGCCACACACCATAATGCTTGTTACACATTATGCCACACACCGTAATGCCCATTACACATTATGCCACAGACCGTAATGCTTATTACACATTATGCCTCACACCATAATGCCCATTACATATTATGCCACACACCGTAATACCCATTAGACATTATGCCACAGACCGTAATTCCTATTATTTATTATACCACATACAGTAATGCCTATTACATATTATGCCCCACACAGTTATGCCACTGACACCATTTTATGTCCCACACACAAAAATGCTCCTTATAAATTATGCCCCAACGGTGGGCTGGTGGTACTGTGTACCACCACCATATTTCTTAATGGTAATCCCAACTTTCAGCACTGACGCCGGGATATGCAGCCTCCCTCAACATCTGTACATCAAAAACTAAACAGAATTATAATATACAGTAGTTCTAGATTAATAGGAACTGTCTCATAGAAACAAGGATTTCTAATAAACATGTTCTAACTTCTAATCATTTGAATTTAAATCTAGTAGGATGATCCTGTGGATACTGTATATTTTTCAGATACAGGATTATCCTTGTGTGATTCAGCTAGAATAACTCAACCATTCAAAATGTAAGAGTGCTTTCAGCACAGTAACTTCATTCAATGATCATAGTGGACTGAAGATGCAGTGAGAGGGCCGTGGAGAACCCCAGCGGAGAGTTTTGATTTTTGATTTTGCTTGTGCTGCAAAATTGGAATCAGATTACTATGAGATCAATAAGTTAGCCGAGCATCAAATGAATCATTGTTTTCAGGAATAACTGCTCCCAGACATACCATTACTTGGTAGATAGGAAAGACTGGTGGAGACACAAACAGTTATTTTTTATAAAAGCTTTACAATTTGAAGTCATGGAATTCACCCAGTTAGGTTTATTTTTGGAAGCATGCTTTGAATCCAGAATATATATATTTTTTTTAAATGAGGTTGATCAGATTCATTATAGTACTTTTATACCATGCAAGATGCAATATCAATGTTTTGGGAAATACTGTATATTTGTTGGCATGTTTGATTTTGGTTACATATTTGTTGCACAGACATGCATAAAAATGTGAGATTACATACGTTTCCTAGTGCACCATTCTGAAAGACATTTACCAGCATAGGTGTACGCAGTTCATTTTATTAGGGTGTGCACTGCCATAAGAGTGTATCTAGCACCGCCTATTGGGTGTATCTAGCACCGCCAATTGGGTGTGTCTAGCACTGACTATTGGGTGTGTCTAGCACTGCCTATTGGGTGTGTCTAGCACCATCTATTGGGTGTGTCTAGTACTGCCTATTGGGTATGTCTAGTACTGTCTATTTGGTGTGTCTAGCACTGCCTATTGGCTGTGTCTAGCACTGCCTATTGGGTGTGTCTAGCACTGCCTATTGGGTGTGTCTAGTAATGTCTATTAAGTGTGTCTAGCACCGCCTATTGGGTGTGTCTAGCACCGTCTATTTGGTGTGTCTAGCACTGCCTATTGGGTGTGTCTAGCACCGTCTATTGGGTGTGTACAGCATTGTCTATTGGGTGTGTCTAGCAATGCCTATTGAGTGTGTCTAGCACTGCCTATTGAGTGTGTCTATCACCGCCTATTGAGTGTGTCTATCACCGCCTATTGAATGTGTCTAGCACTGCCTATTTGATGTGTTTAGCACCGCCATATTAGTGTGTCTAGCACCGACTATTGAGTGTCTAGCACCGCCTATTGAGTGTGTCTAGCACTACCTATTGGGCATGTCTAGCATCATCTATTGGGTGCGTCTAGCACTGCATATTGGGTGTGTCTAGCACTGCCTATTGGGTGTGTCTAGCACTGCCTATTGAGTGTGTCTAGCACTGCCTATTGAGTGTGTCTAGCACCTTCTATTGGGTGTGTCTAGCACCATCTATTGGGTGTGTACAGCATTGTCTATTGGGTGTGTCTAGCAATGCCTATTGAGTGTGTCTAGCACCGCCTATTGAGTGTGTTTATCACCGCCTATTGAGTGTGTCTATCACCGCCTATTGAATGTGTCTAGCACTGCCTATTTGATGTGTTTAGCACCGCCATATTAGTGTGTCTAGCACCGACTATTGAGTGTCTAGCACCGCCTATTGAGTGTGTCTAGCACTACCTATTGGGCATGTCTAGCATCATCTATTGGGTGCGTCTAGCACTGCATATTGGGTGTGTCTAGCACTGCCTATTGGGTGTGTCTAGCACTGCCTATTGAGTGTGTCTAGCACTGCCTATTGAGTGTGTCTAGCACCTTCTATTGGGTGTGTCTAGCACTGCCTATTGGGTGTGTATAGCACCAACTATTGGGTGTGTCTAGCACTGCCTATTGAGTGTGTCTACCACTGCCTATTGAGTGTGTCTAGAACTGCCTATTGGGTGTGTCTAGCATTGTCTATTGAGTATGTCTAGCACTGCCTATTGGGCATGTCTAGCATCATCTATTGGGTGCGTCTAGCACTGCATATTGGTTGTGTCTAGCACCTTCTATTGGGTGTGTCTAGCACTGCCTATTGGGTGTGTATAGCACCAACTATTGGGTGTGTCTAGCACTGCCTATTGAGTGTGTCTACCACTGCCTATTGAGTGTGTCTAGAACTGCCTATTGGGTGTGTCTAGCACTGCCTATTGAGTGTGTCTAGCACTACCTATTGGGCATGTCTAGCATCATCTATTGGGTGCGTCTAGCACTGCATATTGGGTGTGTCTAGCACTGCCTATTGGGTGCGTCTAGCACTGCCTATTGTGAATGTATAGCACCGTCTATTTGGTGTGTCTGGCACTGCCTATTTGATGTGTCTAGCACTGCCTATTGGGTGCGTCTAGCACTGCCTATTGGGACTATATAGCACCGTCTATTTGGTGTGTCTAGCACTGCCTATTTGATGTGTCTAGCACTGCTTATTGAGTGTGTCTATTACTGCCTATTGGGAATGTATAGCACCATCTATTGGGTGCATCTAGCACTGCCTATTGGGTGCGTCTAGCACTGCCTATTGGATGCGTCTAGCACTGCCTATTGGATGCGTCTAGCACTGCCTATTGGGTGCGTCTAGCACTGCCTATTGGATGTGTCTAGCACTGCCTATTGGATGCGTCTAGCACTGCCTTATGGATGCGTCTAGCACTGCCTATTGGATGCGTATAGCACTGCCTATTGGGTGCGTTTAGCACTGCCTACTGGATGTGTCTAGCACTGCCTATTGGATGCGTGTAGCACTGCCTATTGGGTGCGTCTAGCAATGCCTATTGGGTGCGTCTAACACTGCTTATTGGGTGCGTCTAGCACTGCCTATTGGGTGCATCTAGCAGCGACACACCTGTATGAAGAGAATGTTTATCATCATAGTGCTACCAGCATCCATTATGCCACATGGTAGTGCTCCCAGTAAATAATATGCTACACCAGTTTACATTATGCCACATATTGCCCCTAGTTAACATTATAGATGATACTGTATATACTGTACACATCCATGGCATGCTGTATTGTCCTGTATGTGTCATTACATAACAATATGCCCAGTTGTTGACATGAAAACTCCTGTTCTTTCCGGTGCTAACTGAAGTGAAACATCCAATTTAAACATTTATCTTAGGAAGGCTCCTGTATTATCCAGGGCTAGTCACGATATATAGCTACGGATACAATCATATAGTTGCTGCAAATTCAAATTATCATTACACACAGTATGTTTAATATTAAACACATACGATATGACAGCAAAGAATTATAACACTGATCAACACTCATTTTATTGGTGATCATATTAGAGCGATTTTGCATTGCTGATTCCGAATATGAAATCAGATTTTCTAGAATGGCTCTAGATACGTGAACAAGAAACACCAAAGCACAGAAGACGCAAAAATCTCAACTACCAACTCATAATTGGCAGTGGCCAAAGACTTACTGTATGTACGGAGATGGAAAAGTTATAATGATCAGGAAATGAACACGTAGACTATTTGCATGTCTCACCTTCTAGAATGTTCTGCTAGATTCAGATATGCAAGCATTATAATTAACTTACCCATTAATTGGGGGTATCTATTGTCTGAAGAACTATGGGAGCATGATAGAAACTTTCAAATATATCAAGGGTTTTAACAAGGTCCAGGAGGGAACATTCTTCAAAGGAAGAGAAGTATTAGAACAGGAGGACATACACTGAGACTGGAGGGAGGATGGTTCAGGGGAAATCTAAGGAAAAATGACTTCAGAGAGAGGGTAGTGGATGAGTAGACTAGCCTCCCACCAGAGGTGCTTGAGGTAAAGTTAGCAGAGCAATTTGAATATGCTTGGGATGGCATATGAATATCCTTACAAAGAACTAAGGAACCTCAACCCAAAGAACATAGGGTTGAGGTTCTGTAAAGGTTCAAAAAGGGGGGCAGACTAGATGGGCCAAGTGGTTAATATCTGCTGTCAAATTATATATGTTTCTATGTTGCAGTAGAGCCAATTCGGAAAAAAATAAATTTGAATGCAGCAACCGCAAATCCCCTAAATTTGTTCAATATCCTTGGCAACTAATCATTTTTTTTTTATTTTTTTTTATTTTTGGGGGGCGGGGGGGGGGCTGCACAGTGGTATTATAATAATAATAATAATAATAATAATAATAACAACAACAACAAACAACAACATTATTATAATAATAATAACAACAACAACAATAATAATAATAATAATATTAATAATAATAATAACAAATAGCAACACTATATTAATAATAATAATAATATTAATAATAATAGTAGTAATAATTAATGATAATAATAATACTACTAATAATAATAATAATAATAATAATAATCATCATCATCATCATTATAATTTAACTCTTGTTATTTTTCTACTCCAGTTAGTAAATTTAGACCACTTATTTAATATATTGCTATACAGTAGTTACAGTACCATTAGATCTGCACCAGTCTTAATGACTGTAAACCTTTAAAACTATGTAAAACTCTTTCCATTTTCCTTCTGTTGGAACTACTGTATTCTAGAAGAAATTGGGGTGACAATTCCTAGCGCTCTTTACAAACAAAAATATGGTGACAGCCTTCAAATGACAATAAAAAGAATACCACCGTTCTTTCAAATACAAACTTCCAAAGACACAATATGTCAAATGAAAAATGGCGCTCCTTTCTGTTCGTTTTGTTCCTCAAAAAGAAAGAAATAAATACATCATGGTGTAGTATATTTAAATAAAACACTTCCACCTTTTGTGGCAAAAAAGATTTTTTTCACAAATTAATTGACATCAGGGCACTTTCCAAAAGTGATAAATCTATCACACCTGTGTTGGTCACCTTATGGAAATGTAATAACCTCTATATACCCCTCAACCAATGAGG